>NC_139688.1:29374693-29949693 GCF_964106915.1 Podarcis gaigeae
GGACCTGCAACATATTTAAAGCACAGGTCTTTCCCCCAAAGAATCCTAGGAAGTGTAGGTGCTGGGAACTGTAGTTCTGTGAGGGGTAAATGAGAGTTCTTAGGATTATTTGGAGGAAATTGTTAATTTAAAAGGCATGCACCTGCAGTGTGGCTTCTGTTCAGCCGGCCATGCCCCTTAATGGCACTCCATTCCCCCGCCTGTCAGCCAGCATACCAGGTCCTCACCAGGCTGGAAACCTCAGAGGGATGTAAATAGTGACATTTGAGGGGCAGCTTTATACACATTCGTTTTTGTTATATCTATAAATTTCTGGTATTTTACTTTTATTTCATATTTTGAACACAGCTTCTCAAAGCTCAAACTTATAAAAACTTACATAAGCTCAACAATGCTGCAAAAGAGACCAGCTGGCTTATCAACTCTTGTCAACTGAACATCCCCAAGCATCGACACTTGACCTGAAGGAATTAGTGACAAAATTTGCAATGGAAAACACACACTAAGTGAGATTTTGATGTGCCTGAACTTGAAACTTTTAAGAGACTTTTATTTGAACACCAGAATTCACAAGGTTATCCAAAATCATTTTGGGTGCTAAAAATGTTTTCTTTTGTATTTGAGAAAGTTAATCAAAGAGGGTTATATTACTTGCTCTTGCCATTTAAAATAAATTTAGCAGTTCCAAGTTTTATGCTCTTCATTTTTTCTACATCCGATCTCGAAAACTGAAGCTAGCATTAAGATAAATTCAACAGTGTAAATAAGTTTTGATGGCATTAACAATGGATTACTGAATGGTTTAGTTCATGTAAAATATGCAGGGATGTATGGTATGCAGAATGAACCACGGAAAGAGAAGATCATTGATTTAAGGTTGTTTAAATGAATAGCAATTTTGGGTGTGTGTGCGAGAGCTTATTAAAGCTAGGGTTTTCCCAGTAGTGATGTATGGAAGTGAGAGCTGGACCATAAAGAAGGCTGATCGCCAAAGGATTGATGCTTTTGAATTAAGGTGCTGGAGGAGACTCTTGAGAGTCCCACGGACTGCAAGAAGATCAAACCTATCCATTCTGAAGGAAATCAGCCCTGAGTGCTCACTGAAAGAACAGATCCTGAAGCTGAGGCGCCAATACTTTGGCCACCTCATGAGAAGAGAAGACTCCCTGGAAAAGACCTTAATGCTGGGAAAGATGGAGGGCACAAGGAGAAGGGGAAGACAGAGGACGAGATGGTTGGACAGTGTTCTCGAAGCTACAAACATGAGTTTGACCAAACTGCGGGAGGCAGTGGAAGACAGGAGTGCCTGGCATGCTCTGGTCCCTGAAGTCACGAAGAGTCGGGCACGACTAAACGACTAAACAACAACATGAGAGCAAGTAGTTAGCCTTGCCTAGGGCGCAAAAAAGCCTGGCACCTCCCTCTTGCAGGCGTGAGCGGATGGTGCCCTTTGGGGAATGCAATAAGGAGCAAGCGTCCTGATACCCAGCGGGGCACAGAGCTTTAGGACGGGTCCTTCTCTCTTTAAAAAAAGAAACTTAATCGCAACTCCCTCGGTCTCCGCACCACCTCTGTCCCTCAAAGCGCAACGCAGGGGCGGAGACGTCCTGCTCAGCCCTGCCCTCCTCCGAGGCGGAGCTAAGGCGCGATGCCGCCCCCCGGTGCTCCAGCCTCACTGCGCCGGCTCCGAGCCACCCGACCCGGCTGCTACTTCTCCGGCCTGCCCTTGGGAAGCGCCTTGCGGGTAACGAACTCGCGGCCCCGGGATCCCCCCGACGTCGCCTTCCCAGACTCGGCGGCCTCAGGATCTGGGGCTGCGAGTCTGCGACGCCCGCCCTTTCCTTGCGCGCGTTTTAGGATTGTTTCCCCTCTCCCGGCTGCACGCCTTCCGATCTCTTCTGGATCCCCGCCGTTTGGTGTCCATAGCGGCGTCTGATCCGGAGTAAGCGCCCCACAGTTCAGTCTGCTGCTCCAGGGGCTCCTTGGAAACACGCTCTCCCGCAGTCCACTTGTGGTTTTCGATACGTTTGCTCGGGAGTTATCCCCACCGTGATCCGTAGGGCTCACTCCCGGATCGGCCGCCCCTCGTTACGCAGCCCTCTTGCCGCACGCTTGCTTGGGAGTAAGTCCCACTGGGGGTGTGCAGGATCACAGCCTTCCATTGACCCGGGTGTCAGCAGGTAGAGAGGGAAGAATGGGTTTCTCTGAAGGGCCTCCAGGTGATGTTGGACTCCAAGTCCCATTAGCCCCTCCCAGCGTGGCCAGTGGTGTGGGATGCTGGGAGTTGTAGTCCAGCAACATCTGGAAAGCTGCAGGTCTCCTGTCCTTCCACTAGGGGTGGTATTAATTGCGATTTAATTCATCCAAGCTACAGTTAAAACTGAGGAAAGGACAAGCTTCCACCACTGTTTGATCAAACTCTGCTTAAAGATTATATATACAAAGTGTGGTTAGAGTTCCCATTCTATACATAGGAAACTGCCTTATATATGAAAACCCAGAAGTAAATGCTCTGGTTTTCAAACGTTTTTCAGAAGCCGAACGTCCGTCGCAGCTTCCGCTTGAGTGCAGGAACCGATAATTTTGACAACCGAGGTTTGACTAGCAAAATGTGTGCATCTGCTCTGTACTAGGCCACATTCACACCATACTTTTAAAGCACTATGGTGCCATTTGAAACAGTCTTGGCCTCCCTCAAAGAATTCTGGGGAATGTGGATTGTTAAGGGCGCTGACAGTTGTTAGGTAGCCTCTATTCCCCTCAGCTATATTTCTCAGTCTAGTTTAACAAGCCATCCCACTGCACAGGGAGCTCTGGGAATTGTAGCTCTGAGAGGGGAATAGGGGTCCCCCAACAACACTCCACATCTTTCAACAAACTGCGGCTGGAAAAACCCTTCACTTAAAAACAAAGCCAAACCACCTCCTATACACAGTGAACCAGCCTGATGCTTCTCCCTAAGATGCTAGCTTTCTGTGTACAGGGATTTTGTTTTAATTTTGTGCAGAGACAAGCAGTCAAACACTTCAGCCCCTTCCTTCTCTCTCTCCACCCCACTGACAGCCTGAAGTGCTCCAGTCCCGACACAGGTTTCCACATCATCCCTAGGCCTCCCCAAGCATTAGGAATGTGGGGGAATAACCATGCGAGGACAATGCAGTTATGGGCACGAGCTCTGCTTCCTCCATTTTAATCACATTCTGAAGTGGCAAACCTCTTGCATCTGGGGGACTCCCTGAGCATTTTGGAGAGAAAGTAGATAGCAGTATCTTATCACTTTAAGCAGCCATGACCCCCCCCCCCCAATAACCCTGGGGACTTTAGAGTTGTCAGGAGACTCCTATTCCCCTTAAAGGTAAAGGGACCCCTGCCATTAGGTGACTGAGTCTGGGGTTGCAGCGCTCATCTTGCTTTACTGGCCGAGGAAGCCGGCGTACAGCTTCCGGGTCATGTGGCCAGCATGACAAAGCCGCTTCTGGCGAACCAGAGCAGCGCACGGAAATGCCATTTACCTTCCCGCCGGAGCGGTACCTATTTATCTATTTGCACTTTGACGTGCTTCCAAACTGCTAGGTTGGCAGGAGCAGGGACCGAGCACTGGGACCGAGCACTGGGGGCTCACCCCATCGCGGGGATTTGAACCACTGACCTTCTGATCGGCAAGCCCTAGCTCTGTGTTTTAACCCACAGCGCCACCCGTGTCGCCCTTTTCCCCTTACAGAGCTGCAGTTCCCATAATGGTTCAACGGTCAAGCCATTTCCCAGAGTAGTGGAAAGGTCCCTGGCTTAGTGAGAGAGCATCTGCTTTTTTCTAGGTTCAATCTTCCACATCTCCAGTTAGAGCTGGGGAAAGATCCCTGCCTGAAAGCCCAGAGAGTTTTTCAAAAGGATGGCTGCATTTCAGTTTGGATGTTTTTTCAGAAAGTGCAACTTACATTTACCTTTTAAATGCAAATTCAAATCTAATTTCTCCCAATTGTACCTTTAACACTTTCACCCCCAAGTTCAGCAGCAGGCATTTAACAAAGCTGCCCCTCTTCTCTCCTTCATCCAACTTACTGGCCTTTGAAATTATTTCCCCAGGGCGAACACTGGCCCAGACGCAGCCAGCAACACCCCCCATAGTCCTGTTTAGCCTGGTGGCATTTCTCAGCGGTTATGCCAGGCAGCCTAAACCATCATGTCTCCCGGGTAAGGACTTTGTACAGGAAAATCCTGCAGTTGCACCAAGCGTTGCCACTGGAGTTGAAGACCCTGGGAGACCAGTATGTGAAAGATGAGTTCAGGAGACACAGATCTGTTGGTCCGGAAGAGGCTCAGTGCTTCCTGCGGGAATGGGAGGCAAGTATCTTTTCATCTTCTGCTGCCGTGCTTCAGTTTATGGGGATGTGATTAGGGTCTGTCTTACTCACTGTAAATGTATATCTTATCGGCCTTTTTTCCACACATAAAGTTAAGCCAAACCATGGTTTAGTGTGAATGCTTAAACATGCAGGCTCCCACAGAGGAGGTTGCACTTGTTTTGCTACCCCGGCAGTCCTTTTAGCAAACTGTGATGTTGCAACTAAGCCAAGGCCCAGCTTAGTTCATCATCTGAACACACTCATTGTTAAGCACTCCCTCTTTAACCACGAGCTGTAGACAAAGCTTACAGTGTCATGTGAACCAGGCCAGTGTCTGCTGGCCTTTTGGATACTCCTGTGTTAGAAGTGCATCTGCTGACATTATACAGTGGTGCCTCGCAAGACGAAATTAATCCGTTCTGCGAGTCTCTTCGTCTTGCGGTTTTTTCGTCTTGCGAAGCACGGCTATTAACAGCTTAGCGGCTTTAAGAAAAAGGAAAAAAACTCGCAAGACTCACTGTCGCAAGACTTGCGAAGCAAGCCCATAGGGAAATTCGTCTAGCGAAGCAACGCAAAAACCGAAAAACCCTTTCGTCTTGCGCGCTTTTCGTTTTGCGAGGCATTCGTCTTGCGGGGCACCACTGTACACTTTAGGTGTTGTTTTGCCAATTAACTGCAGATTCCTTAAAAGGATATTTGGTAGTATAGGAGGGAAAAAATATTTTTATTTGAATGGGCTAGGAAAACCTCCTTCAACAGCAGCAACAACAAAAAACTCTCAAACAGTAAACCTTCTTACAATGAGAAATAACCTCAAAGGAACAATTCCCCATCAGACCTTCATCCACATACAACACCAGATCCAGCCATAGACAGCCTCAACAGCATTTGATCCATCATCTTCCTACTTGACCACATTGTCCTGCACTATTTGTACCTGCCTCAATCAGGTGGGGCTGGATGTCTCCACAGCCGCTACCTGTGTCGATTAGGGCTCCTAATCTGGGCAGTCAAACCCCAGCTGGGCCACCCTCAAGGGTAGGAGTGCTCCTGCAAGGACTCACAGGAAGGGTTGGCTGCGTAAGGCCAAACCTACACATCTTCGATTTTTTTCCTTCTGCGTTTTCCACTACAGGTGTGCAGAAAGCTATAAGAGCACTATTCATTTTCTGATATGTCACTACTAAAGATGTGAAGTCCTGGAAAGAAACCCAGAAAAATAAGGGAAAACTAGTCCCCCCCCTCATTTCTCCTTCTCATTTTTAGTCACTGCTTATCCTGTCGAACTTATCCAAGGCCAACCAGGGAGTTTATGGTGGTGGGTGAGATTTGAACTCAGATCTCCAAGCCCAGTGCTTTGTTTCCTTTGGTTTTGCCATATGAATGTTAGAGGTTTCTATGCCTCTCTCTAGCAGTGTTGGAAACTGAGATATGAAAACTAGGAGCTAAATGGCACCTTAAACCTAGGTTATGGGTGCAACAACGGAATGTCTAGGCGCTCTTTTTTTATAACGAGAATACAAAGCTGAAAAGGAATGAACTGCAGCAAAAATATTATGTTCATTTTTCACATGGTCAAGTCCTTCCCTTTCCCACCGCGCTAATATTCTTAAGAAGGTCTCTTCTCCAGTCTTCAGAGTGTAGCTGGAAGTGGGGAGGCAGAAAAAGGTCCTTATTTCCTTCCACTCTGCAGTTTTAATCTGAAGAAGTGTGCATGCACACGAAAGCTCATACCAAGAACTGACTTAGTTGGTCTTTAAGGTGCTACTGGAAGGAATTTTTTTTTTGTTCTGAAAACTTAGGCGCAGTACTGTGCCCAGAGCTCAGAAACTGCTCACGCTAATGAAATTTCCTGTCGCAAAATGCGCATAGAACAACGGGAGTTTTGAAGACTGCTCTCTAGCCAGGCAAGCAAAGGACATTTTTATAGTTCAAAGACACATTCTGGCTAGGCAAAAACACTTGCAGAGGGCACAAAGCATTGCATACCCTTCCTCCCAGCCTTGATTTTTTTTTTGGTGTGTGGTTGTTTTTAGCTTTGAAATAGCTGGGAGTCTTGGTTAGCAGGCTAATTTTTTTATGTTTTCAGACTTGCTTTCAGATTAATGGGTCCTATCTTGAAAGCCACAGGGAAGTATTCATGCCAGAGGGAGGTGTACAAACAAAGTATTGTTTGTTTACGTGGAAATACAGCTCTTCAGGTAGATCCAATCAGCGGCATCTATTATTAGCACATCCTTCTTCCGATATAATACATGCTTACTTTTTAATTAAAATAATTGGCACTCTTTACAAAGAGGCAGTTGGCATGCGTGACTTGATCGTGGCTATTACCCAAGAGTGTTATTGAATTAACGTTGATAAGTCATACAGCCCATAAGTCATGCAAAGCCTTGTGTGTGATAACTGCGTTTGGTTGAGAAATTAATGATAACGATTAAAGGTAATACTTAATTCTCTATGACTCTGGTTTATCGTGACAAGAGATGAACACAGGCAAGACTTGGACTTGTGCACTTCCCCTTCTCCCCATTTTTCTGGCATGGCCACTTTCGCTTCCATTTTTGACCAGCCACGGTTTAGCATTGCTTTTGATCCCTAGATTGTGGTTGGTTGTTAACTGTGGTTCATAAACCGTAGCTTGGCAAATTTGGAAGACATGGCTAACCAAAGAATGTGCATCACCATTTTGAAGTTCAAAGGGGAGATTGTGCGGTCGTTGCTATAGTGATCTGCCCCGGCTTGATTTCTGAGTCAACATTTCTTTATCTGTGCAAGCCTTTACAGCAGCGATGGCCAAACTCGGCCCTCCAGCTGTTTTGGGACTACAACTCCATCACCCCTAGCTAACAGGACCAGTGGTCAGGGATGATGGGAATTGTAGTCCCAAAACAGCTGGAGAGCTAAGTTTGGTCATCACTGCTTTATAGGGTAAGAAAGTAGATTGCTTCTTTGCTTGCATGTTTTTGTTTCTTACCACTCCAAGCTGAAAATTCAATTTTGCAGAAAAAAGACACTATGTACTATAGAGTTGGCTAAAGTAGGCATGGTGCAAAAGTGAGTGTCCTGCCTGGAATTCTGTAGCCAGAACCTCAACTTACATATTTAATAGAAATTATGCTGACTGGTCCATTGGTCCATGAGCATCCATATACAGTGGTACCTCAGGTACTTAATTCGTTCCAGAGGTCTGTACTTAACCTGAAACTGTTCTTAACCTGAAGCACCACTTTAGCTAATGGGGCCTCCTGCTGATGCCGTGCCGCCGGAGCACGATTTCTGTTCTCATCCTGAAGCAAAGTTCTTAACCTGACACACTATTTCTGGGTTAGCAGAGTCTGTAACCTGAAGCGTATGTAACCTGAAGCCTGAAGCGTCCTGAAGCGTATGTAACCTGAAGCGTATGTAACCTGAGGTACCACTGTAGGTTCTATGCATTATTTCCTTTGCAAAAGGAACTGGGAGTTACTTAATATACTCCAGGATTTGTGCTGAGTGAAGAAATACCAGCCCCACTAAAGACAAGAAGCATTGCTCAGGTTTCCTTTTGTTTCTAAGAATTTCATGAAACTGGACGCATATTTCCTTGGTTTTCTATGAAACAATAAGTTATACAATCCCCACCTTTTAAAATAGTCTCAGATCTCTTGTCGTGGAGGCTATCTTTAGACACTTTAATGTACGCCTACAAGTAATTATGTTATTCTTGCTCTCTTACTCAGCATTAAATGCTGGAAATGAGAACACTTTATTTGTTTCTGGATCATAGGTAGGCCCAAGAGAGATTTCTGAAGGGGGAAAAGGGGGAGGTGATACATTGGTGGATGGAGTATCTGACAAGATAGCAGGGGGAAACCACTGTGGTACCCTCCAAATGTTGTGGACTACAACTCCCATCATCCTTGACCAGTGGCCATTCGAGCTGAGACTGTTGGGAGTTGGAGTCCAGCAACATCTGTGTGCTTTATCACATTGGGTTCCCCTGCCATTGAGGCTATCAGTCATCATGCTTTACTGCAGTAGTCTTCTACTTTTTCTGATCCAGGATTTGCCTTTGAATCAAAGATGCATTTGGGAAGTCACTGCTAAATTATTATTTTTACCATATATATATATATGAATAGTTGTAGTGCTGCTGTTGCAATCAGGCTGTGACATCCAAGTAAGTAGATCCTGACCCACCTGTTGAAGGTCAGTGTTTGCTGTGCTGCAAACCCCAACACCCCCTGACCATTAGGAGAGCCTAGGGCTTGCCGATTGGATCCCCGCGACGGGGTGAGCTCCCGTGGCTCGGTCCCTGCTCCTGCCAACCTAGCAGTTCAAAAGCACACCAAAGTGCAAGTAGATAAATAGGTACCGCTCTGGTGGGAAGGTAAACGGTGTTTCCGTGCGCTGCTCTGGTTTGCCAGAAGCGGCTTAGTCATGCTGGCCACATGACCCGGAAGCTGTACGCCAGCTCCCTTGGCCAATAAAGCAAGATGAGCGCCGCAACTCCAGAGTCGGCCACGACTGGACCTAATGGTCAAGGGTCCCTTTACCTTTACCTTAGTCTAATAACATCTGAGGTCCCAAGGTTGAAGAGCACAGGGGGTCAAAGCAAGTGAGCAAAACACTGGAAAGGCATGGGAGTATTTTTTCTTGTGGTCCTGTTCCGGGAGTGACCACTTTCTGTTTCCTTAGGTTGGGGTTTCCCAAACTTAGGTCTCCAACTAGTCCAAAAACAGCTGGAGAGCCAAGTTTGGGAAGACCTGCCTTAGACAAACATAAGAAGCTGCCTTATAATGAGTCATGCTATTGGTCTATCTTGCTCAGTAGTGCCTACACTGACAGTGGCTTTCCAGGGTTTCAAGCACCCAGATTTACCTGCAGATGCCACTGGGGATTGAACCTGAGACCTTCTGCTTGACGGGCAGATGCTTCACCACTGAACTACGGTCTGTTCCCAAGGCAGTGGGTGTTGCAAGGTCCCTAGAGATTAAAGAAAAGGACTTAGATTAGGTAGGGCCTTTAGGACCGGCCCTGGGAGATGACAACCCCAGCTCCAGAACAACAGGAGAGTGGGCTTTTTAAAATGGCAGCTATGCCACCACAACCAATTGACCGGTTTCTGCTAATGAAATGATGGGTCTTTTGTGGTGATTTAGTCCTATCAGTGTGCAGTTCGTGGAGCTTTCCACACGGTGGCACCAACGGCCTTTGCCAGGTGTTTCACAGCGCTCATGAATTGGGTACAGATGTGGCCAAGGTGTGTCAGGCAACAGCTGCTCTGGCCTGTCATCATGATCCGTAGCAAGGTGGGGTTGATTAGTGCTGCTTTTGACCTGAGAAGCAAGCATCGCCAGATGCTTTGTTGTTCCAGCATCACCCAAAGGCTTCCATAAACGCGGAAACACTGGGATCTGCCTTCAACCAGATCAGACTTCCTGTCTGTCTAGCACAGTGTTGTCTCCTCTGATCGGCAGGGACTCTCTCTCAGGCAGAGAGCCTTTCCCATTATTTATGATGCCAGGAGCAGAGAACCTGTTGCATTGACAGGTGGCACAGCTGAGTGAGGAACCTGTAGCAATCCAGATGCTTGTGGACTCCCAACTCCCATCTGCCCCAGCCAACATGGCCAGTGGTGGCAGCTGTAGTTCCTCACCTCTGTGCTATTTGATCCTTTTAACAGGAGACGCTGGGAATTGAACCTGAGACCTTCTGCGTGCCAGGCATATGCTCTGCTACCGAGCTATGGCCCATCCCTATACCTTTCAGCTGTGATTCCTGCATTATAGGGAGTTGAACTAGATGACTCTTTGGGTCCCTTCCAACTCAACATTTCTTGGTTTCTGTGATTTTTAGATGCCCTTTAAAATAAATAAGTAAATGAGTTGGCTCTTAGTATAGGCTTCTGTATGCAAGCATGTATTCTTCCTCTGAACTATAGTTTTTTCCCTTATATAGTGACGCCTCGGGTTAAGAACTTAATTCGTTCCGGAGGCCCGTTCTTAACCTGAAACTGTTCTTAACCTGAAGCACCACTTTAGCTAATGGGGCCTCCTGCTGCTGCCATGCTGCCGCCGCCGCACGATCTCTGTTCTCATCCTGAAGCAAAGTTCTTAACCCAAGGTAATATTTCTGGGTTAGCGGAATCTGTAACCTGAAGCGTCTGTAATCTGAAGCATCTGTAACCCGAGGTACCACTGTAACTGCAACAGCCTTTTAATTTGAATACAGTTCGTTATAATAGGAATTAGGATGGAAGCAACGAAGCTAGGGTTTCAACATACGGCTTTTCCTAAGCACTTTGGAGGCTAAATAATAGCCACCATAGCTTTACCATGTTGCTAGTGTGTGTGTGTGTGTGTGTGTGTGTGTGTGTGTGTGTGTGTGTGAAAGGATTTTCCCTCTGGGGGATGTTTTTAAAAAGCTTTCTGATATAAAAAGCTCCAAGGCATCACGAAAAGGTCTCATTGTGATTTCACTGACGCGGTGGGAAATTCGGTTGCTCCTCTGAGTGTACATGCCTAATATATATTTAGGATACAATAAGTTTCTTTATGCAGCATGGGCTCCATTTTGCTGCGGTAACTTTCATCCTTTGTATTGCCTCTCCCTTTTTCTGATTTTGCCATTATTCAAATAATGATCCAAGCTAGTCTCTTGGGAATGAGTCTTCTTGATTTAAATCAGTTTTGAGCTGGGCTTATATCATTACACTTCATGAAAGAAAACTTTTTATTTAGGATCAGATCTGTATTGCTTAATTTGCAGTTTCAGAGAGAGAGAGGGAGAGAAAATGAATGCAATTAAATAATTTAGCCAATTACATTAAAAAAAAATCTGTCAGTGTTCAGTTACTTTATGTATCATTTACAAAAAGAGATGTTTGGTTCAGTTTTCTTTTCTTTTCACACGCACCAATTTGACTAAGAGTCTAGAACTCAAAAATGATTCCTCTTAGCCCCATAGTGAGCATGAAGGAACACTAAGTACAGTTTTCCTTGATATATTGCTGAAGGATTTGCATGCCTTTGGTCAAAATAAAGACAGTAAGGGGGTGAATGTGGACATGGGACAAGTCTTGCACTTTAGAAGAAAACAATTGCTATCTACCTAGCTAATATATTTTATTGCAAAAGGTGATTCTGGTGGTCTTGGAAACTCAAAGCTGGGGACATGGGTGTGTGGTCTATAGGTGGGATCCTGAGTGTCCCTTCTGTGGAAGTAGGAAGACACCCATTGGAGAGTCAGGGAGCCATTTTTTTGCAGATTCTCCTTCCTCTGATAGCCACCCCCCTTGCAGCACCTCTAATACTGCTTTGGTGCCCCCTAACCAACCCTCTGAAGCAACTTTTCAGGGAGAAGATATTCTTGAACTTTTTTAAAAATAAAATAAATACGTTATTTTATTTTTAATTGAATCCTTTTTATGCTTATGTGTTTGCTTTCCTGTGCCCTCTTCAGAAGGAAGGGCGGGATATTATTATAAATGATGATGAATTGTCAGAAATCACCCCCTCCCCTACCCGGCCCACAACATCCTTCCTCTAAGCAGGGGCATGATCCTGATTTAGTGGTCTGGGTCCAAGCTGGTGTAAACTACTGGTGAAACATATTACGATCCAAAGACGAACTATTTTCTTATCTGAGCATTAAAGGATAATTGATTCAATCCTTCACCTCTGATGTGTTTATGAGAATGCTTCAGTTCTTGTGTCTGTACCAGAGTCTTAGTAATATGCAAGCACTTAGGGAAGAAAAAGGCTTCTGATTCAAAGGCAACCGCTCTGCCAAAATTGGACCCCCCCTCCCCACAATCAGTGTCACAACTAGGCTTCAGTGATGGTATGAGAATTTAGTTGTCGGCTCTGTATCCCATTTTCTCAGATGCTCCTATCTATTCTCTTCCTTGCCTTGCGCTATCAAGTTCTCAAGAGCTGTCACTTTTACGTAGCTGTCTTCAGATTAGGGAGTGCTCTCTGTGGAATCTGAACGCAGTTCTAAAAGCTTTAATAGATACCTCTTTCTGAACTTCCTCCTCTGGTGTCAGGCTGTTTCCTGACTGTTAGAGAAGTAGCCCTGTGAGCCATTACCTCAGCAAAAAAAATATAAAAAAAATAGAATCTCCGAGCAGGGCAGTCTAGCTATTACAGAGAGAATAACTCTTGACTATTCCATAGAGACAGCTGCTCCCCACTCTTCCTCACCACCGTATTAAGGACTGTGATTGAATTGCTCTTTTCAAGAGAATTCATGTGTTCTGTGCGGCATCAGAAACCTTCCCAATTGCTTCTGGTGACAAGTAAATGTAATGGGAGAGCATTTAATTTGAACCGTCGAGTTTCACTTCAGTTGCATCAAATTCAGACGCCCAACATGGTACTACTGCATGGCAGGGAGGTCAATGGGAAAGGAAGCCTAGCATACGCCGATATTATATTTTGGATGAAAAAGAACATTATTTGGACGAGGAAGACATTATTAGACCAGTGGTCCATCCAGCCAAGCTTCCCCATCATTGGCTACAACATGGGAGAAGAACATAGAGTTCCGCAGTTGTTTTTGGACTTCAGCCCCCATCACTCTTCAACGTTGGTCATGGTGCCTGGGGATTATAGTCCCAACAGCATTTAGGGACCCAAAGTTGCTTGAAGTCTGATCTGTTCCATATGAATACATGAAGGTGCCTGGTCTCACAATGGCCAAGCAGGTGCCTATGGGAAGTAACAGCACATAGGTTGGCCAACACCTAGTATGCAGAGGCATGCTGCTTCCAAGAGTAAGGTAGAAAATAGCCACTTGCACTGATTGATCGCCTTATCGTCCTTGAATTTGTCTCTTGCCAAACTGGAACAGAGAAACCTTTTCTTAAAAAAAACAAAACACTTTAAAAAACCCCATATATAAAAATTCAACAATTCCTTATTAGACTAGAGAAAGACATAATGGATTGACACGTTAATTGTTCCCTTGGCGGAGAATAAATATTTAATTTGATAGAGAATTAAACACATTTTCTCTCGCTTGGCACTTTGAAATAGATGATGCCATGTTGGATATTACTCATTTTGGGTTTAATTCATAGGTTTGAACGTGTTTGCAATTTTTTTAAAAGTTAAAGAATAGCATTATATCGCTGCGTGTTTGACAGAAATAGCTTGTACAGGCACACACACCCCGACTTGTGCGCGGTTGACTCACGCATACATGCGGCACTGGGAAATAAATACATAAATTCCGAGCTGAAATGGCGGGAGAGGGCTGGGAAGGCCTTGTGGCTTGCAAGGAGACCCTCCTCAGGGCCCGAAGATGACACCAGTGAGGCAAAAAAGACTCGCAAGGCCTCCCCAATGGTGTGCAGGAGCTCTTGTTGCTGCCACACTACCCTGCTCAACAGCTGTTGGGCCGGAAGCTGCACGCTTAACACGCATATCACTTATGCACACAGAGACCCGGAATGTAACCCTCCTGTAAGTGAGGAGTCGCCTGTGCTACAAAGGTAAGTAGCAAAAGGCAAGATCACAGCAACACCACACAGACACCCTCCCGCCCAATCTGATGCAGTTTACGCAACACTGATTGCCTACACTTGTTCAGGTGAGGGCAACCCGTGTTCCTCAAGATGTTTTTGGACTCCGACTCGCAGCATGGCCAGGGGTCAGGGATGATGGGCTCTGTAGTTCTGGCAGCATCTAAATGGCCGCCAGTTCCCTCCCACTGCTCCCCTCTGGGATTTTTTTTTTTTGGGGGGGGGGAACGAGGTCTTCATTCAAGAACCTATCCTCGCAACACTGACACAAAAACTCTGCACGTAGTAGAAGAAGAAGAGGAAGAAGAATTTGGACTTGATATCCCACTTTATCACTACCCCAAGGAGTCTCAAGGGATGTGGGTGGTGCTGTGGGTTAAACCACAGAGCCTAGGACTTGCCAATCAGAAGGTCAGCGGTTCAATTTCCCCGCGACGGGGTGAGCTCCCGTTGCTCGGTCCCTGCTCCTGCCAACCTAGCAGTTCGAAAGCACGTCATAGTGCAAGTAGATATATAGGTACCGCTCCGGCGGGAAGGTAAACAGCATTTCCGTGTGCTGCTCTGGTTTGCCAGAAGCGGCTTAGTCATGCTGGCCACATGACCCGGAAGCTGTACGCCAGCTCCCTTGGCCAATAAAGCAAGATGAGCGGTGCAACCCCAGAGTCGGCCACAACTGAACCTAATGGTCAGGGGTCCCTTTACCTTACCTTTACCTTTTAAGGAGTCTCAAAGTGGCTAACAATCTCCTTTTCCCTTCCTCACCCACAACAAACACTCTGTGAGGTGAGTGGGGCTGAGAGACTTCAGAGAAGTGTGACTAGCCCAAGGTCACTCAGCAGCTGCATGTGGAGGAGCGAGGAATCGAACCCAGTTCACCAGATTACGAGACTGCCGCTCTTAACCACTACACCACACTGGCTCTAAGTACACTAAGCAAAAGAATGAAAGACCACTGCCCACTTCTTTCTTCCCTCACCTCTCTCCCCTGATTTTCTCCCCGCCAACCTAACAGTGTCTGTGACAGCAGCTTCTCACACTGACCTGTAGAAAGGACTCTATGAACTGAAAACAGATATGTCGTATGTACCCTTGTTAGAAGTTGTACCAGGACCAGGATTGTGCCTGTTTTCCCTGATCCTGACCCTGGTACAGGAATATGCAGTTCAGTTCACATTTAAAGACAAGCCTGCTTAGTTCTCACTTTATGAAACAATGACCTGCCATCTTTCTCATCTTCTGATCTGAGTCTATGTATACACGTGTTAGATTTCTGTGTGGTTCATGGCTGCTATTTTCCTATGTGCATAACTCTTTGGATCTGGACATGCATCTATCAGGGGAGATATTTTGTAGATGTTGCTTTATAGAATCCATTAGCAGCTGAATTAATAACAAAGAACTGCATGTGAGCTTAATTGGTGGAAAACCGATAATAGCTTGTAATGGGTTTTAATTGCTGTGTGAATAGGTGCTTAGAATTTGGTTTGTGGTCTCTGCTTAGTGCCTTTGTTCTTTTGCCCCTTCAAATGTGTTCAGAGTCAGCTCTGCTGTTGGTGTCGTAATGCTCTTCTCCTAATTAGTCTATCCCATTGGTTAATTAAAGCTTCCCAGAGTGTAGTATGCCTTGCAGTGCCTGCCAGCCTCTATAAACATACCAGGTACGTCCCCGTCCCCCCCGCAATGTATGCATTTGTTTGCATTTCTGTCCAGATAGCATCGAAACAGTTCCTTAGAAACTGGAATGAAGGAGGTAATTCTGAGAGCGGTAGCGGTAAACATTTCTCCAAGAAGATAATGAAATTCCAAATTGATGACACTTCGGCTTTTTAGATAAAATTGTTTTGCAGATATTGTGCGCAAGAAAAAACAGTAGTCATATTTCTGCTTGTGTATGTGTGAATACATTACTAAAATTAATTCCCTGCAACTGTGTGTGAGTAGATATATATATAGATAAAACAGAAAAAACAAAAGTAATAACTAATTTCTTGTGCATAAAGGAGTAAGCCAAAGGACTAGGTCTGCAGCATTCCAAGGCACTTTAAATAAACACACACAAACCCCCTTGTGCAAATTAATTGAAACAAAGCATGTTTTCTATCTTACTTGTAATCCTGTACTCAAAACAAACACGAAAAGTCAGTTGAGCATTATGGTGTCGGAAGCCTGCAGCCAATGGAAGGAATGATGCACTCGCCACAATATATTGTGGTTCTACGAAAGAGAGAAGTATCCTGACGGTACTGGGATATTGCAGCAGGACCTAGCCCCCTGTCACACATCAAAAGTGGTGAAGAAATTCATGACAGAGCAGCAAATACAGGTACTTGATTGGCCAGGGAATTCCCCAGACGTAAATCCCATTGAGAATTTGTGGGCTATATGCAAAAGTCGTCTCCGTGCTGCAGACTGTATGACCATGGAGAAACTCATTCAGGCACTGATTCAAGTGTGGTACAGGGATCCGAAAATCAACAGTGACTGTTTGAAACTAGTAGACTCCATGCCAAACCGTGTTCAAATGCTGCTTTAAAAAAGCAGAGGTCATATTGGTTAATAATGTATGCATATGTGAGTTTTGTACATGTATATGTGTGTTTTGTACAATAAACTACATTGTTTGTTTCAATTAATTTGCACAAGGGGGTATGTAGAATTTGTTTCCTTGGAAGTAAGTGCCATTGATCGCAGTGGAATATAGTCTTTCAAGGATCTGTGCTTGGAGTCAGTCCCTAACACCCCATCAATCCTACGCACATTTACTTTGAAGGAAGAGGAAGTAGTTTAAAGTGCTGGAAGAAGCTTGTTCCCTGATGGGGAAGTTCTTAGTGTAGCCAATCCCAAGGGGCTCCCTGTCGGCACTGCCAGGGAGCTCTGTTTTCAAAGGAACAATCAGGAGCTCCCTTTAACTGTAGCTGTGCCCGTACCTGCCCCACACCCGGTGTCACCTGGTGTCAGGTATGGGGTGTGTGGGGCAGGTGGGCATGGTTTATGTGCTGGGCCAACTAAGCTGCAAACCAACTAGGTTATACCCTTTCTATAGGCTATAACCAAAATGTTGGTGTATCTAAGTGAAGCAAAACTCATTAATATGACACGCCGTGCTTAACTTTTCTTGGTTCAGGGCTGCAAAGGTAGAGAACGCTTCATTGTATGAGAGTAAGTCATGTTGCTATGGCAGCTAAGGCAGAGGAGAAGAAGCTGAGATTTCTGTTTTATTTCTAAGAAGGTGTATTCATTTTAAACACTCCTTTATTTGCAGCTTCCAGAGCTACAGTTTTTCAGGAGGCAGGGCTCGCACATTGTTTGATTGCTGTCAAGAGCTTAAAGAGTATTTGAAAGCTTTTCCTTTTTCGAAACTTAAAGAGAGGGGGGCAGGCTTAACCTTACAACTTTGTATTGAAATCCAGGCATGACAAATAGCCTCCTGCATATAAATGAATTAACATTTGCATAACATTTTATCTCTTTTGAGCTCTTCTGTGCTGCTTCCTAACGAGTAGTCATTGTGTTTCCTGTATATTAAGTTGGAAATCAGAAATATTCAGTATTTAACAGCATAATTTGTGCGTGTTTCACTTGGAAATGTTCGGTGGGGCTCCTTGCAGGGAAGGTGGGCTATAAATCTAATAATAAATAAATAACACATGGAGAAGAATGCTGCTTTGCTTCCCCAAGGGGAAATCTATTGGGAAAGTGCAGGATGCTTGGAAAAGCAAATGATGTTTTGAATTGCTATTTCTGGGTGTATAGCAGAGATGGATAATCTCTCCAGATGTTGGATGACAACTCCCATCATCCCTGCCCATTGCCTACATTGGTTGGGGGACTAAAGGGAGTTGGCATTCAACAGTGGCTGGACGGTCACATATTCCCCATCCTTGGGGTATATAAGTAGGGTTGCCATATAACAACCAGGGTGCTGGACATACAGCCAGTGATGCAGTAGATGAGATAGCTGCACCTGCTTCCACCTGGCCCCTCCCTGGTCCATTCATCTGTCTCTTTCATCTTCATCTACTTTGTGTCTCTTGGTAAGTTAGGCAGAGGGATAGGTAGCAAGCCCAAAGAGGTAGTACATAGGAGGTGCTACAGCAGCTCATATCCTCCAGCATCAGACATCTACAGGTGCCTAGGTAGGCATGCTATACAAAGCTCAACATATTTGGCAATCCTGTTTTTCTTTAATACAGTGCTTTAAGAATACTTTAGTTCAAAGCTTTGCAAGTCGTTCATGGTGGTGACACACTTTTCCCACATGCATCATTTTGCAACACAGTAATTCAGTTTTACTAGCAAACCAGAAGTTAAACTTAACTCCTTTCCAGCCCTGGGAGGAGCACGGGGAGCATTTGTGCGACACACCTAATGCAGCTGACACACTAACGTGTCGTGACACCGAATTTGGAAAGCTCTGCTTAGGGGCAATCCCTTAGATGTGCACGTTGCAACAAAAATGTAACACACTTACTGGGTTTCTGTAGTCAGTAGGATTTATTTTTTTCATACTGTCCTAAAAAAAAGAAGTCAGTGTTGCAATTTGATTAGATATCCTTCCCTGCGATCATTTCTCATGCATCTGGCCTCTCCCTGCAATGAATCTTTGTGACAGTAAAAGCAGAACACAGTTCTCTGTGGAAATAAAAGATTTGTTCTTGACAAGAGCGAGACTGTATACCGAGTCAAAGTAATGTATGGATTCTATGAGTTGAAAGTGCCATCTGGAATCAGTAATGTTTATATTTTGGATCTGGCAACTGGGAAGTGGTTTTCTTGGCACATTTAAAAACATACTGGAATAGGAGCGAGGGGCCCAAGTGCATACTGATAAATTTAAGTTTGCCCAGTTCTGGTATTCTAGTGCAAGAAACCTACTTGAAAAAAAAGAAACCATCTTTTTGCAGTTAGGAAAGTGATGGGGAAATCCATTGAAATGTGTGGTATGAACAAACAACCAACCAACAGGAAGACTCAGTGCAAAACAAGATTTTACACAGGAGATGCAGAAATTGTCTTCCTGACCACAGGAAGCTGTGGTCATTCCTCCCCTTCTCAAGCAAAAGACCATCGCGTGATACTAAAACAGTGTGCATATTTGCATGAAACGTGTAGTTAGACTTCAGCTCAAAACAAGGTGGTCAGTTTCAGTAGATCCCGAGTTAAGTTTTAAAGGAAGCTCTCCTATTCTTTTCGCCAGTACTTGTTGTGTACAGTAGAAATATTTTCACATGATTTGGGAAAGTTCTTTTACCCAATAAGCATGTGCTTATTTCTTTGGGTGAACACTCCCACAGGGTTTTCTGTCTGACTTGTTCAGTATTCTGGCGAGATACAACTCAGCTGCTGTGTGTTCTTTGGCATTAGCATGTGGAGTACTTTGAAATACCCAGAGTGCGGAAGTGATGCTTTTCAAAGCTCCAAATGTCTTTGAACTGCGCAAGCCTTTCTATCAATTGAATTTTTAAAAGGATCCCCAAATTAGTACAGTACTAGATTCATTCTCCCCCCCCCCCCCATGGACTGGGAGCATCCAATTCCCTTTTGGTTTCTTTGAACATCCCAGCCTACAAGGATGCCATTCTTGCTATTTAAGGTTGGAGAGCTTCATAACTGGCCTTACTTCTTGACTATGGAACACTGAGAACTAAGTTTCCTTCAGTACTTAGTTGTCATTGACTTCAGTTGATCAAAGACTGAAAGTAAGAAACCTGATCATAATCCTTCTAGGCACCAGAAATCCTTTACAAGCAGTGGAACGAGAATTTGTTTGATACTTGAATTTCTGGGCAGATCCACACATCTTTTCTCACCTGGCTCCTTGGAGGTATTGGTGGATTCAGACAACGTTCCCCACTTCCCCAATACATACTGATTTCTGTAGTTTCCTATGGGCAGGAGTCAAGTGGAGTTAGGTTGTCTGAAAGGCTCCCATAAGTAATGGAATCCATAGGTGCCAGAAAATGAAATAATACCTCAATTTACACCAGCTTGTGGTTGCAAGGTTAATGCTCATTTTCAAAATCATCTATGATTTTATTCACAATTTTCAGAAGCGGCTTGACTGGAGGAGAACACTGTTACTTACCGGGAGGCACAAGATGCTGGGCATGAGACCATCTATTTTTGTCCCTGCCAATTCATTTGCACTGCGCTGACCTCCTGCCATTTCCATGCCCCATCTCTCTCCTAGTAAGCAGTAGCTACCCATCTGTCAGAAAAGTGGCACAGCAGTACTTGTGATAATTTTATCTGTACTCATGATGCCAATTAACCATAACTTGTTGGGCTCGTTTAATCAAAACTGGAAGCAAAATGATCTGCATTGGACAAAGAGGAACTAGGATGGAGTACATGAGCTTGGCAGGAGGCTAGACTTCTTTCCACTAAGAAATCCAAACACAATACAGTAATTGGATTTTCTAAAGGCAAGAGCAGTGAGGGAGACTGGAGCTCATCTCTTCTATACCCTTATTTGTGTTGAATGAGAAAGTGGTCTTAAATAGGCTCCCCCTTCCCACCATGCCTCATTGCTGATTCTCATAAGTTTATCTTGTCCACATAGTTTCCCATGCGGTGTTGACTGATGCTGCTAAGGATCAAGGAATCAACAACGACACTTGTGACAAGGTTTAATAAAGACTGTCTAAATGTGACGAGACAATCAATGTGGTTGGCAAATATCCACAGTGGGCGGATGGAGTGCGGTCCTTGTTTACTTAAAAGCAAAGGAAATAAACACACAGAAAAGCATTCCATCCTTTGCCAAAAGGGGGAAAAAACCCACTCACCCCGTGATACGTTTAATAGATTCATTTCACTAACAAAGGCAGCCTGAAATAACCTGATGATAAATTGCTGTTGGTGACTTGGTACAGGAGTTCAAATTGAAAAGCAAAGTAACTGTCAGTTCAAATTAGCTTCATTAATTGATTCTATAATTTGATCTACTTAAGTGTTTCTTTTGAAATCTTAATACATCCTTTTAAATTTCTTACGGAGTGTGGGCTGCTGTGAAGTTGTAGCCATTGCAAAAGTGAAAAGAAAATATAGCAAGTTAACCTGACGGGCTGGTAATGTTTCTAGCGTTTTTGGTTATCAAAATACATCAGTAAGATGAAGGGCAATGAGGCTTATGAAGATTACAGAGGAATAACTTTGTTTGAAACAATTGCTTCAGAATGCATCCATTGACAGGATATATGATTAGGCTAAAAAGATAAGAGAATCAACATTGTTGGAAAGAAAGCTGCTAATAAAATTTCTTAAAGGTGCATCTTAAGAAAGTATTAGCCAAGCAGACAATTATATAAAGGATATGATGAATGTATTCTTAAAATTTCTGGTGTCTTATAGTGGCTGGGGAAACCCAGCCAATGGGCAGGGTATAAATATGTGATGATGATGATGATGATGATGATGATGATGATGATGATGATGATTGGGATGGGGAAAAATTTTCAGGGTGAGGACAAGCCTCTGAGAACCACATGACCATGGTGGGTGATACCACTGGCAAAATTAATGTGGGGCAGTGAATAGGACCATTATCCACTCCACCCTCAAATCCCTCTGTCCAGACAAGCAGGACGCATTATCATTGTTCAAGGCTAGAGCCAGGCAAAGCCATTGGATAAAGGGAGTGGAAGAGGGCTGGGAAACGGTGTGGCCATAAGAGAGTCACATAGATCAGTTAAAAAAGGACTGGGTGGCCACATTTGGCCCCAGACCTGAGGTTCCCAACCTCTGCTGTAGTCTGTATGCTGGTATTTTTTATTTGCGTTGATAAGAAGGATGTATCTTTATTATCTTCTTCCGCTTCACATACTTAAGTTACAGTGGTACCTCGGGTTAAGTACTTAATTCGTTCCGGAGGTCTGTTCTTAACCTGAAACTGTTCTTAACCTGAAGCACCACTTTAGCTAATGGGGCCTCCTGCAGCCGCTGCGCTGCCAGAGCACGATTTCTGTTCTCATCCTGAAGCAAAGTTCTTAACCTAAGGTAATATTTCTGGGTTAGCAGAGGTTGTAACCTGAAGCGTATGTAACCCAAGGTACCACTGTATAAGTAAGTTAGCCAAAATTCAGACCACAGTTAGTTACGCACACATGCACAGAATAGAAAATAAAGAAGCAATGGGACGTAAGCGTGCATAACTGTGTGTGAGTTAATGGGGTTTATTGGTAAATATATACCGTATTTTTTGCTCTATTAGACTCACTTTTTCCCTCCTAAAAAGTAAGGGGAAATGTGTGTGCGTCTTATGGAGTGAATGCAGGCTGCGCAGCTATCCCAGAAGCCAGAACAGCAAGAGGAATTGCTGCTTTCACTGCGCAGCGATCCCGCTTGCTGTTCTGGCTTCTGAGATTCAGAATATTTTTTGTCTTGCTTTCCTCCTCCACAAACTAGGTGCGTCTTGTGGTCTGGTGCGACTTATAGAGCGAAAAATAGGTACATCATGACTAGGGATTTAAGACTGATCCAGAATGGATTTGGATAGAATACTTCGGGAATCAAACTGAACATACAAAAATGTAGTTGGAAGCCGATGGCCAACTACAGGTTTCTATAAACATTGATGCTTCTCTACCACCCATCATGTTTAAACTACCTGAAGTGTGAAGCTGTTTTCAACATCGGAAACAGCAGCAGATAAATAAATATATAAGGGGGGGATAAACCATTACAAGCTTTCAATAAGTTATCTGTGAAAATAGTTAATAGTTCCTGCTTTTTAAATAAAACAAGTCCCTCGTTACCTCAATTTCCTCATGGCTACCATGGCAACAAACAGGAATATAAACAGAAGACCCTGGCATACTGCAGTTATAACGCCATGTCTGTTCAATGCCACCCTTAGATATCCCCCTTAATAAATTCTTCTCTAATATTAGAAGCTGCTGGAGCAAAATACACAACTGCTTCTGTGTATAGGACACAATTATCACCAAGGAAATAAAGAATCATATGGACAAAGGTCAGATCTTGCCTAATTGACCTCAAGATAGGAGGAGAGAATATCAGGTAATGCAAAAGATGTCACACTCCCCCACACTTATAAATAAACTTAATTGGCTGGCATCGTGACCGTCAAACACTGAGTACAAAAGTAGTGGTTGTTAAGACTTTCTTCTCCTTCATGGACCACTTGAAAATTGCTGAGGGACTTGACGGACTACTTAAATGATTTTTCTGCCTGTTGTAGCAATTGTAATGCGCTGGGCAAGAGCCTGCATGGCTTTCAATTGTATTTATATTGCTTCTTTTATTGATTGTATATTGTACTTTATTGTATTACCATTTGAATTCCTCAGACTTCAAATTATAGCACAATAAAATGCAATATAACAAATAAAAGAACCAGTAAAAGTGCAATTAAATATCAATATGAATATTTAATGCAAGGAATGTGCCATCTCCCATCTTTGTCCACAAATCCGTAGACACGTTGCAGATCATCTAAATAAAACAGAGGTCCACGGACCAGTTTGGGAACCTAAAGGGTTTATTTTTATTTTCTAAAAGCCAGCTATCTGGTTTTTTATTGAATTATATACTGCCCTATACCCGGAGGTCTCAGGGCGGTTCACAGAACAAAATCAAAATATAAAACCACAAAATATATAATCATAATAAAACAACCCAATAACGCCCCCCCCCCCCGCAAAAAAACCAACCCAACCCACCTCATTTTAAAAGGGCATAGGATGTCAATCAAATCAACCAAAGGCCTGGTTTAAAAGGAGCATTTTTGCCTGGTGCCTAAAGGTGTATAATGAAGGCACCAGGCGAACTTCCCTGGGGAGAGCATTCCACAGATGGGGAGCCACTGCAGAGAAGCCCGTTCCCGTGTTGCCACCCTCTGGACCTCTCGAGGAGGAGGCACACGAAGAAGGGCCTCAGAAGATGATTTCACGGTCTGGATAGGTGCATATGGAAAAAGGCGGTCCTTGAGGTATTGTGGTCCTGAGCCTTTTTATAGGTCTAAACCAGCACTTTGAATTGGGCCCAGAAACTAATTGGTAGCCAGTGCAGTCGGACCAGGATCAGTGTAATATGCTCAAAATGTCTTGCTCTGGTGAGCATCCTGGCTGCTGAATTCTGCAATAGCTGAAACCATATTCAGAGGCAGCCCTTCATATAACACTACCCTTGAGGTTACCGGAGCATAGACAACAGTGGCTAGGCTATCCCTGTCCAGATAGGAATATAGCTGATGGAAGGCACTGTGGGCCACTGAGGCCACCTGAGCCTCGAGCGGCAGCAAAGGATCTAGGAGTACCCCGAAGCTACGAACCTGCTCCTTCAGAGGAAGTGTAACCCCATTGAGAGCAGGCAATCTTCCACCCATCTGGTCCAGGGAACCACCCACTAACAGTGCCCCAGTCTTACCTGGTTTGAGTTTCAGTTTGTTGGCTCTTATCTAGTCCATTACCGAGGCAAGACACTGGTCCAGCACGTCCACTGAGCCCTGTGGAACCCCACATTGAAGGTTCGATGGTGCTGAAAAACATTCCCCAAGCAACACTCTCTGGGAACGACAATCCAGTAGGATTGGTACCACCGCAACGCTGTAGGTTGTATGTGTGGAAAGGATGTTGAATGCATAGAGACACTTAAAACAAAACAAAACAAAAAACCTAACGTGATGCATGTTCTTGGATTTCCTGTGCTAAATTGAAAACCTATTTCTGAATTGCAGGACCATAATGGCTTGCTCAAGCCCTGCATCTTTAAGGCCCCATTTTCCACTCATGAGAAGTTTCATTTCTACGTTGGCTTTGGGAAACTAATGAAACAATCCACAGATCTCGGCAATGTTGCTATAATACATTCATTCTAGGTTCAGCTTCAAGGGGGAATTTTTGCTTTTCATCTATACAGTGTTATTTGACTACAATATGAGTTCATTTCATAATCTTAAAAAAAAAATTATTGACCTACATTGTTATTTTCACCATCAATATTTACTGTTTCTTACATTGTTAGGGGGTCCTGTTGATCTGGTTTATGGATTCTGAGACCCATTTTCCTGCCGTTATATATGATCTTGACAGCATGAATAGTGATCACAACTCAGTGGAAAACAGCCCCAAATCTTACACTGGACTCTTGGTTCTACTCCCTCTGGAATATAGCCGTGATGGAGAAATTTACACAGAATCTGATATTTTGACATGGACTAGAGCCCTCAGACACGTTTTACATGATTTGGAATTCCTTTAGTTACATATACACCAGAACCATCATTTTCAAGACAACCGTCAGCACAAGCCTGACAAATCTGGAACTATACTTGGCAACCAGATAACACTAACATTATTTATTTAACATTTATCCTTGCTTTTCTTGCTTTCTTTCACAACCGGCACTTTGTTACCTAACCCATACACAACTGTATTTATTTTATGTGCCTGTTTTATAGTTCTGCTTTTTTATGTTTTAATTTTCACTGGTTATTAAACTTGTTCCCTCAGCTTTGTATATATTCTAAAATGAAATAAAAAATTCTTTACAAATAAAAGGGAAAAGAATTTCCATCACCACCTCCTTCCAGCATCTTACAGGTTGTTCAAAAGAGTCCCTGCCCTTTAAGAGAGTGTATTTTTTTGGGGGGGGGCTCAGGGAAGAGAAGAGCGAGCTTTCATTCTTCGTAAACTTCCTTAACGTGGGTCCAGTCCACAATCCACAATCCCTGAAGTGTTTCCTCTTTTTCTTTCTTTTTAGAACTATGCAGCGACGCTGTCGCAACAAACTAACCCAAAGGCACAGAACTCTTCAAGTCATCCTCGTTTTGGGTCCCACCTCCCAGAAGATAAGCTTCATGCCCTACGAGATGAACAAGTTGGGCAGCTCCAGGAACTGATGCAAGAAGCTACCAAACCCAAGAGACAGTTTAATATTTTGGATGACACAGATCACAAAAATTGACGCATTACTTTGGATATGTTTTAAGTAGGGTGGTGGGGTGTTTTTGTTTTTGTTTTGTTTTTGGTGCCTCTTTAGCTCTGTTTTGGAAGAGATTTTCCGCCCGAAGAATAAATGAAACTGATGTTCACCCTTTCTGTTTTATTTCAGCCTCCAGGGATACGTATGACAAATATTTAGAAATACACATGGCCCCATTTATATTAATTACAGCCTAGCTAGTATTTAGAATAAAGGAACATTTTGGTTGTGTTAAATTTGTCAGATCCTGGGGCGATGGTAATAGTGCAGGAATTAAAACTAATGTCTTTGTGCTAAGACTGGATTTTCTGGGTGAAAAACCCATTAGTGTATATTCCCCAAATGGTTGAACAGCCCTTCCCAGGGAACTCTGGGAATTGTTGCTCAGGGAGGGGAATAGGGGTCTCCTATCATCTCTCAGAACATTTAACAAACTGCAACTCTCAGAATTCTTTGGTGAAGCTGGCTGAAATTCCAACTACAATTCTTTGATTCTATGGCATTTTAAATCTTCATCTTCTGGAGTAGCTAAGACTCCAATATCAAGATTTGGAAGGAAGAATCTTTGGGTCGTCATTATTCTGCTGAAGTTTTATGTCATGGCAGCTAACGTTGGTATTAATTTTTCTCTCTTTCCTAATTACAAAAATCATTACATCTGTACTTAATTAGCCTCATATTTTTGTACTAATTAACTTTCACATGCCATTGACAGCTGTTAATGCCCTTTTTGGATGGTGGCAAACGACATTTTTCATTTATTTATGTTCAGTTTGACTACACTTAGTTGTATCCAACTAAGTTCTACTCATTGAACTTAACTCATAACCCATTGAACTTAATGGACTTAAGTTAGTCATCTCCATTCATTTCAGTGGGGCTACTCTGAGGATGACTAATATTTGGATAATGTGATGCTTCCCCAAGTCCTTCTGTTGTTGCTGTTGCCCCAGTTCCTTCTCAGGCAAACAAATGAGTGAGTCAGTATGTTCTGTAGGATAACTTAGAGCCCAACAGAAGGTACTCAGACTGGATCCAGACTACAGCATTTATTTGCCATTATGAATAAGAAAGATGTTTCTTTGTTAATCATTCTTCAAACCTTTGCCTGCAATCGCGTTCTTTGTTAAAGAGCATAGACGACAATGACGTTAAAGGTGCGTAAATACAGCATCTCTATTATTTTGATGACAGTCTTTGGCATCAGGCGTGAACAGCTCAAGGTCCCCATCGAACGTTTTTAAGATTGACAGATGAGGCAAGATGAACTCTCCCACTCACTGTGCTGAAAATGAAAAGCTGGTGTGGGCTGGCGCATTTTCGGTCATGATGACTGCAACTTTGCTGCGTGGCTGCCTTTATTTTATTTTGAGAGCTCCACAAATTGTACTTCTCCACCTTCCAATTGTCCTTTACTTCCCTGACACTTCCGTGGTGAGCCCACCTGTGTGAAGATTTAACCAAGGTCTTCATGGTATGTTTTGAGTGTTCACCGTACAGAAAGTACCTTATATTTTTCATATTAAGTCTTTACTGGTGTAGCCAACCTTCTACCCTCTGGTAGACTACAACTAGGGCTTTTTTTCAGCCAGAACCCATTGGAACTCAGTTTTGGCACCTCTCAGGAAAGTATTCATGGTGAGTTCTGGCACCTCTTTTTCTAGAAAAATAGCACTGACTAGAACTTTCATCAGCCTCAACTGGCATGACCAACGACCAGGGATGATGGTCTGGAATTGTAGTCTAAAACATCTAGACTGTATAATGTTATATGTCCAAACTATAGACATATATGAGGCTCACATGACACTTGTCGGCTCCAGGCACCATAAAAACAGGCACTGGCATAATATCCTAGAAGCAATAATAGCAAAGCAGATATTAGCAGAAAGCTGTAGCTCAGTGGTAGAGCTTCTGAGTTCCACACAGAAGGACCAGGTCCAATGCCCGCTATTTCCACGTAGGGTCCTGAGCACATTATTTGTATCAGTACCAGACTTTTTAATAATGTGGTCCATGTCACATCCTCTTAAGGATTTCCAGTTATCTAACTATTATAACCTGGTTGCTAATAAAAGCTGGCAAAACGCTGAAAATGCAGGGTCATATTGTCCATAAGTAAAGATTACGGTAAAGCCAACTCCAAGCCTTTTGTTATATTTTATCCAGGTATCTATCTCTCTAATTTCTTTGAATGCTGCCTCCCTGAATGTGGCTACCTTTTCACAGGTCCACCACATGCACCCACTCCATGAAATTGCAGGGTGAGTGGGCCAGACAAACTGGAGTGAGGTGCCCCTTCTGCAGAATTTTCCATGCCCTCTCTTTCATCGAGGCTGACACTGATTTGAAGGGGAACTTGCCCCACATGGCAGCCCAGTCTGCCTCTTGGATAGAAGATTGCCAGTCTGACTACCAGATAAGTCACAGCCCATTAGCTGCACCCAGGTCCTGCTGGAGTAATATTTTATGTATATATCCTTTGAGACTGACCCATGGTCCAACCTTCAGGAATATTTTGAAAACAATGAAGTTCAGAGCTCACCTGCATTATGAAAGTCTCATCTTTCAACAGGGAAATGTTCAAGCACCATGTGCCAGAGGATTTAACCACATTAGGCATCTGCATCACAAGGGAAACCAGAGCACATGATCTGAAAGAGCAGTTGTATTACTATGAATTGCAGCAACATATTGAGATAAGGAAGAGGCGGCAAGAAAAAAAAGTCTAACCAAAAGCAATTTTGAGACATTGACAGGGAAAATAATAATAATGACCAGCTGGAATGGAGACAGCTCTGTCTGTTGGCCCAGCTACACATTATTTTATTGGACACATCAGTGCCTCAAATAAAATATTGTGTATTTAGGCCAACAGACAGAGCTGTCTCCATTCCAGCTGGTCATTATACAAACAATTATGTAACCCTAATATTTGATTGCATTTATTTGCCTACGTTTACTTCTTGTCCCCCTGCCGCTTCCTTTTAATTTTGTGTTGTGCCTAGTAGGTTGTAAGCTTGCAGGCCCCAAATTTTAGGTGTTTTTAATATGAAATTATTAGTAGTATTAGTATTTCTTTTCTTTTCACCTTTAAGTGAAATAGGCACATTTCTGCACCCACAACCAAGTGTATAAAGAAAATTCTGTTCCTCATTGCCACTTTGAAGGCTGGCAGAAGTACATTAGGCATTGTCAGGGGCTTGTTGTATTCTTATTGTTTGAAGTGTTGGCCATCCACAGCATCTCACAAACAGCTTTTGATTTTCCCACCCTGTTTTTAAAAAAGCAATTTTCACTGTGACAGGTGGGGCTATTCTTGAAACATAAGTCCAAAAGGCCTCCCAAGGGCACTGAACTAGTCATGCCTATAAGTCTATACCAATATTATACAAATCCAAGGAATATAGATTCCTCCATGACTACTGTAGCCTTCTTAGACTTTACCGACTGGTGGGGTCTGCGTTGCTCCCGGGAGGGAGAAAGGAAGTCAAATGACACCGATGTTGATTCAGAGAAAGAGTTTATTCTGCTCTCCGGATAGCAGAAGGCACTTGCATGGTCAGTTCACAGCAAGTCCAAAGAAATGAGAGATTCCATGCAGTATATATATCCTCCAGGCACCCTCTCCCCCTTCCCCAGGAATCCAGCCACGTAAGCTTATACACGTAAGTTGACATCACAGATGTTCCTGCTCCTGTACTCTTAACCATAAAAGGGTGTTCCTGTTCCTTTACTCTTGACCATAAAAGGGTTTCCTGTTCCTGTATTCCTTGTCTTGGGGTAAGA
This sequence comes from Podarcis gaigeae, assembly GCF_964106915.1. NCBI lineage: Eukaryota > Metazoa > Chordata > Lepidosauria > Squamata > Lacertidae > Podarcis > Podarcis gaigeae. Next base: position 29,404,283 of record NC_139688.1, read on the forward strand.
AGGTCACCAACTCTAAGAGTACTCCTGGTGCCGTTCCCGGGGGGCTGAGAAGGTCTGTGCGTCATTGTGGTCAGGATGTAAGATAAGACCCAGATGTGTCATCCCTGCTCCACTTTGGAACTGACAAGGCCATTCATTAGGCGTCACGGACTGATAAAGGAGAGAGCTTTGTTTATACAGCTGTGTTCTTGTTATACATTTGCTCAAGAGCTCAAGTTAATGGTTTTTAGCTAATGCACCCTTGGAGAAGGAAAAATGGGATTTGGGGGCCCATTTCAGACTGACTGCACATTCAGATTTTAGATTTGGGAAACCCATTCCTTCACCACCAGGCAGAAGTGACCAGGGAATGCTCTGTCATCATTAGGACATTCTGTACTTTATATTGCCACAAGTTGAGAATGACATACAAAAGATCTGTTTATTGCACATTCTTTTTTCTTTTTAAAATATATTTCTATTAAAGATTTCTTAGTTTACAAAAATATGTGCATTGTCCTTTTTTCCAGTTGTGTTTTCTACAGATCAGCTTCATTTCTTTTTAATTTCTTGTGAGACATTATAGGATTAGAATTTCTGAGGGCATATTTGCTTGCGGCTCAGGTCAGCTTGACCTGATTTGCTAGGATGCATCTTTACACACACTCGATAAATCCACCTACAGCAACACTGATAGTAAATTGAATACAGTGCAATTAACTAAGGTAAAATAATCTGTAAGATACCTCTGGTAGGATATTTATGTTTTTCATCCATTACAATTGTTAGTGACACCCCCAACCCCACCCAGTCTTTCCAGAGGACAGAATATGAAACCAGCAATGTTTCAAAGAATACCTAGTCTTTCCTTTTATTATGGAAAACTAAAGATAGGATGCTGACTTAAGAGTGCAATCCTAAATATGTCTACTTAAATGTAAATCCCGCTGAGATCAATGGGTTTTACTCCCAGGCAAATAGGATTAGGACTGCAGCTTAGTCACACTGAAATCGATGGGACGTATTTGTTGTTGTTGTTTAGTCATTTAGTCGTGTCCGACTCTTTGTGACCCCATGGACCAGAGCACGCCAGGCACTTCTGTCTTCCACTGCCTCCCGCAGTTTGGTCAAACTCATGCTGGTAGCTTCAAGAACACTGTCCAACCATCTCATCCTCTCTCGTCCCCTTCTCCTTGTGCCCTCCATCTTTCCCAACATCAGGGTCTTTTCCAGGGAGTCTTCTCTTTTCGTGAGGTGGCCAAAGTACTGGAGCCTCAGCTTCAGGATCTGTCCTTCCAGTGAGCACTCAGGGCTGATTTCCTTAATGGAGAGGTATGATCTTCTTGCAGTCCATGGGACTCTCAAGAGTCTCCTCCAACACCAGTGGGACATATTAATCATGATTAATTGAAATCCTACTGATTTTGATGTTACTAAAGAATAACTAACTTTGTCTGGATCCAATTCGATGACTTGCAAATTCTGGGATGATTTTTCTGGCACTTCATTTGGATATATAGTCTCTCTTGGTAAAAGTAATCTGGTTGGCCAAAATTATTGCACATGTCAGCATATCTATCTAAATCTGAAGGCATAGGAGCCCAGAATCTTGCTGCAGGTCTGGGGTTGGACTTGGGTCCTTTGACAGAAGAAAGGTGTAAGAAACTAAGTAATTATCTTGCAGGTGCCCAGTGGGTCGATTTGCTTAATAAGATATGGTCCTAAGGTAATCACTGTTAGCAAAGTCACTTAAATAATGCAAATGTCCAGAGAAAAAATAACACTTTACTGACGAAACTGAATGAAAACAGTGTCTAATTTGAAGAGAAAACTTGTTTGTGGTGAGCACAAACAGGAACACCATTGCTCTGCCCCACCAATCCCAAAGGGCACCAACCATCACTGCCTCCTCTGGGTTTGAGTGCTAACTCCAATCTGCGAAAACCTTGGTATGAAGCCTGTGACACAGGTCCTGTTGCAATGGTTGATTTATTTATGGTTTATTCTTTCCTATTACTGAGTTTTATTTTAAATGTCTCATATTTTATTTACCGTTTCTTTCCCTTCTCTTTCCCCAAGATTCCAGAGCATCAATATTTGAAAAAGTGTCCACATGTTTAATTTGTTTCCTTTAAAAAGTGAGCAGGCAAAATCTTAATAGCAGAAATAAACATCAACAGGTTTCTGTGGGTGTGTTTTGATTTCAAACCCGTCTTTCTTCGAAGTAATGTTCCCAGGGTGGATTACAGTATAAAACAGGGTTGCCATTTGTCCCAGAAAAGTAGGACATGTCCTCTTTTGGAGGACCAACATGCCAATCTGGGCGGATTTTTTCATTTTAAAGGAAATGTCTGGGTTTGGGGGGATTGTTTGGGCTCAGGCTGCTTTGTACACCACGGCCACAGCCAGCGCTCTTTTTTGCTCTTCAAGATATAGCAACCTAGTATAAAATCCAACAACAATAAAATCATATTTTTAATGCTGGCAGGCCCATGTAGCTGTTTATAATTTTCTTGAGTAGCCAGCCATTTTGATTATAGTTCTGTATTGCTTTTAATCTTTTAGTCTTTTAGATCACTGTACACCACCCTGACATTTTGTGTGAGGGCAGAATATAAATTATTTTATGAGCACTTAATAAATATAACAGGCGAATTAAAAATAAAAACTGAAGGAGGCAGATGACGAAACAGAGGAGGTAGAAAATGAATTAATTCAATTCAATTTCTCCTGTCTTCCTACAAGGGCTGCTAGGGATAGGTGTCAGCTGTGGCAATGGAAGGCAACTTGCTCTTTCAGGATTTCGCGGTCTGGATTTCCTTTGGACATTCAGTCCCATGTGGAGCGGTCATTACATCTAAGAAAATCTGTTTAGGACCACAGCCATGGTTTAAGGTTAAAAAACAACAACACTTTTTAAACCATCATTTAGATAACTGGACTTCTGTCTCGACTTCATTCCATTAGCTTTAATGGAGGAAACAAAACCATTCTTTGATTGTGGGCTATAAATTAAGTCACTTTATTGAAGCAGTATTCTGACCCCCTCAATTTTCTTTTATTTACAGGAAACCAGTATTCACAAGTACCTATTTCAATTCATAGCCGTTATCGCACTCCTTCCACAAATCAAGACTGCATCTGCACATGGTCCAAGGTTTTTTTTTTAATCAATTTGAGTCATTTTCTGGTGGGCCAGAGGTTATTTACTTTGGCAACACTGTAATGAAATTATGTAAACTAATTAGCTTCACAGCTCACCACATGGCAAAATGAGTATCTCTCATTTTGAGTATGAGTATCTCATATGCTACCATTCGCTTGTCATTTTGTTTTTGAATTGTCTGGAATTGCTAGGTAATACTGAGGGGAAACAGTTCCTCTTCATTCACCCAAATAAGATGATGTTTGTGTCACTTTATTTGGATTCTAAACTCATTTGATGCATTAGATAAAAGTTTGCATATGACAGACTATACCTTCTTACAGGAAGGGGGCCATTCCTACTATTAGACAGAGTGAGCTGGCTGCCTCAGGCTGATAATATTGAGTGCCATTAAAGAACAGCAATTTGTTTAGTTAGCTAGTTTTATTGCTGTAGTTTTACTCTCAGTGTGTAACGCTTATGGGATTTTCTATCTTGGATCATCATAACTTGACCCATCTTGAGGGAGAGGGGCACCATTTGCAATTTTGCTTCAGGGAACAAAATGCCTTGGGTTGGCCCTGCTATTGTACAGAAGTATCCAAATGCCCATTAAAGGAAGCTCAGCTGAAGTTCACTCATTTTGAATTTTCATGACTCAATAGGAACTGCTGAGTAATAAAGACCATCAACTGTTCCAAGGACTCTGGTGGAGGAAAGAACATAAAGTATAAGGTTACATCTTCCACATAACCTCTTGTTCTATTTCATTTTTTTCTACTTTACTTTGATTTGTCCCTTGGCTCTACTTTCAGACTATGCTGTACTTATATTTTGTGTGTAAGGCCAGGAAACACAACTAGCATTGCAGCAGGCTAAATATCTAAATGGAGATATAACAGAGACTCTCAACTGATTAAAGACTTTTTGATAGATTAAATAATGGCCTTTTAACTAGTAAACAACACAATTGTAATACAAGTCCCCTTTTCTGATGTACTGAAGAACGTATGAGATAACTTAGACTTTAATAAAACAAAACTACCACTCATTCTTAGCAGAAAATACCACACTTGTTATGCTCTTTCACATTTGCATTCCTCATTACAGCAACATACCAGAACAAGAATAGCCTTCAAGTGTTTACAAGTGCCTTTAACAATCAACACAGCCAATTAAAAGTGACTTCCACCAGCTAATCAACTGAAGATGACAAGACAGAGCAATTAAAGTATTCCTTCCTCATAAACACCTAATACACATTTTTACTACAAGTTGGCCCTGTTTCAGATGTACAGTGGTACCTCGGGTTAAGAACTTAATTCGTTCTGGAGGTCTGTTCTTAACCTGAAACTGTTCTTAAGCTGAGGTATCACTTTAGCTAATGGGGCCTCCCCCTGCTGCTGCGCGATATCTGTTCTCATCCTGAAGCAAAGTTCTTAACCCAAGGTACTATTTCTGGGTTAGCGGAGTCTGTAACCTGAAGTGTGTGTAATCTGAAGAGTCTGTAACCCGAGGTACCACTGTATTTCTGGGTCAGTGGAGTCTGTAACCTGAAGCGTCTGTGAACCAAGGTACCACTGTAATCCAACTAACAGGATCTGTACTGTGATGGGTGCCCCTCCCTGACAACCATCTGCCCTGTAAAATAGGATTGTTAGAGAAATATTGTCATATCACATGAAAGATCACATGGTGTTGTCCCACCCTGAAGGACTTTTGGTCATGCTGCAATTCAGTGAAATTCAGAAATGCTCATAAGCTCATAAGTGCATTTGCTGAACTCCAGTACTTCCTTACAAACATGGATGTTCCAAGGTGCAGAGAGTCTTTATGATATGTGGTTCATTCACACACGTGTACAAGTTGAACCTGCAACGGAGAGGCTCACAGCATTAACACCCCAAGGGCCTTGCTTCTTCCATAGCCACAGCCTTAGATTCAAACAGCAATCAGGCATGGCTCTGTCTCTCATCTGCCCAACCTGCTTCTACCTTCTAATTCACACAAACCTCAACTCTGCTCTAGAATTTGTCTCTCTATCTAACAGACAGTTGAGAGAGGGAGGTCCCATTTGTTGTTGTTTAGTCGTTTAGTCGTGTCCGACTCTTCGTGACCCCATGGACCAGAGAACGCCAGGCACCTCTGTCCTCCACTGCCTCCCGCAGTTTGGTCAAACTCATGCTGGTAACCTCAAAAACACTATCCAACCATCTCGTCCTCTGTCGCCCCCTTCTCCTTGTGCCCTCCATCTTTCCCAACATCAGGGTCTTCTCCAGGGAGTCTTCTCTTCTCATGAGGTGGCCAAAGTACTGGAGCCTCAGCTTCACAATCTGTCCTTCCAGTGAGCACTCAGGGCTGATTTCCTTCAGTATGGAGAGGTTTGATCTTCTTGCAGTCCATGGGACTCTCAAGAGTCTCCTCCAGCACCATAATTCAAAAGCATCAATTCTTCGGCGATCAGCCTTCTTTATGGTCCAGCTCTCACTTCCATACATCACTACTGGGAAAACCATAGCTTTAACTATACGAACCTTTGTTGGCAACCTTTGAGGTCCCATTAGCTCCACCCATTTTCTCTCTTTCACAGAGCCACTTCCTTTGTTACCTTGTTCTTTAGTCATTTAGTCGTGTCCGACTCTTTGTGACCCCATGGACCAAAGCACGGCAGGCACTCCTGTCTTCCACTGCTTCCCGCAGTTTGGCCAAACTCATGCTGGTAGCTTCGAGAACACTGTCCAACCATCTCGTCCTCTCTCGTCCCCTTCTCCTTGTGCCCTCCATCTTTCCCAACACCAGGGTCTTTTCCAGGGAGTCTTCTCTTTTCGTGAGGTGGCCAAAGTATTGGAGCCTCAGCTTCAGGATCTGTCCTTCTAGTGAGCACTCAGGGCTGATTTCCTTAAGAATGGATAGGTTTGATCTTCTTGCAGTCCATGGGACTCTCAAGAGTCTCCTCCAGCACCATAATTCAAAAGTATCAATTCTTCGGCGATTGGCCTTCTTTATGGTCCAGCTCTCACTTCCATACATCACTACTGGGAAAACCATGGCTTTAACTATACAGACCTTTGTTGGCAAGGTGATGTCTTTGCTTTTTAAGATGCTGTCTAGGTTTGCCATTGCTTTTCTCCCAAGAATAAGCAACCTTAATGATTCACATTTAGGCTATAAGCAGGAAACCTGCCTGGCTATTCCAGCACTCAAATCCTTGCTGGAGCCAGGAATTAAAAAGGACTCAGGCATACGGCCTACCCCCACCCCAAACTAACAACAATATATAGACCAAGAGAAGAGAAGATGAGATAAAAATTATTGGGGAGATTCACTGCTTCATCTTCCTTCTTCACATAGAACATTGGGGTGGGGGGAATTGAAAAGCTGTCTTCGCTAATTCCAGAGTTTAATTTCTGAGTGCAGTCAATAATATATGTGTATTGTTCACCATCTGTACCAAAATCAATCAATTCAGCATGGAGATGACATGCTGATGAAATGTCATGCTGCATTCATGCCAACCTTCTCATCAGAAACTCAGGATTGTACGGAGTGAAGTCTTTTCAAATCCGCTCACATAAAGCCTGCAATTATTTTATTACTCAATGTACGTACACGAAGATAAGTAATGATTATTCAGAGCACTCTTATGGACGAGAAAGTCAGTTAATGATCAGAGGCAGCTCATTTTGCCATTTTATGGAGAAGTAACATGAAATTATTTGTCACTTCTGAACAATCTCTGTTCTCTGCTGTGATCTGATAATAGCAAGTTTCACTTGCCTCTCTGGTGAAAGACAAAAATGTATTAAAAACAGTGTTGGAGTTATTGTTTTACCGGTTAATCACCAGTTTTGCTAAGTTTAGACTTGAGTCATAATTTCTTGCCTGGAGAAGCTGAAACCATCTGCATGGATGATTCAGAGATGCTCCTCTGGAAGAAAGCACAATATGCAAGGAGGGCCAAAGGGGGGCAAAAGATCTCTTCTCAGGAGTATCAGCGCTTTGAGATGGCTACAGAGGTGAGACATTCTCCATCCTATGTAGGCATGCTGGCATAGGGATGGGGGAGGGATCTGATTCCGTTCACGTTAATTGTGAACTTAACTAATTTGCTCTTTCCAAAACAATATGCAAACCCAAAATACAGTCCTCCTTTGCAAGTTGTACTTCTCTGAATTTTGCAATGAAGTTCTCCAGCAAAGTAATGTGTTCAGAAATGCACATTATTGGGTGAAGTGGGCATATAAACACACATATTATTGGAGTGCATTATATTGGAGGGGGGGAGTTTCAAAAAATGTGTACGCATACAAACGGCATATTAGGAGAAATTAATATTAAACGCTGGTGAATTTTCACAAGCATTTATTATTATTATTTTAAAAATGCAAATGGATGTGCCAATCTGGCAAAATGAATTTAAGATAGGAAAAATTAAAAAATTGATGTAGTTACCCATCCTCATGCTGAAGACATGTACATACACTATATAACAGGGGTCAGCAAACTTTTTCAGCAGGGGGCCGGTCCACCGTTCCTCAGACCTTGTGGGGGGCTGGGCTATATTTTGGAGAGAGAAAAAACCACACAAATTCCTATGCCCCACAAATAACCCAGAGATGCATTTTAAATAAAAGGACACATTCTACTCATGTAAAAACATGCTGATTCACAGACCGTCTGTGGGCCGGATTTAGAAGGTGATTGGGCCAGATCTGGCCCCCGGTCCATAGTTTGCCTATCCATGCTATATAGTCTAGTAGATTCACTGGCCCATACAATTAGGATTTATTTATTTGTGTCCATTCAACAGAGTCCTCTAAGTCAGGCATAGGCAAACGCCAGCCCTCCAGATGTTTGGGACTACAATACCCATCATCCCTGACCACTGGTCCTGTTAGCTAGGGATGATGGGAATTGTAGTCCCAAACATCTGGAGGGCCGGAGTTTGCCTGTGCCTGCTCTAGGTAGTTCATAAAACATAATAAAGCTACACTCAAACGTGGAATTCTATTAATGCATTAAAACACACACACATGCAAACATCAACATAAATACAAATACAGATAGGTAGCCGTGTTGGTCTGCCATAGTCAAAACAAAAAAAATTCCTTCCAGTAGCACCTTAAAGACCAACTAAGTCAGTTCTTGGTATGAGCTTTCGTGTGCATGCACACTTCTTCAGATACACAGAAGAAGTGTGCATGCACATGAAAGCTCATACCAAGAACTGACTTAGTTGGTCTTTAAGGTGCTACTGGAAGGAATTTTTTTTGTTTTGATAAATACAAATATTACATGATACTACGCTAGATCCAAAGGATATTCTCCCATGCACTTTCTCATTTCCATTTCTATTTCCCACTTCGTATGTCCCCTTTGGCCTTTCATTTCATTTACTCAAGCAGTAAATTTATCACTATTCTTCACCACTGGCCCACATAGTAAAATACTATATAACAAAACCATCTGCTTTCAGTATCCGGGGTATTTGAAATTATACTTGTCTAGATTTGCTTACCATCAAATCAGATGTGGCTGAGCATGTGCCAATGAAATGAGAGGGACTGTATACTTAGGAGAAAATAGGGATGAATGGACCAGTTTCTTTCCAGTCCATGCCCCATTCATTCACACAGATTTGTTCTGCCCCATTTCTCCATTAAGCTCCATTTAAAAACAAGTAAATGAAAATTTGCATTTAAATACAGTTTTAAATATGTACAGTTGAATGTGTTTTCGCTCAAAATATCCATGTTTAAATGCATTTTAATTGGTGGTGGTGGGAGTATGAGCCAAGAGCTGCATCAGAAAATTCATAAAATTAAGCAATTCTAAAATGCATTCATCTGCAAGTAATGTACATAATAGTGGAATTCACAAAAATTGAATGCCTCAAGCATCCTCTATTAGCTACTATTCAGAAAGGTCAGAACAGAAGTGTGTGTTTGGGGTGGGGTGGGGATTATACAAATATTAATGCTCAGGGAGTTCCTCCTCGATGCTGGAGAATAGGCTTTGATTTTCTTTGTGACTCTTGGGCATATCGTTATTAGGCAGGCTGCATGATTCAGTTGCCAGCAGCAATCTGAGAGCAGAGAGTTACTTGTGCCTTTTGCTGGTGCTCAAGTTGAAATAAAGGTAGATTGCAGTGGTACCTTGGGTTACAAACACCTCAGGTTACAAACACTTCAGGTTACAGACTCTGCTAACCCGGAAGTAGTACCCCGGGTGAAGAACTTTACCTCAGGATGAGAACAGAAATCGTGTGCCAGCGGTGCAGTGGCAGCGGGAGTCCCCATTAGGTAAAGTGGTACCTCAGGTTAAGAACAGTTTCAGGTTAAGAACGGACCTACGGAACGAATTAAGTTCATAACCAGAGGTACCACTGTACTAGGTGTGATGCCCCAGGAGAGACTTTACCAAAAGGGCTGTATATATATGAGTGTGAAAGTAAACACACACACACGTATCCTGTAACTTTAATAGGAGAGTGATCTGCAGATTAAGGTTCCCCTGCTGGGCATTCCTACAATGAACCCCCCCTCTCCTTGCATAGCACACGCACATTCACAATTCATGCCCCAGTTTAATATTTCAGTGCTCCTGCCATTTAAAGTAGCTTCTGGCTATGTTCGTAAATGCAAGGCTCATCCTGGAGTGAAGCAAAATGCATAGATATTGGGAATGATGATTGTTATTTATTATATTTATATAGCATCTACTTATATTATATAGCATCTACCTATCACAGCGTAAAGGGGGGGGGGAGGATAAATCTCTGCCCTGAGCTGATTTCAGCCTCTATTTGGCTTCTCTGTTTGTGTGTGTGTGCATTCGCAAAGACAGAGGAAAAAGCTGCTGTACAGATGCCTACCCTCTAGGAAATCCTTTTGATATCCAATTCTAGGGAGTCAACCTTGTGCCCTCCAGATGTTGTTGGACTACAACTCCCATCAGCCCCAGGCAGTCAAGGATGATAGGAGTTGTAATACAACAAGTCAGAGGGCACCAGATTGGCTACCCCTGCCTTACACTTTTTACCTCAAGGAGCGTCTCCACCCCCATCGTTCTGCCCGGACGCTGGGGTCCAGCACCGAGGGCCTTCTGGCGTTTCCCTCATTGCGAGAAGCAAAGCTACAGGGAACCAGGCAGAGGGCCTTCTCGGTAGTGGCACCCGCCCTGTGGAACGCACTCCCAATCAGATGTCAAAGCGATAAACAACTACCTGACATTCAGAAGACATCTTAAGGCAGCCCTGTTCAGGGAAGTTTTTAATGTGTGATATTTTAGTGTTTTTTGGTTTCTATGGAAGCCGCCCAGAGTGGCTGGGGAAACCCAGCCAGATGGGCGGGGTACAAATAAATTATTATTATTATTATTATTATTATTATTATTATTATTATTACTTCAAACCATGGTTAGATCATCTTAAAATAGCTGAGTAACAGCAGTCCAGTGAAGGTATGAATCTATGGGAAATCTGGAAACCAATTTCTGCCACTCAGAAGAGTTTTGTCATTTTCTACTTTTGCACAAACCACCATGAACGCAGATGGACAATAGAACAATTCTGAGTAATACGAGCTCAAGCCCAGCTTGCGTACAGAGTGTACCTCCAAGGAAGTGAAATGGAACATCTATGACATTTAACTTGGAGGCTCTTCCAACAGAGGGCCGTATGAGTGTCAGGCATACCAAATCAGTGCTTGACCTCAACACCTGTGGCCCACACAGAGGTAGCGCCAATCTCTGTTGGATCAAAGAGACTTTGGACCACTTTTTAGCAAACCATTAATTCTGCCCCTCTAAAGAGAGCAGCTGCAGCAGCCAGGTGTGCTGAGCTGCTACAACCGATTTGAATTCAGTGCTCATTTCTGTGAGAGGAGTCTGACCCCTTTTCCATTATTCTCTTCAGTTTCGCTGTCCAAAGCAATTTGTGACTGGCGCTGTGCTTGTGCTGGGAATTAGATCAAGTGAACTCTGTCACCTCATTTTATTTTATTTTATTTTTATGCCAGTTTGTGGGGGTGGGCAAATCCTTGGCCTTAAACACACACACACACACACACACACACACACACACACACAAAACAAACCACTGACAATTTTCGTTTGTTCTCCCTTTTAACAGAATGCTACAGGAAGTAGAAAGGAATGAAAAAGAAAGATGGTGGCCTCATAAATTCCTTTTTAAAAAACAAACAAACACAACAATGTATCAATTCTAATAGGGGTTGGGGATGGCACAGGGTGGTGAATACTCTGCTGCATCTGATGCCCTGGCAAATTCAGCAGATGGTGGCTGTTGTTTATCCTTTTTTGCTGCACCAGCTCCTGGGTGGGCAAACAGAGGTGTCAGGTGGATGCCAGCATCTCCCACAGCCGGTTGCCCAGGAAATCACAAAGACAAGGAATGTTTCTTACCATCCGGTTTTTATTCAATAATCACAGAGAGAGTCTTTGGAACACAGCCTCTTGGGTAATGGCATTGTCCCGAGAGAATCTCCAACTCCTTCTCTCCCACTTCCTCATTCGTCATCATCATCATCATCATCATCACCCCCTGTACGGTTGCCGCTTAGGGCCATTTATCTCTAAGCTCTTTGCTCTCCTACTTTCAAGGCTCGCCAGGTTCTTGGGGTGTGTGTGTGTCTTGAATGCTTTTTAAAGAAACTGTGTCCGTCAGCTGTCGTCCTCCTGGTGCTTCTTCTTCTTCCTCCACCTCCCCTCCCATTATTTCCCAGCTTTCCCCCTCATCTGCTTCTGAGCTGCGACCTCCCTCAAACTCCTGTTGTAATTCTGAACTGTCTTCCTCTTCTCTGGAAGGGTCAGGCTGGGGAGGAGCTCTCCACCATTCCTCCTCTGCCCAGGAGGGGGTTTTGGGCCCCTTGAAGAATCTCTGGTGATCCTCCCCAAACTGCCCCATTTTGGGGTTTCCCGCTGGCTACGGCTTGCAGCAGAACCACTTGTGATAGATTCCTGCCTGCCATGGCAGAGGGCCCCTTCCCAGAAGCTGGCAGATAATGTTCTGCATGCCACCCTAAGTCCTCCACTGGCCGTCAGTATCTGAGGGCTAAGATTACACCCCAAGAGCACTGATGGATTGCCCCCTATTGCAAATTTCAGGACTGAATATACACTGCTGCAACACCATTAGATCCTTCAATAATGTATATATTTCAGTTATTTATAAGCTGCCTTTCAAGACGACAGACTTCCCAGGGCAGTTTATAATTAGTAGCAGATATATAATTCACTGGCAAACAAACATATGCTTCTTAACATATGTCTAACACTCAGCCTCTGAAATAAATGGAACTTAAAGGTATTTAAGTGCAGCAGGATCGTGCTCACTACAAAAGCATGCTATTAAAATATGAAATTTGATATATTCCAACAATCCAAGGGCTGTGCCTTCCAACAGTCTGTTCTAATATGTGCTTATTTCTGAGTATCCAGGCTATGATGGTGTATAAAAAGATTTTTTGAGGGAATTTGGTGGTGGTGGGGACATCTGGTAGGGCTGTAATAAAGCATAATTTTCATTCTTGTGGCAGCAGTCAGGTGGGCCCAATGGAAGACAAGATCAATTGTCAATTGATGGTCAATGGTCAATTTCGTTTCTCTCAGTTTTCCAGTCTTAGATTCTGTTTTCTGTGTTTACACATGAATTTGCCATTTTAAAAAAATCCCCATAATTCATTAGCACTTTAGTGTGAACTTCTCCCAAACACATGCTTATGTAACTTAGTAACTAATGTACATATTTTTGCAAGCATTTTCCTCTAACAGTTTTTCTTTCTTTTTTTGTTATTTTCACTGATATACTCATTTTTATGCCTATACTAATACATGCATTTTGGTAAACACTGGGTTGCAAAATTTGGATACACACACATTTTGAAAGATGGCTGTGTTTCAGTTCACATATTGTACTGGAAGGTGCAAAATTAATAGACTTACCTATAAATGTGAAGTGAAATAAACAGAAGAAGGGATTGTGCTATTGGGAGCTGAAAGCTGTCAAGGAAACAAAATAATCACCAGCATGCAGATATTTTTATTCTGACCCATCACCAGGGCAACTGGGGCCCCTTTGCTGCAATTAATGCACCTCAGGATTGCTTCTCGCTCTTGCTGAATGTGAATTAATCACCCAGAAGTAGCAATTATTCTTGAATCAACATAAACACACACATATCCTATTTATCTACAAAAGAGAAGTGTTAATATTCCATTGTTGTTTCTGAATAAGATGGGATAGTTCTATCTTGAGCAGATTGCTTCTGGAATTCCAAGGCTACATTCTCTGTGGATGGTATCATTCAGCTAGTTACCCTGTTCTTTCCTGAATCCCAAGCCTCAACAAGCTACTTTCATCTGTGAAATGTGAGGCCCATGCTTATGAATTACTTGAGAGTGCAACAGAATAACTATTAGCATTCAAATAGCCCCCACAAAGAGCAACTTCTGAAGCCACTGTTGTTATCCAAGACCCTCAAATTAAGCCCAAGCCCCATTCAAATGAACTGCATTTGTTGTAACAGCTGAACCATAAAATGACTTTCCCCGCACAGAAAATGTTTCAGTGTGTGATCACACAAAGGACACGCGTCCAGACCAGCGCCATTCCTTCTCATGAAATTTTAGTTTTGATTCTCCCTTTCCTGGTACTAATCTTTCTGCGTTCCTCATGTTTTTATCCTTTTCTTCTCATGAAATTGCAGGCCTCTGAACAAAGTTTATTAACAGGGTCAGCAGCGGTCATAGGCGCCAACTCCTAGGGGCTAAGGTCCCTTCAGCTCCTCCAATAAAATATTTGAACAGATCATCCCTCCCCCCCCAAAAAAAATTGGTGGGTATTGCCATTCATATGGTGTGTGTGTGTGCGCGCGCGCGTGCAGCATCATGTTATTGATTATGTGGGGCACAGCTTACTTGCCCCTTCTATTTTATTCAAGTTGACACCACAGCACCAGACTTTTGGCATGAGGTTACAGATGGGTCCCAGTCTGGCACCACCATGAGCTCCCCCAATGTCAGTGACACCTCTGCTGCCCCACCCACCAAACACAACCCCCTACATTGTGCAGCATGGCTGTTTGCCTCTCACTTCAGCCCCCCTTGCTTCACCACAGACAATACAGGGACACAGGTCTAAACCACTGAGCCTCTTGGGCTTGCCAATCAGAAGGCCGGTGGTTCGAATCCCTACAATGGAGTGAGCTCCCCTTGCTCTGTACCAGCACCTGCCAACCTAGTAGTTCGAAAGCATGCCAGTGCAAGTAGATAAATAGGTACTGATGCGGTAGGAAGGTAAACAGTGTTTCCCTGCGCTCTGGTTTCCGTTATGGTGTCTCATTGCACCAGAAGAAGTTTAGTCATGCTGGCCACATGACCTTGAAAGCTGTCTGTGGACAAATGCCAGCTCCCTTGGACTGAAAGCAAGATGAGGGCCACAACCCCATAGTCGCCTTTGACTGGACTTAACCTTCCAGGGGTCCCTTACCTTTTGCCTTTACCTTTTACCACAGACCTTTTACCACAGGAGACAGCATGGTGTTTGGCAAAGATCTCCTACTCCCTTCTTCATGGGGTTTGGTGAGGTAAGCTCTGCTTAAGGTGTCTACCTTAAGCAGAGCTTACCTCACCAAACCCCATGAAGAGAGCTCAGTAGAAAAGAATCAACAAATATGTGGCAGTAGCCACCAACTTCTTGGCCCTGCCTACAAACAACACAGGAAAGTACAGCTCAGGGCAGGAGTCTACAGAGAGCCAAATGAAGATTGGCCAGACCCTGAGTGGAAGCTGCCCCCTATTTTTCAATGAGGGAGGATCTCAGTGTACAAGACAGGGTTATTTTCAGAGGCAACAGAGCTATCATTTCTGCAGCATTGCACTTAGACATAATGAAAAGAGCACACTCCTCGCACGGGAATTGAGAATTGTCTCTGAAGAGGAAGGGAATGTGTATACTGGTCTGGCATGAATGCCCAGCTGAAAGCATCCATGTGACTCACATGGAGACAGACAACCTAAGGAGACTTTCCACCTACCTGAGGTGCCAAGCTGACCCTGGAAGAAAGTGGGGGTAGATTTTTTTTCGCATGAGAAGAGAAAGCTTATCTCATTACAGTAGACTGCTACTCCAACTTTAGGAAGATAGACCTACTGCTAGATATGAGATCATAAAGAGGCTATAGATGTATTTTGCCTGCTATGGAGTAGCAGACATTGTATTCTATGATAATGGACCACAATTTGTGTCAGAACATTCCAAAAGCAGCAGGAATTTGATTCACCTGCCTATCCCCAGGGCAGTGGGAAAATTGAATCAGTCGTCAAAAAGGTTTGACCAAAGCCAGAAAAGCAGAGACTGATGCATATCTAGCTATCCTGGACCACTGGAAAACACATTCACAAGGTTTGAATGGGAGTCCAGCATAGAGAGCCCTCTTGGTAGTTCAGGAGCTTGGGGGAAGGCATGGGAGAAGACATTCTCTGTGGCAGCCCCTAATTTGTGGAACTCCCTCCCCATAGAGGTACTTTTGGCATCTTCAACAAATAGCTTCCAACAATTGCTGAAGACACATTTCTTTGCCCTGACTTTTGACAATCGAGGGGCATATATTTAGTTTTGGAACAAGAAGGGGACAAATTGAAATTGCAGAGTTTTGAGAAATTAAAAGATAAAGTGCGAGACTGGCTTCATTATTATCAAATAATGGAGGTTTACAAGATGGACAGGAAAATTGGCTTCCAGGTGGAAAAATCAAAATTGGAAACAGAATTGTTAGAATCCAATACTAAAAATTTGTCAAAAATGTATAACTTGCTGTTGAAATGGAATACGTAGGATGAAACAGTGAAATCAGCTATGATTAAGTGGGCACAAGACATTGGTCATAATATTATGTTTGCTGACTGGGAAAAGTTGTGGACCACTGGTGTGAAATTTACGGCATGTAATGCCCTGAGAGAAAATATTATGAAAATGATTTACAGGTGGTACATGACCCCAGTCAAGCTTGCAAAAATTTACCACTTGCCTGATAATAAATGTTGGAAATGTAAAGAGACTGAAGGTACATTCTTTCACCTTTGGTGGACATGCCCAAAGATTAAGGCTTTCTGGGAAATGATATATAATGAATTGAAAAAGGTATTTAAATATACCTTTCTGAAGAAACCAGAGGCCTTTCTCTTGGGTATTGTCGGCCAAACGGTGCCAAAGAAGGATAGAACATTCTTTATGTATGCTACAACAGCAGCAAGAATACTCATCGCAAAGTATTGGAAGACACAAGATCTACCCACCTTGGAAGAATGGCAGATGAAGGTGATAGGCTATATGGGACTGGCAGAAATGACTGGCAGAATTCGAGACCAGGGGAAAGAGACAGCGGAAGAAGATTGGAAGAAATTTAAGGACTATCTCAAGAAATATTGCAAAGTTAATGAATGTTAGAATGACGTTGGTTTAGAAACTGTGTGGTTTCCAGCCGGATTGGATAAGTAGTAAGAAAAGATGGGTTAAAAACTGAATGAAATGAAGGGAAAGGATTTGCTGAATTAATAAAATAGAAATTGGAATACAGAGAGGGGAGGTATGGGGAAGTCGGGAAAGTAAGGTATAAGAAAATAAGGTAATGAAATTATACTTGGTTTTTTTCCCTTGTGTGTGTTTGATTGTATTGTTGTTATGTTTTGTTTTTAATATAATTTCTAAAACCTTAATAAATATCTATTAAAAAAAAAGAGGGGCATATATTTAGGACCCACCTTATTTCCGTGATTGTAAGTTGTTTTGAACTGTTTTTTATATTGTGTAGTAACCCACCCTGGGCCTTTGGATGAAGGGCGGTACTAAGTAAATAAATAAAGTTGGTGATCCACCCATTGGGGCATGTCCACAAATGATCAGTTTCTAAGAAAGGGTTGACTAGTATCCCATATCAGGGAAGGTCTCTAAACTATAAACTACCTCTATATTGGCAACTTTCCCCCCAATAGTACTTATGTCAGTGTTCAACCCATCAAAGCCTACCTGAAGATGGAGGAACTTAAATGGTGATGGTAGGTGGACACAATCTACTGGGAAATTCTCTAGTGCAAGTCATACAGTGACCAAGAACTGTAGAACTTGCACATAATGTACTGATTTAATCTACAAAATAAAATGGTGATAGACAAGCTCTAATTTGTTACCCCCCAGGAAAAGAGTTAAGATATCAACTTTTGATCAGTGCTCACTGGACAGGAACAAATAGGATACGTTGTGTTTGATGCAGGAATTAATTCTAGAAACTACAGTTATACTCTCTTTCCCCCAAATCTTCCACTGCGTAACGGTATTTTCAAAATCACCATCTTCTTTTCATTTCATTGCTTTTCTCTGAAGCAATATAAACTATTTCACAGGCAATTAAACACAGCATGACTGAGCAGGTGTACATAGTGATTTGCATGCAAATAACAGGAATGTATCTAAAATAATCTTAGGTTAATCTAATTTAATCAACCACCTTTGTTGCCAGGTACCTTTCACACTAGTTTTGATTTGCAAGCAAATTACTCTCCCAGGCAGGAAGGAATTATAGTAGCTTCTGCATTTGCAACTACAGTAATAGTCCTTTTTCATCTCATTCTTTTTTCTTACATACACATGCATATATGATGGATAGATTAGCCTATTTCTGTTCCATGCCAGTTTGGGATGCACTGAATCATAGACTTGTTCCATCCAGGGCTGTTTTTGTTGTTGTTGTTGCACATTTTAAAACAAAAAGCACAATCTTGCATGCATTTGTAAGCATTGTATACCGTTCCCGGTATACAATTTTTTGTGCATTGTGTGCATTTCTAAAACTGAATTTCAGCTCAAGATTTGGAGAAGTGTGTAATTCAATCAGTTAGGTGTGTTCTAATAGGGGACTCATAAATTAGGTTGGTTTGCTTCAAAATGCAGACCAAACACACTTTTCCACCATCCCAAACATCATCTTTAACAAATATGCATGCACATTTTAGTTAGTGGGTTGCAGAAAATGTTACTCATACTCAGAGTAGACCCATTGAAAGTGATGGACATGACAAAAGACTTCATCTGTACTGTGCATGCAAAGCATATTATATCACTTTAAACGATCATAGTTTACCCACAAAGAATCCCAAAAACTGGGGAGGGGCCACTAGGGGCGCCTTGGAAGATGGCGGATATTAACATCTATCCAGCCCGCACGAGGTAATTAGAGGCTGATTATGGGGAGTAAATCAGTCTCCCTTCATCTCTCTCAACCCCGAGTTCGGAAGAAGGAGGGGGTGAGGCACTGGGTGCACAACCCTTGGCGGGCCTCAGAACTCCCCCGAAGCTGCTTCCAGGTGCGAAACTAGTTGTGTTACTTAAAAGGAAAAAAATTGGTGAAAGATAACGTACATGCTTCAAGAGAGGCAGGAGGTTTTTATCTGCTAACAATTTTACCACTGAAATGAAGAAGACTGAGACGGAAGATTACATCAAAGTACTACAGACATGGTATGTGGAATGGAATGGAATGGAACTGAAAGGGGGGGGGAACGACTTTTTATTTTTTTGCTCTATGTGATTAACTAATAACCCTCCCTCTTAGAAGATCTGTCACAGCAACTCATTGCAAATGGGATTAAAAATGAAGTGGGTGGGAATAATATGGATTTAAAGGCTTTACTTTGTGAAGGATTTGGAAAGAAGAAGGGCTCTCTTTGTGACGCAGTTAGAATGGAGATGTGATACGAGACCTGTGTTGCAGGAGGTTTGGTCTTAGGGAGGGTGAGCCGAAGATTTATTATTTTCGAGGAGATTGTGATCTGGAAGGGGCAGCCCTCCTGGAAAAAGACTAATTTACGATGCAACAGGTCGGGAAAGTTAAAGAGTGAGCTTTTAGACTGTATTTCATCAGAACGACAAAATGGCGATTGCTTGCTCGAGTGGAAATGCCTGGACTATTGGATGAGAGTGATTTACGAGAGAGCAGTACAAAGCCCACACAGAAACACAAAAAAGACTGTTTTTTTCAACCCACTTGTGGAGAAACTCGGAGGTGAATGAAAAGGAAGATGAGTAACGACAAGGATTGAGAAGAGGGGACTGGAAATATCATTCTTAAGATGAAAGCAGCACAAATATTCGAGGACTGGACTCCTGCCGATCAAGAAGCATGGGTACCCCCCCACAAAAAATTATAATTTGGAAAACAATTGGATTACATGATATGTATTGATATAATTTGGATTAATTGGTTTGATGTGTTTAATTTGGTAATATGAAACTTAATAAAAAAATTTTTTTAAAAAAAAGAATCCCGAGAACTGTAGCTTTTTTATGGCAGTTGAGAGCTGTTCAGAGGCCCCTGTTCCTCACATTAAGCTATAATTCTCAGAGCTGTTTAACAAAAAATCCCTTTTCCCAGGGACCTCTAGAAACTAGTTCTGTGAGGGGAATAGGGGTCTTCTAACAACTCTCGGCACCTTTGGCAAACTATAGGCCCCAGAACTTTGGGGGGCAAACCATGACAGTTAAAGGAAGCCTCATTAATTTCAATTAGTCTACTTTGAGTAGATATGAGGTGGGTATAACCCAATGCTGTTTACAAGTCACAACTCACTGAAACATCTAAACACAGAATGATTATGAAGAAGATACACAAATAAGGTCAGACTTCTCTTTTTTCCTTTACATCTCCCCAAAGTATGTGTGACAATATTGCAATTGTCCTTCCAAAGGTAAAGCTAAATCAAGTTAACAAAATGCGTCACATTTTGCTCTGAGCAAGGCAACTTAATAAAGCTCTGCCATTAATGCAACCTCTTGATTAATGCAACCCCTTGATATTTGCCTCAAGACGTGTTATTTTCAACCTCATGAGGGAAGTAGGGGTGGCAAACCTCCAAGTGTGACCTGAAGACTCCAGGTGGCAGGTGGAGAGCTTGAATCTCCAGGTGTGTGTGTGTGTGTGTGTGTGTGTGTATGTATGGGGGGGGGATGATAGCTGGAATCTACACACATATTTTAAAAAGCTGTGAAAATGCTTTATTTTAAAACGTTTTGAAAAATGCATTGAATTTTGCATAACTCACTTTCGCCATCTAGTGTCACATTTGTATATTGTACTTTACAGCACATTTAAAACGTTTTATTTGCAGCTGTGTAGTTGAGTCCCATGTAGCTTGCAAGCTACAGCCCAGGAAGAGCTGGCTGCAAATTATAGCACAGGCACTCTGAGGTGGTGGGGACTGCCGCCATCCACTCCTCTCTCCCAATTAACCTCCATCTCCAGGGGCTGCCTCAGGTGACCTTCCCAAGTTTGGGCCCTGAAATCTCAGGGTCTGGGATGCTCGTGACCTGGAAATCCTAGAGTGAAGAGGTTGCTATGGATCTCTGTTATTGATCCTTATCTACGGCAAAACTGACGGGCTACCTACATACCTTGTTATAAACCTCTGACATTTTTCTTGTCAGATCTGCATGGGATTGTCAGTAATTCACTTCTGAGATTAAGCCAAACAAAAGTTGCCTTCAAAAGAAAGAGCTTCTGTTTTTGTAGGCTAGGGTGCAGCGGAGCAAAGGAGCAAAGTAAATGCAAACAGAGCCTTACAAAAGAAAATGAGAGGCATGTTAAACGTAGAGAAAATCACGAGCTGGTAGAGAATGTGAGCAATGGTTTTTCATCTTGTGAAAAACCATGTCAATCTGGAAGGCTGCCCTTGATAAGCTTTGGATAAGTCCTATAATGAAATGACTCTTTTTTCTGGTCTGATAAGAAATGAGTTGGGAAAATTAAGCCCCCTTTCTGTTTCCAAAACTGGATATTTTAAAAATTTACTTAATTGGCTGATAGAATATCTCCCCTTCATTTCCATCTCCCTTGTTTTCTTCCCTGCTTTTTATGACTTTTTTGTGATTAAGTGCATAGAAAAATACATGAGAAGCTATTGCAAAATGCGTAGAGGCCTGCTGGCTGATATGTATAGATGAGTTTATTGTTACAGGGAGCGCAGAAGAATCTCTGTAGGAGACATCTGTAGCTGCTGTGTGTGTGTGTGTGTGTGTGTGTGTGTGTGTGTGTGTGTAATGCAGGAACACAAAGACACCCACGTACGAACCACACACAAACACATGGGAAATCACTGATAGCCAGGCTGATGCATTGGAACTTCTATCGTATAGTGAAATGTTGAGATGTTTCTGCAAAATGCAAGGTACAAATTTCAAGCAAAGAGAAATTCCAGTGGCACTGAACCTCTCCTCTTTAAAAATGATTTCATTCTGCTATCCTAAGCAATTTAAAGTGGGAAAAATGTTTAGATTATATATCTGATCAATCTATCAGTTAAGTCAAGGAAGCTTTGCAGACCTGTCTGGAATCCTAATGTAGCCAACAGCTTGTGTACTTTATTCCTACTATTCCCGGGGAGAAGCTGCTATCCAGCACTTTCAAATTGCACCTCCTACTATTTTATTTTAAAATCCAGTGCTAGTTCCCATAGACTAGGTGGTTTCTTTAAGAACGCCTAAGGAATATTCTGCTACAGGTCCACTCATATAACCAATTCTGTGAATATATAAGGTTGCTCTTCGACTCCCCCCCCCCCCCGTTAAAAGAGATTACCATATTTTTCGCTCTATAAGACGCACCAGACCACAAGACGCACCTAGTTTTTGGAGGAGGAAAACAAGAAAAAAAAAATCTGAATCTCAGAAGCCAGAACAGCAAGAGGGATCGCTGTGCAGTGAAAGCAGCAATCCCTCTTGCTGTTCTGGCTTATGGGATAGCTGTGCAGCCTGCATTCACTCCATAAGACGCACACGCATTTCCCCTTACTTTTTAGGAGGGAAAAAGTGAGTCTTATAGAGCAAAAAATACGGTATGTGAAGCCACTTCTAAAATACTACAATGACAATGGCTTTGGCATCCTTGAAAATGCATACTTGGATCATATTTTGTTTTAACTTAATTGCACGAAGACAATTAAGTAACCTGCAGGATGGGAGTACTGGGGACATATTTAATAAAGTTGAAGAGAATAAATTATTGCATTCCTATGTCTCGAGCAGCAGACAGATATTAAAATACTTCCCTTATCCGATTTCTGAAGTAATGCTAACTCCCAGAGGGGTACGTTAGGTAAGTCTCTTGCAGCATATACAACAAAGGATGGCTTTTCAAAGACCCTGTAAACTGTTGTAAACTCCACTGCAGTCAGTGGGACTAATTCCCAGGTATGTATGTATGTATGTATGTATGTATGTATGTATGTATATAGGATTGCACTTTTACACTGTATTTGGCTTTCACTATAACCTATGGTTTATCATTACATAACCAAGTCTCAGGCTTGTGCGCACCCCCCCACACACTTCTCCTCAAGCACAGCTTTGAAATACATATCAGAAGCTTTCAGCATTTTCAGTTAATCCCAATATTGCATTACATCCAAACACTAAACAGCAGAGAATGATTAAGATAGTGGCTTATTAAAACAATATATGGTTTATTAAAACAATCCAGCTTCAGAAGCCAAGATCTGGAGTAGGTTTGTTTCAGGATACCTTCATTAAGACCATGGGTAGGCAAACTAAGGCCCGGGGGCCGGATGCGGCCCAATCGCCTTCTAAATCCAGCCCGTGGACGATCTGGGAATCAGTGTGTTTTTACATGAGTAGAATGCATCTTTTTATTTAAAATGCATCTCTGGGTTATTTGTGGGGACTGCCTGGTGTTTTAACATGAGTAGAATGTGTGCTTTTATTTAAAATGCATCTCTGGGTTATTTATGGGGCATAGGAATTCGTTCATTCCCCCCCCAAAAAAAAAATATAGTCCAGCCCCCCACAAGGTCTGAGGGGCAGTGGACCGGCCCCCTGCTGAAAAAGTTTGCTGACCCCTGATTAAGACTAACAACAGTTTGTCAGAATTGAAGCATAACTCTTAATTGCAGTTAACTGAAATTCTAATCTCCTCATAGCTGTGCTGGAGGAGTGGGGAGGGGGGGCATTATGAGGCTGAGGCTGAGGCTCACCTGAGCCCATAGTGTGTATATTGTAGGGTTGCCATACGTCTGGTTTTCCCGGATAAATCCGGAATACTGCAGTCAGCAGCTGTGTCTGGGTAGAAATCGGTAAAAATATAAGGGAAAATCTGGATGTATGATGGCAGCCCATGTTGGCAGTGCCATTTCCCCATAAAAAATAGCTCAAAAACCTCATTTTTGCCCAAAAAGCTCAACAACTTTGGCCAAAAAAGAAAAGCTCACTGATTTTCACTGTTTGAAATATGGCAGAACCCTAGTATATTGTATATTGAGGCATTCTTTTAAACCCGGTTCTTATTTACACTTGCCACTAAGAATAATGGTGAATGAAGGACTGTCTGCTCTATGATGATAAACCAAGTGAACATTTAAATACAAATAGGTATTTTAATTACTCCAAGCAAAGTTTTTAAGGCAAGTCAAAAACATGCTCACTCTTTTGGGACATTCTTGTAGGTGTTGTCCTACTATGGATCTGTTTACTCAAAGGGCAGCATGGCTATATTTGCTTTTTGCCTGCATTATTAGCCACAATGCATAGAGCAGGCAATCTCATACACAACTAAAGCCAATTAGCCCTGTATGTTATTAGTATTTACCTTTAACATGACTTTCTGCAATGTGTGTGTTTTGAAAAACTAAAGCACATTATCCATCTAATTACGGTACTAACAATCGACTTTGCAATGGCCCAGTTCTCTGACTGGCAGGGCAAGACCTGTCACACTAGTACAAGGGCAGGAATAATTATTATGCAATATAAAACCCAGTGCAACAGTTGTGCTAGTGGAAGCGTGCTGCACAGCAGGAAGTATTGGGGCTACAACAATTTGTTGTTGTCAGGGACTGGACTGAAGGGGACGAGGCTGAGGAGGACGAATGATGGAGCTCACACACCCCCTCCTATTCCTGAAGTTTCTGGAGAAGATGAAGGCAGTATTGAATTACAGCAGTGGTTTGAGGAAGGTCACAGCTCAAAAGAGTTGGGCGAACAAAAGAGTTGGGAGGTATTGGGAGAAGAGAGGGCAGAGACAGTGACAGAGCAGCCAGCTGACACGTTATCACTGGAGAGTATTTCTGACCCCCCTTCTCCCAGAACTCAGCGTTCATTGAGAGTGCAAGAGCAAAGGATTCAGAGACTATTAGCCTCTGGCTGCCACTGTAAAGGGAAATGCTGTTGCTAGGGAAGGAGTGAAGTGGAGCTCAGTTGGAGCAATGCCATTAACGGATACAGACTGCATTCCTTTGTCTCTCAATGTGATGATTGAATAAACTCATCAGTAAGAACTCTTCTTTGTTTTTCTCTGCTTCTTGCTGCCACCGGGGGAGGGAACAAATTCCCCAAACCTGACAGTTGTGCAACCAGACATGGCAGCCATTTTGGCTTCTTATGTCTTATCTTTATTTATTTTTATATATTGTGTCTACACCCTACCTTTCTCTCCAAGGACCTCAAGATGGTATATATAGTTCTCCCCTCCTCATCATTTAATTCCCACAAAACCCTGTAAGGTAGCTTAGGCTGAGAGGCAGTGAATGGTCCAAGGTCACTGAGACGGAATTTGAACCCATATCTCCCAGGTTCTAGTCCAGCACTCTAACCACTACACCACACTGGCCCTCTTGCACATGCCATTCCCCTTGCGCAACTAGTATACCTTTTGACTCTCCTGAATCTTGCAGCGTTCAGCTGCATTGGACGGCCCAGAGTTCTAGTATTATGAGAGAGGTCGAGATTTTCTTATGTTCTTAGGTGTAATATAGCAGGAATAGTGGACTGAGGGCTGTCCCTACATGCATATTACTATGATCAAATACTGGTTTTTATCGTTAACAGTGGATCATTTCCCCCAAAGCGATACAATAGTTTTATTAAATTAGCACTAGCAGAACCACTCCTAAAGATTCTTTATGGTTTCTACTGGAGGACATATTGCGGCATGGACAATGAAGTATAATTACAGAACACACTCTCTAGCTACATATCATTTGTATGATTGACTGGCTACTGAGCTGCATAAAAAATGCTTTGAGCAAAATGTATACACTTCCTGTAAGACGAAGTGTTACTATGGCAGCAAACGATGTAGCTTACAGAAGTTCCTTCCTGGTATTCATGAATTCACTTGATTTTGTATTCATAGCTTGTTGCAATAAGAGGTGAAAAATATCACTGCATTGTATACACCTAAATCACTTCTGCTCCCACAGTGTGGCAAGCAAGAATTATTTTCCGATAGGGCATAATAAGAAATTACACAGAGTAATTTCTTTGCACACTGTAGCTTGCTTTGCTTAAACCGTGATGGAACATTTCCACAGCAAAAGACTTTTGTGCATTAATCTTACTGGTGTTATGGAGATTTATTGGAGAATTCTTGCACACCAGGATTCAGCTTTGTCTTTTATGCCTATGTTACTCTAGGGAACTGGAGGCATAGCATAAAACTGTATGATACCACTACACATTTTGAAACCCTTTCTTAAGAAGTTATCTACCTGTGTAGTATAGAAGAAGTTGGTAGAAGCAGGAGAGAAGAATGGACTCTACCAGTACATTAAAGGTAGATGCAGGACCACATTTTTTAATATTCCCCTATATAATGCTTTGCTAAAAGTAGAAATCTCTCACAATAAGGAGAGGGCTGGCCTAAGTTATCTAAAAGGTAAAAAGGTAATGACCCCTGGACGGCTAAGTCCAGTCAAAGGTGACTATGGGGTTGCACTGCTCATCTTGCTTTCAGGCTGAAGGAGCTGGTATTTTTCCTTTCTGGGTCATGTGGCCAGCATGACTAAACCGCTTCTGGCATCATGGAACACCATGATGGAAGTCAGAGTGCATGGAAAAGCCGTTTACCTTCCCACCATAGCAGTATCTTTTTATCTACTTGCACTGATGTGCTTTCAAACTGGTAGGTTGGCAGAAGCTGGGACAGAGCAAAGGGAGCTCACCCCGTCACAGAGATTCAAACTGCCAACCTTTGATCGGCAAGCCCAAGAGGCTCAGTAGTTTAGACCACAGCGCCACCCACGTCTCTAAGTTCTCTACCTCCAAGGAGCTTTATATATGGGGGAGTATTCAAAAATAGCAGTCCACCACCTTCTGAGGCAGCCAAAACAGCTCTTATTGTCAGAAAGTTCTTCCTAATGTAGGAAGGTAGACCTTCTGCAAACAAAACAGATGATCTACCACTGAACTATGGCTTTCCTGTTACCTACTTTGGCCCTGAGAGGGCAAAGTGAGCATTCACAGAATATCTTGCTTGAGGACTTCTCCCAGAGAGCTCAGTTCATTCATTTATGCACTTCATGGCCACAATCCAGCAAACAATTACTTACGATCTCATTTGCCTCTGTGGGACCGGGGCCAATTCATTTGGCAAGTCCCGATTGAGCTAAAAAGGGGAAGCGTGTGTAACTGAGTGCTAAATTTCAAGGCGGCGTCTGGGTCACATCTATGCAATGGGCAGCGTGATAAAACTACGTGTGTAAGCACGATGTTCAGGAACACATTTAGAATCTGTAATCAGGGCTCCCGCCTCCTGGATATCGGAAATCCACATATGGCAGATAAGGAACAAAGGGGAAAAAAAAGAAAACCGTAACAAGATTTTTCTTCCAGGCTGTGCCACCAACAACTCTTCTGGGAATAGGATGTATTACTCATTTTTTGTTTCATTGATGTTTATTTTATGCTCATCTCTCCTTTGTGGCTACAGCTATCACACAGTGCTTGGGTTTCTGCACAGCAGAAGTAAAGTAATGGCTAAATGTCACTAAGCAGTTGATACAGGCAGAGTTGCTCAAGTCCATGGTAATGTAATCCTTTGAAAATGAGCCCTCGCTATATTACCAGTGGATTGTTGCCCAGAACTGGCTCCAGGTTCCAGGGTAAGGAAATTGGATTACTTTGTCTTTAAAAGTGAATCTACCAATTGTGCACCTCCCAAAACAATATGTGTGCCCGAATGCAGCCATCCTTTGAAAGTTGCACTACCACTGAGCTAAGGTTTTCCTTCAAGTCCTCTTTGTCCATTCAGGCCCTTGGCTTCCACCTGAGGGCTTTTTGGAACTGCTGGAGTTATTTTCCAGCAGTTTGTAGGAAGCAGAAACAGAAACCTCTGCCTGTTTTATTGTTCGGGCTTCTCTCCAATCCCAAACCCCCGTGATTTTCCCATATGGGAAGCTTAGGCCCTTGTTAGAGGCTTCCCCTTTTCTGCTTGAAATACCAGTTTGCTGTTTGATATGCCATCTATAGGACACAGCAGTCAGGAAGCTAGACAATAGTCATACCTTGTGTTGCGTCTGCTTCATGTTGCGTCTTTTCGTGTTACGTCCCGCGGCAACCCAGAAGTACTGGAATGGGTTACTTCCAGGTTCCGCTGCTTGTGCATGCGCAGAAGTGCTAAATCGCGCTGCGCACCTGTGCAGACACAGCGCTTCGAGTTGCGGGCATTTCATGTTATGCACAGGCCTCCGGAAGGGATCCCGTCCATAACATGAGGTACCACTGTAACTTTACCCTCTTTCTCAAACTAGAACAGAATAATAACAGGAAACTCCAGCGCCACCATGTGATTTAACTATATAATGACAATATCCATGTACCACCTTTCTCAGTCACTTGGTCATTTATAAGATACTAAGTTCATATATTCCATATGCACCACATTTGCTTTTGCTCATCATATTTTGCCTAAGGAAAGTGAAGCTCTTTTCACCACAGATTTCCAAAGATTGCTGTAAACATAAAATGCCAGGTGCTGCATGCTGGCCATTTCCATCTTTATGATTGCTGCAAAAGAACGACTTTCAAATGTGCTTAAATAGGCTTCCAAGGGACACAGAATTTGGTTCAAGTGGGTAGCTAGATAAAATTTAAAACACAGTAATGTATCTTCTGGCATGGAAATTGCTTTGCATCATGACGATTTGCAGCGCCTTCATAAATGTTATGGTTGTGTGGGCTAAAGAGAAAAAATATATATGCAAAAGTAATAAAGGTTTAAATTTTCCTCAAGAGAAGCTGCTTAAAAAAGAAGGTTTGTTCATTTAAAAAATACATCTTGCTCTTCTGGACCTCCAGGAATGCTAGCAATCATTTCAGTGCCAATAATTGTGAAACAAAATCAAAGCAATTAAACAACAAACAATGGGTAGCGCTAAATGGAAAACACCTGTTCTTGTGCAAGACAGGACCCCAATGTTTGCCACCTTCCCTGTCAATTGCACTGTGACTCTCAAAAAGCAGTTTCAGACCGATGATGAATGCCCTCCTCCAGAACAGTAAAGACAGGTAGAGCCGGGAATATCCCCTGGAGTGACACTGCCAGTCAGTGTAGGGAACACTGAGCCAAGACTTCAAAATGATTGCAGACAATATGGAGCAATGCTTCAATTCGGTATAAGACAGCTTCATACATTCCTAAGCATGTGCTTGCCTAGTTCACTCTAACTGCTGCATCACACAGACTCCTTCTCACTTAAGACAGGGATGGGAAACCTCAGGCCATGGGGTCAAATTCAGTATTCTCATTGGGGTCTCTCTAGGCCACCCCCCCCAGGTCTTACTTCCTCTTTTTTGGCCAGCTCCTCACCAGTCCTGTTCCTTGTCTTCCCCAAGTGCTCTTGCCTGGCTCAAATATGCCCTTAAGCCATGTTCGTGGTTCCTGCTTCTCTCTCTCTCTCTTTCTCTCTCTGTGTGGAAACCCATTGACTTTTGAAGGGCTGGAATGTAGCCTACTATATAAAGGGAGCAGTTCCATCCATTGTCCCAACCACTTATATTTCTGGCACTGCACGACCACCCCCAACACATGCACTGCCCCCCCCATTAGGCTATGCATACCTTGGGCTGAAAAACATACTCCACCCCAACGTCAAAAGACTCATGAACTTTGGAGCAAGCCCAAATCATCCCTGTACTTGGCTACACTCTATTTTCTCCATTTATGAACCCCTCCAACTGTCTACTTCAACAAATAGCTCTTGATACAAACCTGTAATTTCAATTACTGCTTCTTTGTACGGCTCACAGCACAGTGAAATCTCATATTTGCGGTCCACTGCGGTGTGCTAATGATCTGTCACAGTGTGTGTGTGTGTGTGTGTGTGTGTGTGTGTGTGGAAAGGGTGGGGGAAGAGCTGGGCATAAAATAAATCCAATCTGAGCTGCATCATCTCTTCCTTAGAAATGTTAGTGGTAGCTTCTTCTAATTATGATAATAAGAACCAGGCTTAGGCAGATGGAATCCTGCCTACCTGGGCAGCAGCAACCTATACTGAGGGCACAGAAGATTTCAAAACAGCAGCACCAATATCCATAGTGTCAGTTGTCATGGCTTGCTGTTCATGTACATATTATTAATTTGATTTCTTTGGTGGGGAAGAGAGAGAGAGAAGAAAATTAGGTTTCTTAAAAAAGAAGAAAAAGCCTGTTTTCAAATCAATTTCATTTCAGTTGTCTCACTTTAGAGAGGAATTATACTTCTGTATTATATTATATTTATATTGCATATAAAATTTGATTTTAAAATAATAAAAAATGACCCCATAAGCTGATCTTATTGGATGTTGGATGTATATAGACTCTAATTCCAGCACATGTACCCCAGTGCATGTCACTGTTTCTTTAAGATGGGGACAGGGCTATCTGTTGTTGTTTTCAGTTAAGGAAGTTGGGGGGAAATCTGCAGTTGTGGCACATGTAAACTTTGTGGGCGATGAATCTCACCCGTCTGCATCTGGAAGCACGGGCAACATTTAAGCCACTTCCACATTACAAAGGGAAGAAGGAGATTCCTCAGTCAGCCCAGCTAGCAGCACAGAATATTGTTAGAGATATTGTAGAGAGAATACCTCTTGACTGGCCTCATTCATGCCTCCTCTTTCTGATGTTCAGCAGTGTGTGTCATTGCTTATGTGGCTGAAACAGAGTCAACCATGCACAAGAGGAAGGTATTGGTAGGCTTCAGAAAACTCAGAGATTTGCAGAAGTACAGAAAATTCTAATGGAGGCGAGGAAGAGACTGCGGGAAGCGGAAAACCACAAAAAACAGCCTAATGAGAACTGAGCATGCTCAGTTGCTGTGGAAAGTCGAGATACTCTTGTACAGGGAAAGCAAAACGAAGATGGAAAAGAAATAAAATGGAGTATACTGAACATGAACACTCCATGCTGCAAACTTTTACTGGCAGTAGCAGTTTTCTTATTTAATTGTTTTTCCAGGCTGCAAGTGAATGCAGAAGAGTTGTTTAGCATCAGCAAGAGGAATCGCATCCAGCAGCAATGGGGAAGAAGAGGATTTGCCCATTAGCAGGAGTGGGTTTGATTTGGACTTTCATTATTGTGGGTAATAGCAGTCTGTATGAGATTTTCTGAGTGCAAGGGTTTGAAGGGTTACTGATGAAATCATAAACATTGTACAGGTTGCTCTTGAGGCATTCATTATGATAAAGCATCCTTCATTTATTATAATAAAGAAAAGAAACAAGTATGATAACTTGGGTTCCAAGTTACTTATTTTGTCAATTATGATAGAGTATGCCATAACTGAGAATCAGATGCATCTACAAATTAGTTGAAGCAGTTTTTTTGTTAGTTAATACTGTACAACAGATCTCAAGAGTAAAGGATCCCTGGACGGTTAAGTCCAGTGAAAGGCGACTATGGGCTTGTGGAGTTCATCTCGCCTTCAGGCTGAGGGAGCCGGCGTTTGTCCACAGACAACTTTCTGGGTCGTGTGGCCAGCATGACTAAACCACTTCTGGCACAACAGAACACCATGACAGAAACCAGAGCGCACAGGAATGCTGTTTACCTTCCTGCCACAGCGGTACCTACCATATTTTTCGCTCTATAACACGCACCTGACCATAACACGCGCATAGTTTTTAGAGGAGGAAAATCCGTAGGCATGCCACCCGTAGGCATTCCCTCCATAACACACACAGACATTTCCCCTTACTTTCTAGGAGGAAAAAAGTGAGTGTTATGGTGCAAAAAAATATGGTATTTATTTACTCACACTGGTGTGCTTTCGAACTGCTAGGTTGGCAGAAGCAGGGACAGAGCAACGCGAGCTCACCCCGTTACGCAGATTCAAACCACCGACCTTCCACTGTTATTAACCCCCCCCCCAGATGAATGGCTTTGAGCAAGTCATTGTCTCTCAGCTAGGGATAGGTAAATCTGTCAATTTCAGTTTCTCTTGGTTTCTCATTCTTTTCTGTCTTAATTTCAGTTTCTCCAGGGGTTCTTTTTGGTACACATTACTTGGCTGGAGAACTGCATTGCAAAATTTGAGAATTTGAGAATTTGATAGATGGTTGTATTTCAGCTGGTGCATTGTTTCGGAAAGGATGGTTTTCAAGAGGTTCACTTGTAATTGCAGACTGCATCAAATTTCTCCCCAGCCCTACTCTCAGCCATGGTTTCAGCTTGTAGCAACCTACCTGTGACTTAAGGGGTCTAGCTCCAAAGCCTGTCTTTTCCCTGTGGTCTTTAGTGACCTTTAGTCACTATTTTATGGGCAAGATTCAAGCGCATACCAGAAATTAGCTTTGCACAATTAAACAAGATAAAGCCCTGAAATCCAGATTTCAGAAAGTGGTTAGGAAAAGGTTTTCAGTCTGGAAACTGGCAGGGAAATGCACTTTAAAGTGTGGGGTTAATAGATTGTTAGAAACATTTCCCAAGCAAAGGAAGATGCTGAAGAAAGACCGGACATAGGGAAGAGGGGTGATCTCATTTTAAGTTCCCATAATGCTGCAGAATGATTTTACATTGGAGGCCTTGTGGAAGAGTAAAATGGCATCTTGACCAAACCTGTTAGAGCCCTGAGCTCAGGGCAGATGTCACTGGTGGGCACTGCCAGGACATTAGGGCCCCAGCAACTGCCCAATGACGCCAGGTGGTCATGCCAGCCCTAAGCATACACATGACCTGTCTACAAATCCATAGTTTGTTTCCTTGACGGTTTATAATTCCCTTTCCCCTGACAATGTAACTCTCAGTTTTGCATTCCTCCTGAGTCATAAATGTAGTTTGCCTCGGATAGGAGTACTGAGGAATAATGAAAAACAATACCAAAGCCCCACTAGATCAGACCAAAGGTCGATATAGTTCAGCATCTTACTTCTTTATGGTAGCCAGCCAAATGTCTCCAGGAAGTCTACAAGCAGCACATGAGACAAAAAGCACCTCTCAGTGTAGGGATTCAGGTGACAATGTTTCTGACGCTGGAGGATCCATAGAGTCATTGTGGTTAGTAGCCAGTGAAAGATCCATCCTCCATGGAAGTGTTGAATCCGCTTTCAAAGTCTCCTAAGTCTTTCCCTTTACCTTTTTTTACCTTCATAGCTTGCTGCTAACATCATTGTTTAAAACCATCAAGTCCTGTACAGTTGTGCATCAAAACCCCCGCAAAAAAGAGTGTTCAAGGCAATGTAAGATGATTCATGTTCTAGTTCAGAAAGACTCTTATCATAAGACTGGTTTGAATCTATAATCAGGATCTATTTTCTGTATTAAGATACAATGAAGTGATTACGTTTGCCATTTAACAAAAATAGTCATTATCCTGTTCAATAAAATGCCATCATTATCGGTGCAGAGGGGTGTCTTTAACTAAATTTCTGGGAGCTCTATTATTAGGGCTGCATTTTTCCATTCTTTGCCCATGCTGTATTTTTAATACACAAAACTGCCTCTTTTAGCAGTGCTTTCTGTAGTACTCATAGATCCAAGCAAAGAAAATGAGATAATAATAATAATAGTGTGTGTGTGATGCCATTCAATTGTGAAGATTTCGGAATACAAATTATGTGGGGGAGAAACATCTTCATAAATATCCATTAAAATGAAAGTTCTCTTTCAACTTTTTATGTGGCTAATTGGAGTTTTCTGAAACTTTTAGACTAATTTTCAGTGAAGCAGAACATGATATGCTAAATGTGTAATACTGATTCTAACCCTAATCCAGTGCTGCTGGTTTTGACTCCCCCTAAACAGCTCTCCAGGGACGCAGGTGGTGCTGTGGGTTAAACCACAGAGCCTAGGACTTGCCGATCAGAAGGTTGGCAGTTCAAATCCCCGGGAAGGGGTGAGTTCCCGTTACTTGGTCCCTGCTCCTGCCAACCTAGCAGTTCGAAAGCACATCAAAGTGCAAGTAGATAAATAGGTACTGCTCTGGTGGGAAGGTAAACGGCGTTTCCGTGCACTGCTCTGGTTCGCCAGAAGCGGCTTAGTCATGCTGGCCACATGACCCAGAACCCAGTACGGCAATAAAGCGAGATGAGCGCTGCAATCCCAGAGTCGGCCACGACTGGACCTAATGGTCAGGGGTCCCTTTACCTTTAAGCAACTCTCTCACCCTTTTGTAGGATGGAAAAGGGCACAGGTGACACCAGAGGGGTTGTGGGGTAGCAGGGGCCCACCCCCACTTACTAAAGAGGTCAGGTTGGTTTAATAAGCTTAGTCTGGAAGGTTCACTTTTGTTGCATAACAAACAAGATGGTCAAGTACAGGTGATTTGTTGCCATACCACCACCCAGTTCAAGGTGATGTTGTCATAGTGCCTCTCTCTGTGTGAAAGAGGACAACAAACTGGCCATGCCAAGACTTAAAAAGATTGTTTCTCTTTGAGAATCCAACACTATACTATTGGGAGATTCCCCCTTTTTTTTTTTAGGAAGCAATACCTCTTGGAGTTAATGCTGTGTTCTTAATGCTCTTATGTTCATCCTAAATGTGTGTGTGTAAACAAAAGAGTTATTACAAAATTATTAAATATTTTTACAAAATTACAAAATTTTACAAAAACCTCTCACTGCTCCACAACTGGGGGATGCATAATGCATATACATCCATATATACACACATGCTATAATTAGTGAGCTATTTTAATCAGCTATGTGGGACTTCATATCAAGTTTCTATGGTAGTCGCATAGTTGATGCCTCTTTCTCAGGTGACAAACTTCTGTAACAAAATGTCACATTTCAACTTGTTCAGAAGCACTTCTGGAAGGAATCTCTCCTTTGGGAGAAAGAAATTTGGCTTGCTCATTAAGAGCTCAACCCTATTTTTAGAAAAGGCAGAAGGTGGGGAATTTAAGTAAAGGCTTTCTTGAACAATTGTTAAGTTTCAGAGAAGTGTGCCTCTGGTCCCATTGCAACAGAGAGAACGGAGCTTAGCATAGACAATTGTTGCCATGCTAGCCTCAATTTTTCTTTGAAAATAAGCAATGGAGATGACATTGGGAAGGATTAGCTTAGCAAAGGGAGCCCCCATGAATGACCTGGGGCAGGATTAGCCATGGCACTCCCTAAACTTGGGTTAAAGTCTCTGCCTGGCTGAAATCTCTGCCTAGGGTGACCTTGGTTGTCTCATGGCAGCATTCAGTACTGGGTGACTCTGATGGAGTGGTTTGGGCACTCCCCAGCCCTGACAGAAAGCTATTCCATCAGCAAGGACTGAGTGGAACAAGAAACTCCTTCTTGCTCTACTGCCATGCCAAACCCGGTCACTTCCTGATAAAGATTTGGCCCGATTTTCACCCAAGACCTGGTCTCAGTTATTGCAACACTCTGGGTCACAGACTGCACCTGCCTGGGCAATATAATTCACCACATATTATATGCATTTCTAAATGTATTTTATTCTAAAAATATGTACATTTCTTTCTGAGCTGAGAAATGTGTTGTAAAAGTTGAGGAAGTGCAAAATCTAAAGGATAAATTACTTTCCAATAAATGTGTAAGTCCAGGGAATGTGAATGAGTTGCTGAAAAATGGAGATGGACTCAAATTCTCCTCCATCTCCAGTGGTACACCCCAGCTGTGGCAGGCCCTCAAGTTTAGTCTTTATTGCAAATTTTTTACAGTGAAGGATAAATAATTGTGTACACGCCCAGCCCAATGGAAGCTAAGCCTTCTGAAGTTCAGATCAAACTTGTAATAGGCTTGACTCTCACTGTCCAAACTTGTTGTTGTTTAGTTGTTTAGTCGTGTCCGACTCTTCATGACCCCATGGACCAGAGCACTCCAGGCACTCCTCTCTTCCACTGCCTCCCGCAGCTTGGTCAAACTCATGTTCGTAGCTTTGAGAACACTGTCCAACCATCTCGTTCTCTGTCGTCCCCTTCTTCTTGTGCCCTCAATCTTTCCCAACATCAGGGTCTTTTCCAGGGAGTTTTCTCTTCTCATGAGGTGGCCAAAGTATTGGAGCCTCAGCTTCAGGAACTGTCCTTCCAGTGAGCACTCATGTCCAAACTTACCAGTGAGGTTAGCACTGCTGCATGAGGGCATGGCTGCGTGTTGTCATGTTGAATGATGTCTGTCTGACTATACTGATTTGATATTGCTGCAGTGGCTCATGGCGAGTTGGTCTCCACAGACACTATTTTGGTTAAATACCCTAAATGCAATGAGCTCAATTTCAGCAAATGTAAATCCTGAAATATGGGGGCAGATAAATACACAGTAGAAGATGCAGGACTGTTATTTTCTTTTTTTAATTAAAAAATATTCATTGTTGTGGAAACAAGAGATTTGATGCAGCAGACTGATGTTCTCTCCTTCAGTGAAACTGCAGCAGATGCTAAGGCTCAACTGCATGGTCTGCCAGACTTACATATGAGGCCAGAGAAGTCCCAAGGATCATGTATGAAGAGAAAAGGACAATTGGACATGTGTTGTTTCTAGATACCTAGACACATTCTGCCCTTTCTCATAAAGAGTATTCATGGGGGATTCTGGGCTTCAGGTTAAGGAGTGCAGCCAATGAGAAATAACTGTTTCTAAGGTTCAGACATTATTATTTTTTTAAAAAAAAAACCTAAAGGAAATTGGAAACTAAAGGTAAACTGGGCCTAAAGGAAATTGATATCATTCTATGAACTACCATTGTAAGGACATGAACAATGCTCAGAAAACAATTACATATATAAGTGCTGGGGGAAATCTCAGCAGCAAGCCCTATGTTGTGGTGCAGGGAGGCGGTGACAGCAGCAAGTCCCACCTTCTGATATATGTGTGTATATATATATATTCATTATATTGCAGAATAAAGGACCCTCAACCTTTGCCTACAGAACATCCATGCATTCATTTTGTAAGCATGTAGGGACTTTACAGATGGTGCAATAGATGTATGGAGGGGCAGAGCATAGCGACACAATCCCACTCCACTCCTCTACCCCAAATGCATGATCACTGTATGTGCAGCATTCGTCTGCACACAGCTATACATTCAAAAGTGGAAGATCCTATTCAGCAGAGGGTGTGGGGGATTTTTTTTGGGGGGAGGATAATTTTAAATTATTTTAAATATATTCCAATTAGCAAAATATTAAAATTAAAGGAAGATGTTGAGAAGGCTACTTTTAATGAGTTTGGTTAATGTAGTTTTAAAAAAGTTGGTCTATATTTGAAACTAATTTCCATGAAGATTAGTTTAGGAAAGTAAATGCAAACTTCATAGTTTATTATGCTTATTTTCAGCCACATGTTTGTTAAAAGTGCTCGAAATGCCTTTCTTTTCTGAAAGAGGATAGCCTACAGACTTCTCTGACACAGCTTTCTAACTGTACTTAATTTGATGAAAGATTGCACCTTCTAATGCAAATCTTAATTTATTAAGCTCCTCCGTTTCCCTAATTCTTTTCATCTTCAGAAACCACTCACTTTACTGATCCTTGCTTTGCCAGTGCAAACTCTGTAACCCTTACATCTGTTGTACACATATTTCATCTTCCTTAGCTTGTAAAAGAACATCAAGATCCATTTATCAAGAGTGGGAATCTCAGATGGCAGCGGCTGATGTCTTACTCCCACTCAAGTCAATCGATGTCATTAATCATAAGTTGGATGGGTCAAGACCATGGTGATGGGCAGCCTATGAATCAGCTTCAGCTATTGCAGCACGGACAGACATTTGCTCTTCAAATACTGCACAAACCTGCAGAAATTATATGTACTGCAAAATCTTAACTGCTGTAAAAGTGAGAGATATCCAATTCTACCCTAAGCACTGTATGGTTTGATCTTTTTTTGGTAAAGCACTCTGATTTTTTTTTAATGAAAAAAGCAGTCAAAAATATTTATAAATAAATAAATAAAGTTGGCTACTTCAGTTGCACATTAGCAGATATTTCTAAAATGTCTTCAGAGGCAGCCTCAAATGTAGCACATTGCAGTAGTCTAAGTACCTCTTACTGCAGATTCGTATCAAGCGTAAGAAAGTGTAAGTCTTCTATTGCTCTGGGTAATAGCTACTTTCTTTCTTTTTCTCAATGGAAATGCTTCACAGTAGTGAGGAACTCGGGAGAGTTTGTGGAGCAGAAGCGGTCCCTACAGCACTCAAATGCAAAGCATGAATTCAAGCATCTCAGATCCAAAACTGCTCATCTGAAAACTAATTATGTTAATCTGAGGCAAGCAAAATATCCACCTGAGACATCTTGTCACTTCTTGGTCTTCCACTTGCAAATGAGCAATTCTCCACGATGCGATTGGGGGACTGATAAAATATGTAACAGCCACTTCGTGCTGTGAGTCGACTCGGCTTTGCTGCATGAAATGATCTGTACAGGGCTGGATAAGAAACAAAGGAGATAATAAACACAGCTATGGGTTAATTACAGAGTTTGGCACAAGACTTTGATGGCCTTTTTTCTTGTATTAGTACATATCTCTATCAGGCCCAAAAGGCTTGAAAAGGAAGCAAATGGGAAGAAAATCAATATCTCTTCTTTTTAAATACCTGGTTCTCAAACGATGCCATCTCCCTTGAAAACGGTAATCCAGAACTATCCATCATGTGATCTATACTTTCTGTTTTCTAGCCATGGGAGCAGTTGTTAAGTAACATGTTCTTTGAGCAAATTAAGCTATGCAACAATTCTTTTCTTTGAAAGACACACACTGATTCCCTCCCCGCAACTGGGTCAAGGTGTGGAGGTGCACAGATCACATGGCTGGCAATTTTGCAACATCGTTGGCAACTATCAAGAGTCCCAAGGGCAAGATGGAGAGACTTGGGGGGGGGGGGCATTTTCCCACTCTGCTGCAGGACATCAGGTGGCTCCAACCCCCTTTTGACTGAAGAGTGGGTCACAAATACTCTAAATAAATAATATATGGGCCATCATAGATACATATGGTGCTTGTACAATTGTTGTTGTTGTTGTTGTTGTTTAGTCGTTTACTCGAGTCCGACTCTTCGTGACCCCATGGACCAGAGCACGCCAGGCACTCCTGTCCTCTACTGCTTCCCGCAGTTTGGTCAAACTCATGCTGGTAGCTTCAAGAACACTGTCCAACCATCTCGTCCTCTGTTGTCCCCTTCTCCTTGTGTCCTCCATCTTTCCCAACATCAGGGTCTTTTCCAGGGAGTTTTCTCTTCTCATGAGGTGGCCAAAGTACTGGAGCCTCAGCTTCAGGATTTGTCCTTCCAGTAAGCACTCAGGGCTGATTTCCTTCAGAATGGAGAGGTTTGATCTTCTTGCAGTCCATGGGACTCTCAGGAGTCTCCTCCAGCACCAGAATTCAAAAGCATCAATTCTTCAGCGATCAGCCTTCTTTATGGTCCAGCTCTCACTTCCATACATCACTACTGGGAAAAACCATAGCTTTTACTATACGGACCTTTGCTGGCAAGGTGATGTCTCTACTTTTTTTGTACAATGGGAAGCCACAAAGGGCAGTGGAAGATCACCTTACCCCCTATATGCACACTTGTTCCGTATTGTAAGAAAGTGATCTTTCAGAGTGGCAGGTCCCAAACTTTGGAACTGCCTGCCTATTGACACCAGACAGGTGCCTTCACTGCACTCTTTTCATTTAGGGAAACCTATCCATTCCTGTTTAGGCAACGCTACCCAGACATGTTGAATGTTAATGTGAGTATTAATCTGGTTTTCCGCTTATTGTTGATTTTAATTATTTTTTATTATTTCAATAGTTGTTTTTCACTGTTAATATTCTTGCTTTATTCTTTTTGTAAACTGCTTTGAGGCTTCATTACCACTTTAATACTTTTTATTATTCTGCAGTTGTTTCTTCATTTTTTTTTGGGGGGGGGAGGGAGTTGATTGCTCAAATTGCCTTGCAGCATAGTGCACCAAAATAGGCTCAAAATATAGGTTTTAAGATTTACTTACATACCCCTCAACTGTCCTGATAAAACCACATGTTTTGGGGCACTGCGGCCTTGAAAGACATGTCTTTTGGGATTGGACAAGATCGTGTCATGTGATTCAGCTGGGAGCACAGCCCAGAAGATGCACAGCCTGGGTTTTGTCCTGGACATCTTGAAAGTTATGTTCTCATTGTATAATTTGCAAGTTTTGAACACTTTCATTCCGAAATGGGTTTTTGCTTGTTTGTTTGTTTGCTTGTTTGATTATGGTGTTTCATGTTTGCCCTTCCTAATCAAAATGTCACTACAAATGTTTGGAAAGCTATTAGCATCACTGGGCATTAGAACAGATCCAGGCAGCTCCATTTTAATGCCCGCATTGTTTGCTCTAAAACAAACAATTATCTCTTCACAAATGATTTATGAGGCTGTTCTCATTACTCATTTGAAAGACGATGTTTGTGACTGAGTGAGTTTAAAGTACTTTGATAAGCTAATGAATAACAATAAGCACATCAAAAGGGTGAGAGGGACGATTTCATCCGAGGATCTGAAAGTAATATGATGCAGTTTCATCTAAGGTTATATGGTCTTATGCACACCTAGCTGCGAATAAGCCTCACCAAACACAATTCAACTTAGACCCCACCTGCACAATACCTTTAAAGCAGTGTCATGCCACTTTATTTTTTATTTTAATTTTTTTAATTGAATTTTACAATTTAACCAACATAATCCATTAACATAAACCACATAGAGAAATAAGCATACATCCCCTTTCCCCCTCCCCTCCCCCTCCCCTCCCCCCACCTAAAGACTTTCCTCAACTTCCCCTTCCAGTTCTTTCTAATGTTTTCTCATTCTGCATATTCTAATCATTCTGCATATTCTACTCTGTTTTCTTCCAAATTTTTTATACCAAACCGTTTAAATCCCATACTATACTTGTTTATTTCCACATCATTCTTCAACATCTACCACATTCTATTTTACTCAAGTCTAGTCTAGTTCTTTACAATAAAGTGTCATGCCACTTTAAACAGTTACAGCTTCCCCAAAAGGATCCCGGGAACTGTAGTTTGTTATGAGTGCTCAGCGATGTTAGGAGACCCTATTCCCCTCAGAGAGTCACCTGGAAGACGTATTGATTGTTGAACCACTTTATAGTTCTGTGAGGAGAACAAGGGACTCCTAAGAACCCTCAGCACCCTACAGTTCCCAGGATACTTTGGAGGAAGCCATGACTGTTAAAGTGGTGTAAGAGTGGTTTACATATATGGTGGTATGATCTGCACATAGGCTCACATTAATTCCTACAAAGAAGTGCCACTATCTTGTAGCATGTAAAGCAGCAGACAGAATTTCAGCTTCTTGGGTTATTGGATGTGGTGATGACTAGCTGCTTCCACTCATTGTTCTCCCACTACGAGCTACACAACTTTTCCAAGCATCAACAGGCACTCTGCTGCTATCTTCTGTCATGTAAATGTCTGCTCACTTTTTATAGGGCAAAGATTGTCAATTCACCTGGTGTGGAAGAAATCTACACCCGGTTTACCAAGCTGCAGCATTTTCCTTTGAAGCTGAAAGCTGAACTCGGCTAATGATTCCTCCCGAGCTGAAAATGATCCAGAAGAAGCAGAAATTTCAGAGGGTATGAAAGCTTCTGAAACTCTGTTGCTGTGGGGTCAAGTAAAGAAGGGGCTCACAGTCTTACTCATGCTGAGATGCCTGATGAAATCTGTGCAGAATGAAATCTGAATGCCACACACATGCTCTGCCATGAGATTTACAAGTACCTGCTTTTGATATTGCATTGGTGATAGTGGTGAGTTTCTGATCTGATGCATGAAAATAGATGGCGATGAAGTGCCGGCCAACAGAAAGCCATCAGGACCAGTACAGTGGTACCTCAGGTTACATACGCTTCAGGTTACATACGTTTCAGGTTACAGACTCCGCTAACCAAGAATGAAACTTTGCTTCAGGATGAGAACAGAAATCGGGCTCTGGCGGTGCGGCAGCAGCAGGAGGCCCCATTAGCTAAAGTGGTGCCTCAGGTTAAGAACAGTTTCAGGTTAAGAACGGACCTCCGGAATGAATTAACTACTTAACCCGAGGTACCACTGTATAGCTGGAGGGACACACTAATTGTTTTGTTTAACTTACCTGCAAAGATTAATTTTAGTTAACTTAGTAGCACTGTTAGCAGCAGTGGTTTACATTCTCTATAGGCCTAACAAGCTACCAGAATCACTTTGCTCCTCCATACAACCAGATACTCCAAGTGTCCTTATTTTCCAGGGACATTTCTGACTTAGAGAAGCCATCCCGGTTTCTGATTTGATCCTGGAATGTCCCGCTTTTCCTTAGGATGTCCCTATTTTCATTGGATAAATGTTGTTATCCACCCCTGAGCCGCCTGAAGGCAATCCTGTATAGGGAAGTTTTGTTGTTTTTATTAAGTTTTATTATGTTTTTATATATGTTGGAAGCTGCCCACAGTGGCTGGAGCAACCCAGTAAGATGTGTACGGTATAAATAGTAAAATTATCATTATGGAATGGTGGGACATCCCTATTTTCTTCGGAGAAATGTCAGTGGGTATGTACAACTGTAATACTGTATGTACAACTGTAATTCTCTGTAATACACTAAGGGAAATGGCAAGGAACCATATGTTTATTTCACTCATTGTGGCTCTTAAGCCTTCATTTTGATTTATTCTTTAGTTTATGATTTTCAGGTGTCAGCCTCTGGCTTTCTTCCATCTTAAGTTGCAGCTTTAAGGGAAAGTGCAGCTCATTAAGCAACATGGAAGGCAATGGATTCATCTTCTTCACAGCCTCCTTCTCACATGCCATTGCTCTAATTGCCCAAGATACATGTCTAGTTGTTATGCTCGGTGTTTATGCCCACTCTTCTTGTTTAATTTTCCTCTCCTTGCTTTGATGAGCATGAAAGCCAGGCTGAAACTGTAGCTTCTTAATCCTTTTATAAAGCAATATTAATTAAAAGAGCAGTGCAAGGAAAGAAGCATCAGACTGTCAACGAACAGGATAACTCTATGCAGTCCCTAAGTTCTGGATCACGCAAAAATAACTGAATACATAGAGAACTGAGGGCAGGGGTATTCTTTATCAGTTTTCCAGGCAAAATAAAGAGCTGTTACTTGGAGCTATTTTGGCACACAGTACAGTGGTACCTCGGGTTAAGAACTTAATTCGTTCTGGATGTCTGTTCTTAACCTGAAACTGTACTTAACCTGAAGCACCACTTTAGCTAATGGGCCTCCGGCTGCTGCCGCACTGCCCGCGTGCGATTTCTGTTCTCATCCTGAAGCAAAGTTCTTAACCCAAGGTAATATTTCTGGGTTAGTGGCGTCTGTAACCTGAAGCGTATGCAACCCGAGGTACCACTGTATAGACTGTTTTTGTATTGTGTGAATTAGAACAGCCTCCCCCAACCTGGTGTCCTTCAGACATTTTAGACCAAAACTCCCATCAACCCTAGCTCGTCTTGCTGAGTACAGCTGATGGGAGTTGCAGTCCGAAATATCTGTGCAGCACCACATTGGAGACTCTTTGAAGAGAGAATTAGTCTTCAGACTGGGAAATCAAATTACTAATTCCAATGGGCAAACTCTGCTTGGCTCAATCTAGAATTGGCTTGCTATTTATGAGCTTTCTAAGAATTCTTTCCCAGCTGCTTATTTTGATGCCTGATACTGTCCTGATACTGTCCACATGTGCATTTTCATAGTGCCCCATGGGAATTGGCACACAGTTTCCACTGTCTACAATCTCTGTATTTTTGCCAGTTACGGCAGAGAAAGAGCTGGAAATTCAGCTGCCAACTCATCAGAGGAAGAGAAGGTTTTTAGATCCTGGTGGGAGATAGAAACCCCATAAAGTAATTTGAAAGGAACAATCAAGGCAACCAACAAATGCAAACTGAGAGCAGCCAAATCACATGAAAGGTTGTTTTGTTGGCCACACAGTTGACAGCAATCAGTGGCAGCTTCCATGGGTGTAGCCAGGATTTTTGTCGGGGGGGCAGGCCTTTTGTTGGGGGTGGGGCAGAACCGGCATGATTGGTCAGTTTGTTAAGTATTTCTATTGTTTTACTTGATGGGGGGGGGAGCTGTCCCCATCACCCCTTGGCTACGCCCATGGCAGCTTCAGCAGATGTAAGAGGGTAACAGTCAAGATGTTCTTCTGCTTGTGTGCCAACAAAGCATCTGGCCTGGTAGACCACAGCATTTCACAGCAAGCAACCAGAGTTTCACTGAGAGTGAGAGGCTAAGCTTAAATAATTTTATATTCCAAACTGTAGAAGAACATTTGAGGTGGGGAATGGTGCTCAATTCATTATGCATTTAAGCACTGCAAAGTGGACAGAGTCACAGTGTGCCAGCTCGAGTTTATTATTATTTTTTGCAGGAGAGGGATTCTTGGCCAAGAGGCCCTGAGTGGACTCCCTCTTCCTCACTGTTCTTCCTGCTGCCCATCTGCTGGTCCTCTCTCACCCTCTGACTGCTGATCAGCACCACTACCTGGAGCGAGAGGCCAAGATGAACAGAAGCCACAGAAACAGCAGGCAGAGGAGTAGTAGGAGCTCTGGAGGTTGACTGTGGGGGCCTTGATAGAGC
This sequence comes from Podarcis gaigeae, assembly GCF_964106915.1. Taxonomy (NCBI): domain Eukaryota; kingdom Metazoa; phylum Chordata; class Lepidosauria; order Squamata; family Lacertidae; genus Podarcis; species Podarcis gaigeae. Next base: position 29,448,269 of record NC_139688.1, read on the forward strand.
CAGGGGCCTTAGCAGATGCTTGAAGACGCCAGCCGCCAGTGCTGGCCCTGAATTCTCACACTGAATTGGATAATCAGAAAGCTGCCTTATACCAAGTCAAAACACTGGTCCACCTAGCTCAGTATTATCTACACTGACTGTCAGGGTTTGAGGTAGCAGTTTCTCCAAGACCGTGAGGACTGAACCTGCGATCTTCTTCCTTTAAAGCAGATACTCTACTACTGAGCTACAGCCCTTCCTGTGAAATGTCCTCTAAAAATATTATGAATTTCAATAACATCTCTAAAAAGTTGAAATGGGCCAATCTATCTTCTGGTTTGACACTACACAACACGCTCTCTCTCTGTGTGTGTGTGTTTTGTGGTATAATAAATTTGGGATTGCAGGATCGCCTGCTTCCAACTGAGTTTCTATCTTCCCCTCATTCTCCCTTAATTTTCTTGCTCACATTCCCACTTTCACTAAAATACATGTACAAATAAGGATGCAAACAAGGCAGCCAAGAGCTTCAGAGAATGACAGAGACCTTATGGGCCTCATATGCTTAGTAAATGGCCAAAAATTATCTGAGGTGTTGCTGCATTTGATTAGGCAAATCTTTCTCACCAGCAAAAAGCTGTTATGTATTCAAAAAGAAAAAGAAAAGTTGGAGCAATTAAGTGAACGAGGACCTCTCACATGCTCTTATCTCGGAGTAATTAAAAACTGAGAAATTTATAGATAACTTTCCCGGCAAATTGGAAACGTTAATGAGACAACTCAGATCTACCAGATTCAAAGTTAATGTTCTTAACAGCATTGTACTGAATCAAGAAAGCACACATGCAGAAGAACTAAAGTTTTAGAAAACTACTATTATTATGAAAATTAACAAGAAGTGGTAGTTGTGTGATATGATAATTTACTGGTTTTTGGTGACATTCCCTCTCTAAATTAGTTTGTGTTGAAGTCAGCATGCCATTTTTGCTGAAGGTAGTCCAGATTCAGTCTTGGAGCTGAACCTCCAAAGTTGCTCTTGAATACATCCTCTTCAACGAGTGCCCTGATCTGTAATTATTTCTTTACAGGCCATGTACCTACCATCCTGCCTCAGCAGTTATGCTGCATGTATCAAAATGGCTGCCGTACCTAACAAAAACATGGCGGCACCCATCTGTAGGGTCCCGCAATTGAACTAAAATTTAAGCTCAACAATCTTTATCTCTACAAATAAAACAGGCACACTCAGTACCTCAGTCTAGGGACAGATCAAATCCCTTCCTTTCTTTGCTGTTAGGCTATTTCCTAGCAAGCAGTGCTTCAGGTCTCTCATATAAAAACACTACTATATACCTAAGAATACAACATCATCTTTCATCCAGTCTCTGCAATATATATATCAATAAAGAAAAGCCAATCATTGAACAAGAGCTGACAGGCTACAGTAAATGCTCTGTGGGGCTTCATTTGGTCCATGTGCAATTCCCACCCCCCACCCCCTTATGTCCAAGTATACCAATCACACAAGGTCCTCCAGACCTCTCTCTCTGGTCCTTGATATTCACCCTAGGCCCTGCACACCACCAACATGTGGGCCCCCAATGGTTGACCAAAAGAGAATGTGACCTGCAGGCTGAAATAGGTTCCCCATCCCTGCTGTATACTAATAGAGAAATTGGTAAAATAAAGAAATTAGCAAGATAAAGCAGCTGACTGAACTGAATAAATGGAACTAGAAATTCTCTGAGTGTAGATCTTTATGTAGTTAAAACATGTACCACTTAAGTCAAAGAGGGACCGGGGAAAGGAACCCCAGGTTTGCAGACATACAAAAACATTTTTAAAGTGGAAAAAACTAAGTGTTGTATGGCGGAGGAGACCTCCAAAACAGCCCTATGAGGACTAAGCAAGCTCAATGGCCATGGGATGCTGACTGACTGTTAGCGTTCTGGAAAAGGATGTGGGCTGGCTGAAACTTTGTACAGGAGTGCAATACTCCACTTTGCAAGATTTTGTTTCTGGGCCCACTTGGCCTTAAGTGAATTTGGAGCTGCATGTTGATTGAAAGAACCGATGTGCTAGGCTATCAGTAGGGACATTTATTTGGAACACATGGGGAAAGTGAAAAATAGTACAGCTTCTGCCAGATGCTGATATTAAACAGGACAGGGGGAATCAATTTGACTGTGGCTGCATACATATAATACATTTAAAGTGCATGGCTTCCCCCTAGAGAATCTCAGGAATGGTAGTATGCCCCTCAGAGAGCTACAATACCCAGCACCCTTAATTAACTACAGTTCCCAGGATTCTTTGTCCTTTTGTGCTGTTTTATTGTTATTAGCCGCCCTGAGCCCGGCTTCGGCTGGGGAGGGCGGGATATAAATAAAATTATTTATTATTATTATTATTATTATTATTATTATTATTATTATTATTATTTAAAAGTATGGTGTGCACACGGCACTTGATATGAAGAAGAAGAAGAGTTTGGATTTGATATCTTGCTTTATCACTACCCTAAGGGGTGAGCTCCCATTGCTTGGTCCCTGCTCCTGCCAACCTAGCAGTTTGAAAGCACATCAAAGTGCAAGTAGATAAATAGGTACTGCTCCGGCGGGAAGATAAACGGCGTTTCCATGCGCTGCTCTGGTTCACCAGAAGAGGCTTAAGTCATGCTGGCTACATGACCCGGAAACTGTACGCTGGCTCCCTCAGCCAATAAAGCGAGATGAGCACTGCAACCCCAGAGTCGGTCATGACTGGACCTAATGGTCAGGGGTCCCTTTACCTTTAAGGAGTCTCAAAGTGGCTAACAATCTCTTTTCCCTTCCTCCCCCACAACAAACACTCTGTGAGGTGAGTGGGGCTGAGAGACTTCAAAGAAGTGTGACCAGCTGCATGTGGAGGAGCGGGGAAGCGAACCCGGTTCACCAGATTACAAGTTTACTACTCTTAACCACTACACCATACTGGCTCTGATATAAAGCAGTAGTGGCTTGTGGGAGGGACAGGGTGGAGGCAGTGGTGTTCTCTCAGTTATGGTAGCACTGGACAGACAGAGTGGCTGGGAAAACACAGCCAGATGGGTGGGCGATAGATAATAAAATGATGGCGATGATGATGTCTGGACCAGGTTGGCATGAGGGGAGGGAGGCTGGGGGAGCTTTAAATTGCTGGCTGCACTGGAGCTCCCCTAATCTCACTACTGTCTCATTCCACCCATGTCCTGATGAGCCCAACTCTGCTTCCACTCATAGGGCACCACTTCCTCTGCCCCTGAGCTACTGCATACCCAGCAAGTGTCCCGGAAAAACCAGGACATCTTGGTTTTTTTCACGAGAGAAGGATGGCCATTTCGGTTGCCATGGTCTTGTGAAATTTCAATATTTCCCTCCAGAAAAAAATGCTTTATTTTGGGGCTGTGATCTTGTGCGGTGCCTCAAAGTGCACATTTGGGGCGCCATGTCCAAGAAGTGTTTTTTCTAGGGAAGATTGTGGTGTGAAATCACATGAGATCATGGTGACCAAAATGGCTGCTGTTCCCTCGCAATTAAAAAACAGAAAAATGGTGTCCAGGAAGATTGGAATGTGTGCTACTGTTGGCTTAAACTCCAGCAAAACAAAGCAAACAAAGGCAATAATTGAAAACTAAGACAAGGAAGATTATGTATGCAAGTTTAAAAACCTAATGGATACCATTTAAGCTCTTAATGCAATAATAATAATAATAATTTTCTCTAGCAAAAGTCAAATGCAGAGACTGAGGTCTGTTAATGATCTTTCAGACTTTGTTTTACATATGGCTGGGGAAAAGCACTTATCTTTATTAACATTTCCAGGCAAAAGGGAGATGTTATTTCATTCAGAAGAAAGAGACATTTGTTTGTTTGCCTTTTGCATTTATAGCAAAACTTTGGATGATACCCATATCTTGGTTTTACCTCTGACCCTGAGATGGAATGTTTCTTTGACCTGACCTGCATTGGGAACAGAAGGTAGCTGGCAGGAAGAAAAACTTTCACCCTTGTGCAGTTTCCCCACACTGAAAATTGTGTTGGGAAGATGGGGTTATGCCCATATATATTTTTGGCAAAGAAACAATTGTGGGGGGGGGGGGAGAGAAAGAGTTAAGCCGCTTCTTCCTCACTGTAGTTCTGATTCGGATTAGGACTTCTACAATTGCGTTTTGAAAAAGAAAACAACGTTAGGAGTTTCAACAGTGTCACATGGAGGTCTCATCTGCACTATGCGTCTTTTAGATACTGTTTTGCATTAACATATCACTTCAACTAGTCATGGTTTCCTCCAGAGAATCTTGGGAACTGTAGTTTGCTAGGGGGGTTCAGAGTTGTTAGGAGACTCCTATTCCCCTCACAGAGCTACTTTCTCCAGAGTGGTTTAACAACCAATCCCTCTTTCCCAATAAACCTTGAGTTAAAGGAGCAGGTTTTCATCTATATTTGGACAAAATTGGATGCTATTTTGAATCAAAACAGTGGACTGAACCTTTAAAAATGGCCGTGGCTTTTTGACATGTAAGCCCACAACCATTTTATGACAGAATACATTCTCATATAATACATTCTTGTAGATAATTATCTCCTTAAAGGACTTAGCCTAAAAGATTCAGACGCCTACACAGGCCCTAAACACGGCATCAAGGAGATAATTGTTACATGCCACTTTTTTTCTTGTGATCACAATATCTTTTTGTGGACTTCCAGAGTGGTGGCAGTGGGCACAACCGCTCTTTGTGAGCTTGGTCTATCCTTTGAATAGGGTCACTAGTAAGATGCTATGATTCTTTAAATTCTTTAATTTGTTCTCCTCTTCACATGATTCTGATGTCAGTGTAGTGCCACATGCTTGGCATCGTTGCCTGCTCAAATGCACATCAGTCAAGGCTAAATGGACTGAACTGCAATCTGAAATCTGCTAGCAAATGATATCAAGGTAACAAATTAGAAGTGACTGCACACTAGATTGTCTAAATCATCGACCATCCTGATGTGCACACAATCGTTGGTGGGATGTCTTTATTTCCCAATATCTGCGATCCCTTCCATTAATTAAAAAAAAACCCAGTGTTGACGTTGTCAACTCTAGTTGTGCAATAATATGAGAAATCAAAACCAGTATGGTTTCTAGAAGCCACCAATAAAACAATTTAAAACAAATTGGCAACCATATTAAATCATGGAGTTGGGGGAAATTATTTACGAATTTAGTTAGCTGCTGACTGACAGGTAATAGGATTCATTTAAGTTCATGGCAAGTTACCAGGGCAATCAGGAGCAGCATGAGCCCTCAAACCCAACTGTTAAAATACGACTGGTCAGGGGACAGCCTAAACACATGTAGAAGGGGAGGGAGTCAACCTCACTGAGCTTCTCTTTTACATCTACCCTATATACCTCAAGAGTATAATACTATGCATGCTTGTTGTTGTTGTTTAGTCGTTTAGTCGTGTCCGGCTCTTTGTGACCCCATGGACCAGAGCACGCCAGGCACTTCTGTCTTCCACTGCCTCCCGCAGTTTGGTCAAACTCATGCTGGTAGCTTCAAGAACACTGTCCAACCATCTCGTCCTCTGTCATCCCCTTCTCCTTGTGCCCTCCATCTTTCCCAACATCAGGGTCTTTTCCAGGGAGTCTTTTCTTCTCATGAGGTGGCCAAAGTATTGGAGCCTCAGCTTCAGGATCTGTCCTGCCAGTGAACACTCAGGGCTGATTTCCTTCAGAATGGATAGGTTTGATCTTCTTTCAGTCCATGGAACTCTCAAGAGTCTCCTCCAGCACCATAATTCAAAAGTATCAATTATTTGGCGATCAGCCTTCTTTATAGTCCAGCTTTCACTTGCATGCTTACTCAGTAGTAAACCCCACTAAGCCCTCCTATAAGAGATGGGGACATGATGTTGCTGGCTTTTTTTTTATAAAAAGTGCTGGTACTCTATACTGCTGAGCACCCTGAGAAATCAACTACCACTACCACCATTTTTTCACTTTCTTAAACCCTTCCTCCACCAACACAACTCCCACCCATAGCTGTCAAGTGTCCCTTATTTGAAGGGACAGTCCCTTATTCCAGCGCCATGTCCCGCTGCTGTCCCTTATTGATGGATGTCCCTTAAATGTCCCTTAAATGATGTCCCTTAAATTTCAAAGGAAGCAGCTCCTCTCCCTCCCTCCCTGCCGGCCAGGGAGGAGGGAGGCTCCAACTGTGTTGCTTGGCTGTATTGCTCACCCAATAAGAAGTCTAAGAACGACTGGGGGGTGGAGCTTGCATGCCTTGTGTGTGGCTAGTTAATGCAAGCTAAGGGGTTTTTTGAATGCTGGACGCCATTTTGTTGCACGTGCTGCTGCAAACTTTGCAGTGCAAAGCCAGGCCAGGGAGCCATCTTAAGTTGAGGCTGCATAGGCCTTGTGGTGCATGTGATTCAGATTCTATTCAGTTGAACCTCTGGTTACAAAGTTGGATGGACAGTGTTCTCGAAGCTACCAGCATGAGTTTGACCAGACTGCAGGAGGACAGGAAGACTGGAGTGCCTGGAACAGGTGAGGCTGCAGGTCCCTTATTTTGGCTGCTGATCCCTTATTTTCAAATCTGTAAGTTGACAGCTATGCTCCCACCTTTCCACTACTTTTCATTCATTTCAGTCTGGGTGTCCATAAGAGAGGAGTCTACTTTTGTCAAGTTGAAGAAGACATTAATGAGGAGGGAAAACTGAGCACACAGGGTAGATGCTTTTGACATCTGCCAAAAATACACAAGCACACACACACAGGCTCCAGAATGCGATCTTCCTCCAACCAACCTCTTGATCACAAGATGTCCTCCATGGAAAAAATCAAAAGTGGAGATTGGAGCTCAAGAAAATGAACACCCTCCGAGTTCCAGATGGGAGGGGGAGAGCAGGGAAGCATCTGGATAATTGCCGCTCACATTTCCTGAAAACGACTCTTGTCAACCAGAAATGCCAATCAGGGAGACAGTTTTGTGGGAGGGCATGATTCACAAAAGAACAATGCGGCAACATTGTCTTCCCACCGACCGAGAAAAGTGTGTGGGGTTGAGAAAAATAATGGTTAACATGAGAGACAACAGCAATTAATGGAAGAAGTTCAGAATTACCTTGGCAGTTTTAATGTAGTGTATGTAGCTAGTTTTTTTTATGGTAAGGGCATCAAAGTGCTATGATGTTACATATCTAGTGATTGTTGAGCAGTAACAGAATTAGAGGGGAGGTTGGGAAGGCTTCCAAAAGGCATGAAGTCACACAAAACAAAATGCTTTATACTGAGTCAGGCCACAGATCCATTTAGCTCAGTTCCAGCTTGGCTGGCACTGTCTGTCTAGGCTTTCAGACAGAAGTCCTTTGAGATGCTAAGAACTGAATGTAGGCACATAAGGACCTAAGAAGAGTTCTGCTGGACCCGGCCAATGACCCATCTAAGCCTGGCATCCTGTTCTCATTGTGGCTAACCAGATACCTATGGGAAACCCACAAATGGGTTCTCATCTCCATTCATGTCTTATGTGAGCAGTCCACTTTCTCTGGCCATGCCTTAAGAATAACATCAGGTTAATTCCTCTTCCTCTTCCTCTTCCTCTTCCTCTTACAATTAAATTATATATGGTCTGCATATCAGCTCTTTGCTTCCACCACAGTCAGATGTGACAATAGTATTGAAAAACAACATTTTCCTCATACATCAAAAAGCAGTTTATATTTTTCTTTTAAAAAAGTGAGAAGGGAAGGCATCCAAGGCGCTCAAATCTGTCTTTTTGATAAAGCCTTCATTGTTTATATGCAGTTATTGTTCATAGGCTGAGCGGTAACTCCTACCTGCATCAAAGTTGGGTTATGGACTGAGGAGGAATGGTGGGGACTGCCCCCCTCTTCCTGCACCTTCCCGAGAAGAGGACAGTATAGATTTAGAACAGTGGTTTGCAGAAGGCCATAGTTCAGAGGTTGCAGAGGGGAGAAGCTGGGAAATATTGGGAGAGCAGCAGGAAAAAGAAGCATTAGGGAAGAGATGTGTCTCTAGAAAGTGTTCTTGACACACACACACACACACACACACACACACACACCAAGACCAGGCGAGCCTTGAGGGTAGTAGAACAGAAAGCTCAGATGCAGAAAGCAGAGATCAGCCAGCGCAAGGGTGATGTAAAATAGGAAGGACTGAAGGGATGAGACTTTACTTGGAGCAACACCATTATCTATTCCTTCATCTCTCTCTGTGAATATTGAATAAACAACTTGGTAAGAACTCTTCTTGTTTTTCTGCTTCTTGGCATCCCACTGTGGGAGGGATAGGATTCCCTGAAGCCCAACAGGTTAGCAAGTCACTTCTTCAGCCTTCGGGATGTTCAGATACCTGTTCAAAGGACTGCTGCATCCAGCAACTAAAGCAGATAGGTTTCAGCATCAGCTTCACATCTTAGGCAAGATGAACTACATCTCCCATATGTCTGCTCTTTGGTTATGCCTGCAAAGTTGATGGGAGTTGTAGTTCAGGAACATCTGGAAAGATGCTACAACAGATGCTATAAGGCAGATTCAAGGGCATCCCCTCATATGGACAATACAACTAGGCTTATTTATGACTATTGATTCTAGTTTAACTTTGAGGAGGGTGGGGGTGGACATTTTATTATGTTTATTGTCTTTAAAAGTTGTGAGTTGCCTTGAGAGTCTTTGCCTCAAGAGTCTAGTTGGGACAGAAGTAAATGACAGCAAATGAAAATCTTCTGAATCACCTCCTTTTTAAGACTATGAGTCCCCTGACACTAACATAACACACCGTAATAGATGGCAATGGCTATAGTATTCCAGACACATCATGTTTGTTTTGTAACCTCTGACGCCAGCTCATTACACAGTACTTGTAAGTAAACTGTGGAGTCATGTCATAATTAAAAGTGGAGATGTCAGCAGGGTGAAATTTGGAGAACTTCACTGTATTGAATGTCAATTATCCATTAGTTGTACCAGATGCCAGCAGTGAGCTATTTAACATAAACATATTAGTCTTTTTCAGCTACCCAATTATTTGCACAATTTATTGAAAACCAAAAGCCCCCTTTTCTAGGACAGAAATTACAGGGCTCCAAGACTAATTCTTTGCAGAAAGTCCCAGGTTTAGTCCCTGGAATGTCTAGACAGGAGTGGAAGAGACCCCTGGCTGAAATTATAGAGCAGGCACCCCCAAACTTAGCCCTCCAGGTGTTTTGGGACTACAAATCCCACCATCCTTGACCACTGGTCCTGTTAGCTAGGGATGATGGGAGTTGTAGTCCCAAAACAGCTGGAGGACCGAGTTTGGGGATGCCTGTTATAGAGAGTCAGTGCGGGCAGTATTGAGATAGATAGACAGACGAATATATATATATCCCTTGATATAAGGGAGTTTCTCAGGTCCCTGAATCAGTCTAAATATCCTCATCAAAACAATTCCACTGTACTTTGTAGGTCAAAGATTTTATTACCCATGGGCTTAACAGAAGACGAAGGTCTTTAGCTGGCTTTGAAAGAAAGCTAGTGGGTTAGGCAAGGCTGGGGGGAGGTTTTGAAGCCAGGGTGCATTTGCTGAGAAGCTTATGAAACATGCAAGAAGTCATCTTGCTAATCCTTTGCTAACCCCATTTGTTTGCTCCTTTCATCTTCACTACGCATCCTCAGTCCATTTGATCTGCATATGTAGCTTCCACCAAGATCAATGGAATTTCTAGGCAGAATGACAGATGGCTGGGCAGGATTTCCTGTTTCAGTTCTCTTTTAACAAAGAGGGAGCATTCCCTCTGTGGTCCACATCTTTCTCAATGTGGTGCACACGGGGAATTCCGCCTTTGGTAGAAGAGAAATGGAGACAGGAGACACACTTCTCCAGAATGAGGAGGATGTGATGAAAGCCGCTTCTCATGTATCTGTCAATTCTGCTAACATTTTGTTTCTGGGAGTGGGTTGTTTTAGGTTAACTAAGAACATCTTATTGGCCTTATAGGGGAACAAAAGCAGTATCATCACACCAGATGAGCTTCCTTGGCTTGTCTCTCTTGCAGTGATGTGACAGGGGAAAAACCCAGCTATTTCCTGAAGACCTTTGTCTCACCCCAAGATTTCAGTGTTGGTGACTGCCTCATAACTGAATTGTACAGTTGCAAATTCTGAATAAGTTATTTAAAAAAACAACCTGATGTTTTAAAGTGCACTATCTTCAGACCCAGTGAATGAGCTCAGCACTCTGTAAGTGCACTTTAGTCTCCAGACATCTCTCTTCCTTTAATCTAAAAGAAACTCAGTTGCTAATCTGTGTTTAGGGTTGCCAGCTCAGGAGCATCCAAGACCCCGAGATTGCAAAGTCCAAACCTGAGACCTATGGGCAGGTGCATTGTGATGTCACGGGGGGGGACCACCCCAGTGAAGTTACAGAGGGTGGGGCCCTGGTGATGTCATTAAGCATGGAATTGCCGTGCAAAAACTGCTTCTATCCTGCTCTTATGTAGAAAAGTACCTAGGTTAACCAAGCCTAAGAGCAGTGCCAGGTTTATGTATAGGGTTAAGTAGGTTGAAGCCTGGGGCCTCTAAATCTAGGGGGGCTCTCCAGCCCACCCATTCCCCAGCAGGCAGTCTCCCCTCTCCTAAAATTGCAAACCCAATACTCAAGGCGAGGGCAGGGCAATTCGGGCCTCTAAGTCTAGTGGGCCTCACTAGACTGCCCTCTCCCCAGTGCTGCAGTCTTCCCTCTCCCAAAATTGTCAACCCAAGACTTCATGCAAGGGCAGGGCAACTCAGGCCCAGCAACTATGAGACTCAGGGCTAGCCAGTGGGGCCCAATTTGAAGCAGTGGGACAACTTGAATTTTATTTTATTTTTTAATTTTTTGGTAGGGCCCCAGTTCACAGCCAAAGTCTGCAAAATCTTATAGATATAAATAAAATCCATCTAGATTGCCCTGGTGCAGGGGCCCCCTTAAGAGCGGCCCACAGGGCCCAATTTGGCCCAATTGCTCCAATTGCCTTAAGGTCAGCCCTGATGAGACTGTGCAGGGGTTGGACTGACAAGCCCTGAACCTTCTAGGTCCCTGGTGTCATCATTCAGAGTACAGACTCAAGGACTTGTTATGGAAATAAAGGGGGGGCACCTATTGGAAATCAGTTTTGTCACCTCTTTCCTCCTCCCCCAAGCCCTGAGACAATGAGCCCAGCCACCTTTTATTCACAGTCACATAAGCACTACACTACAGCATGGTCATAAACCTGTACGTTCAACCACTGAAATATACACCCAGTATGTAGCAATGGAGATTAATGTTACTTCTTTATGAATGAACACTGTTTTATGAATGGACTTTTTGAATGGATTTTGTGAATTACCTAAGAGCCACCAAATAGGGAGCTCTAGAATCTGACAGCTAACCAATTGTGTACTACCAAACAGCGACCCCTATTGCTGAAAGCAGGTAGCCAGCAGGTAGCTTCAGCTCAGCCTTTGCACTGTTGACTGAACACCCCCTGCTGTGCAGATAATGGAGAAAGCTCATAAATTGTATCCCTTCTGGCATCCTGGCCAGCTCTATTACACTGGTGTAAATGCTGGTGCACCAGAAGCCCAGAACAGCAGCAAATAAAATCTGCTCATACGTCAGTGACTAATAAGACTTGTCAACCAGTTCTTCCAAAGTCTTCCTAAATTATAAAGCTCCAAAATACAGGCCAAAAGAGAGCAGGTCTGGGAAGAGTGAGGCATACAATGGGCACCACCAGTGAAAAGGCCCTGCTCCGTGTAGCTCCTGCCCTGTCATTTGATAGGGTGCCCACTTGCCCTCCTTCTTGACATGGAATGCTCTCTATTGGAGTTTCCAGGTCCAGCACAAAGACCATAAGAAGGGAGAGCAGGGACCTTGAAGTTCCCAACAGCAGTTAAGCAAGCAAGCAAGCAAGCAAGCAAGCAAGCAAGCACACAGGTTACCTTTGTCACAGTCAGGACGCCTATGTCCTAGCCAGGCCTGCATCCAATCTTGTTTTTGTACAATCTTGTTTGTCCTCAGTAACCAAAATTGTATTATCAACATATACAAGCAGAAAAGTTGTTTTCCTTCATTTGCAAGGAATCGTACAAAACAAAGTGACACTAATAAAGAAAAGTTCCAGGGTGACAACAGAAAGCAAACTAAAAATGCTTTTGCAGTTCATCAAAACTATCCAGGAATATCAAGTTATTGGAAAACTGGTGCTATTAACAGTAATCTTTCTTGTTGGTTAATTGGTTCGGCAACTTCCATGCACATGACGTGTGATACTAATTATTTCCCCAAAGAGTTAAATGATAACTAATCAGAGGCAGCTACAGTTGCAAATGGAAACAAAATATATATGAAAGGAAGAGGAACAGGTTTGCTCAGGTGTGTTGCAGGTAGAAATACTGTTTGTAATGAAGTGAGAGCAGTAGTTTTCTTGCTCAAATTAACAAATAAGAAAGTTTTGAGAATTTAAATTCTAGATTAAAATTGATTACTTAATTGAGAAGGGGATTGTAACAAAAACACTGGGTTCTAATTTGAATAGTAGAGTGCCTGGGCAGACCAAAGCACTTGTTAGGAGAGCTATGACATTCAGGTGAGGGTCAGGTGCCTTGCTAATCCCAGCAGGTATATAACAGGAAGACCCAGCCTGCCCAGGCCTGCGTGGCCTGCCCGCTTAAGGTAGCAGAAGCTTTAGTGCATTGATTTTTTTCTCAGTGACTCTGGGAAAGAAATAGGAAAGGGAGGATATTGTGGCACCTTCCTTCAAAATTTATGAGAAGATGCCACAGGCTTCTTTCTATTTTCCTGTTTCTTCTCTGTGCCTTTGAGATATAAAGCCTCTGGGACACAACCATAGCATGCTTCTAATACAAATGAGACCATTTTCTCAGAGGATATTCTCTGCGTCCTTCACCTCCGCTGGCTGATGTATGGAAGTGTTCCTGCCGGGATGGAAAGATTTAGTGGGTTAATAAGCATAAGTGACATCTTGGAATCACACAAGGACCACTTGCCGAATGAAACAATATTGCCCAATGAACAGCTTCATTAGTCATAAAAAAAAGGGAGCTGGGCAAGCTGCCAAATTTATTGGCCTTTCAATTTGCTTCAACACAGGCACATCAAATAACATAAAGGCTCTCTCGGCATTATAGAAGCTCTCTGCAGAAGATGCATTTCCCAGATCAAATAATATCAAACTGGATGTTGCCCTCAGTGAAATTAGTATCACAGAATCCCACTCTATCTGGGCTGAATCGAGGCTTTTAAAAGAAATGAAAGGAAATAGCATGTTATATCTTGGAATAGGTAACTTAAATTTTAGCGGAATTGGTGGGAGGGGGGAGGAAATGTTTTATTTAGACAGGGCAGTGACTGAATATTTAGGCCACATTCCCACCATGCCACTTTAAATCATACCACTTTAAGCAGTCATGACTTCCTCCAAAGAATCCTGGGAACTGTAGTGTGTTAAGGGTGCTGAGAGTTTTTAGGAGACCCCTAAGTCCTCTCCCAGAACTACAATTTGCAGTGTTCCCTGTTAAAACTACTAACTGAATGTTAAACTGCTCTGAGAGTTGTAGCCCAGGGAAGGGAATAGGGAACCTCTTAATGCCTCTCAGCACCCTTCAAAAACTACAGCTCCCAGAATACTTTGGGGGGAAGCCATGGCTCTTTTAAAGTGGTGTCGTAGTGTACTTAAAACTGGAAAAATGAGAAACTGAAATAGACAGATTTACCCATCCCGACATACGTACTTCCTGCTTCTCCAACTATATGGCATGCCAATATACCTTAAGGCACACACCATACAATCCTGCACAGCTCTACTAAGAAGCAAGTCCTAGTATGTTCAGTGGGACTCTTAGGTTAGTGTGCATAGGGCTGCAGTGTTTGAAATGAGATAGAATCATAAAGTTGGAAGGGACCCTGAGAATCATATAGTCTAACCCCCTGCAATGCAGGAATATGCAGGTGTTCCATATGGGGATCAAACCTGCAACCTTGATAATATTAGCACCACACTCTAACCAACTGAGCTATCCAGTCAGCTGCAGGTTAACTGAGTGGGTGTGAGGGAAATGGCCATTTATAAAGGCCCTTATTCTTATGGAATCACAGTTGTATGTCAGACAGATGTTTTGACATTGAAGACAAAAGCTTTGCATTTTTTAAAGGCACATCCACTGAGTTACATAGAAGTCTACCAGAATGGTAAGGACACACGCTACTAATACCTTTTCATCTCACATGTACTAGTTGTGTATTTGCTAGCAAAGAAGAAAAACTAGATAAGAGCTCATAGCACTGGCCACCTGCTCTGCTGGAAAAATCTTCATTATATATTCTGCTACTGCTGTCTGGGGAAGACGCCTATCTAAAACCCTGCAGAACTGCTGTCAGTCAGTGTGGACAATATGGGGCTAATCCAGCTTAGGCTGGATGTTTTGGACTACAGTTCCCATCACCAGTGCTGGCTAATGACTTGACTTCGTAAAAGAAAACTTCCCATAAGCACCTACTTAAACTCTGTGCAGCCATATAAATTCCTCCTTGCAGCAGATGAACGAAAGAAATAGGAATGTAAATGCCTTAACAAGTGGCTTTGATTTCTTAATACGCAAATAATTTTACAAACCTGTAGCTGTAATTCTCAGATATCATATATTAAATTATGCTTACCAACCTATGGCCACTTAATTGGGAGCAGGCTTCATTGAACAAAATGGGACTTCTGAGTAAACTTGCATAGGATTATGCAGTTCATTTATTAACGGGGAAAACTAAGCAAACAGTTGCTTAAGAAGTAAAATGTTAATGCAGCAATGGTAGTTTCTATTGTACATTCTCAACAATAATATCAAGAAATGATATGTCGCAATGTTGAGTGTTTATAGAAATGTTGTTGCACTTGGTGATTAGTTTACATACAGTAATAATCCTGAATGTAATCAGGGTACAATTCACTGTGATACGTCTCTGCAATTACAGTATCATTAACTTCCATTAAAGTGGAAGCGCTGCCAATTTTAGAGTCGGCAATTAAAATAGCTAATGAATGTATAGGATTCACGTGGTTTCTCATCTCTTGCAGTTCCAAATGAAGGAAAGATCCAGAAATGTGAACATGCAGAACATCAACGAATCCTATGAAGGCTTCACCCAGGGCCAAAAAACCCTGGCTAGCTCCCCCGTAGCTACGGCACTGGAGTCAAGGCACCCACAAATTCATAATACATAAAATCATACGTTGTTTTGATCCAAGAAACACTGTGAGCTAGTGATTTGGGCGGCAAAATACCTGCTTTGCCCTACATTTTTGTTACCTACTGCATATTTCCAATCAAGTTTTTCCACCAACATATACTATGTTGGGGCATGCGGTATTCTCAGCAGTGCCTCATCTGAGGAATGTAGTTGCTGGGCAGAGATATTTGGGTTGAGGTGGTCCCTTGTGTCTAAGAGGATGGTTTGGTTGTTGTTGTTGTTTTAATGGAAAATATCTGTTTGATTAGAGGAATGGGGGGGTGTTCAACCCAGGGACGGGAGCCCTGTGGTTCTCCAAGTGTTGCTGGACTCCAGATCCCATCAGGTCCATCCAATGTTGCCAATGGTTAAAGATTATGGGATTCGTAGTGCAACAACATCTGAAGAGTCACAGGTTCAGCCCCACACATCAATGTGTGTGCTGAAAATGGCCCTGCCCAAGCCAGTTTTGTGTCTGTGGGGGGAAAGATGGGGACCCAGTATCTTTTCCACCAGGGATAGCAGGAGTAGTTTGAAGTGGACAAATGGTGGGAAAGGAAATGGTTAAGCAGCCCTTCTTCTCCCTCAGCAGCAGCTCTTGACTGCAGCCCACAAATAAAGTTGTCATGGAAAATATATATAATGAAGAACTAGGAGGATGTTCACACATTTAGTTTGGTCCTGTGTGCTCATGCAACCATATGAAATATTCATATGAAGAAGAACGTCACTCTAAACACACAGGGTTGCTTTGTATAAAGGTAGAACCTTTAGATTTTATTTTACATCTTTTTTACCATTGCTGAAAATTACAGATCTAAATTTCTGTCTCTGGAAGATGCTGTAAAACTACCTGGAGAACATTTCAGTTAGCACGACTTTGCTAGGGTCCCAGCAAAGAAATAAACTACAAAATGTTGGAAGCCTTTTATATATATATAAAATGGATTCCTTCGAATAATAAAAATATAGGGTCTCTTCTCCATTCTCTGGAGCCTAATGAATTTGATGCATGAAACTCAACCAGCAACAAGGCTTCATATCACACCACATCTCAAGAAGGGATATAGTTATCAAAGTAACTATTACATTTCTTTATCAGCAGTGGGGTTTAAGTGCCATAATTTACTTTAATTGGTCTCACAGCATACTCTTTCAGTCCAAAAGCAACATAGGACTGTATACATGATTTAGGGATTGACAAACTGATGCCTGATTGGAAAAAGAACATGAAAGTGTTCCAACACAGAAATACTCATACATCAAAGACCAGCCTTAATGCATTTGAAGGCTGATGCTGTAACCAGAAAACGAGCCACTGAGAGTATTACATACACTCTGTTTAGATTAGGCATTCCATCATACTCTCACATACCCTTCAAGAGCCAGACTTCAGTGAAACTTTAATAGCTCAACTACTATATGTCTTTTTTGAAACCAGTGTTCACTAGTTGACTAGAACAGTAAGACTTCCAGGAGGTTGGCAAAGCCAGGTTGACCAATCTCCCTTCCTTCTGCCACTAGACTCTGGCCATTAAGATGCACATTTGGCTGGCTGATAGCTATAACACACTGTAGATGTCAGTGACTGTGCTGACAAGGGCTGCACTGAAGAAGAATGGTGGGAGCCTCCCCCTGCTCCTGATCAGGATCCTAAATATTCCCAGGAGCAGAGGAATAGTATAGATTTGGAACAGTGGTTTGCGGAGGGACATAGTTCAGAAGGCAGAAGCTGGGAAGTACTGGATGGGGAACAGCTAGGAGGAGGAGAACTGGGAGAGTTAACAGACTCACTGTCACTGGAAAGCATTCATCAGCTCAGCCCAAGGTCAAGAAGAGCAAATAAGGTGGCAGCACAAGGGAGGAAGTGGGTGGAACCTTTAATTGGGAGCAACTAGGAAATGTTTTCTTTGTTGTCTCGCTGTGACCATTAAAGTTCTAACTGGTAAGAAGATTCCTTTCCTTTTGGTCTGTTTATCTACTGCTAAAGGGGGGGGGAGCCAATTCCCTGAAGCCTGACAGTAGGTCATGTTGGTGGAGAGGAAGTGATAGATTATGTGCAGCCTAGTAAATCTTTTCCTCTACTAGGCATTTTTCTGCCACCATTGCATCTGTAGAGAGTGTCTTTTGCACCTTGGTCCATAGAAGAAGCCCCCATGACAATTCATTATTTAAATCCCTATTTGAAGACTTTTTTAAAATCACAAAATACATATTTAAATACATTTTATCCCCAATCACACAAATGGTTAATCATTTTGCTGCTTGTTTGTGCTAAAATCTCTACTGCAAAATTGGTAGAAGTGTAAAATCCAAGGTGTAATTATGCTCTGACCCATGTATCAGTCCAGAACAGGGCTGGTGAACCTCAGGTTCAAGGACCAACATACAACCATTCAAGCTTATCTGGTCCTTGGGCATACCTCTCCCTGCCCCTGCTTCACATCCTTCTTGAGTGTTTTTGCCTGGCTGAAATGTGTCCTTGACCTGTGATGATGCATCTTCTTCCCTGGATGGAGGGGGATCTTTCAATAAGTGTAGAAACTAGGCAACTGTACAAATTCCCTCTGGGAATTTCTGAAACTGCCTGTTGTCTTCCCCAAACACACCTGGGATCAAGAGAGAGTCTTAAGAGGTGTGTAGTGTGAGAGTCTTAAGAGGTGTGTAGTGATTTGATTTGTTATTCAAGTCCAAACCTGGTACGTTACATCTGAAACTCTGTTTTGCCCTCATCAATCTAATTAGGAATCTAAAAAATGGCTAAGCTTTTTCTTTCTTTTCACATACATGGGTGAAATTTGCATGCTAAGGATTTCCTTGCAGAGTGGATTAAGCCTACTAAATTTCAGGCAGTTCCATCCAGGAGTTTTCAGGTAGAAAACATTAAAGGATGGTGATTATAATCATGTTGATGACAATTACCCATCTTGCATCGTAAGGTCCGAGGGCAGCTTAGAACAATTTAAAAGACATGATTCAAACCGAATTAAAACAAACGGCAGTCACAAGAAAAGGGCGAGTCCTAAATACATATACCTGAGGGGTCAAAGGTGAGGGTAAAGAGAGGTGTCTTCACATGCCACAACCGAGGGGCTGCCACCCCATAACATCTGAGAATAGTGGAACTACCAAGGGGGGCCCTCTGCTGAGCTTAACATCCAAGCATCTAAATTTGTTCTTTTCTGCCACAACTGCATGCAAATTGTAAGCGTAGCTTCCCCTTCTGAAGGAATGGCGCATGCCAAAAGAAAGGTGTACACGTTCTCTCAGACTTTACCATTTGGGGAAGTGAAAATAGAAATAACTTTTCTTCCATCAGTTTTATTTTTTACTGGGGGTGAGTGAGATTAGCATGAGAACTGGTAAAATAAGGAAGAAACAGCAGGGTAAGAATCCCACCAAAGCTCACATGCATAGAATGAAGGGATATCATGCCAGGTGATTTTACCTTAGCTATAGTGAACAAAAGAAAACTCAGCTTTTTTTCTTGCTGCTCTCCCTTCCTGGAGACACCCTCTGTGAATAATAAGAAAAAGAGAATGCTATTACTTAAAATATTCTCTGAGGAAAAAAGAATGAATGGGAAAGAAGGAGACCACCCTAATTATTTAATTCCTCTGCTTACTCCCTGGTCTCACAGCCTAACTTTGGAAGGAAATGAGAACTTTCCCAAATCACTCTAACTGGAGCGCCCTTGGAAAAGAATTCACTATGATTAAAAGCTAGTCCTGTCCATCAAAACAAACTATTCCCTCCAACCTCTCTACCTTTGCCCTCTCTAGGTTTTTCACCCCAGACAGCTTGGTTTTTTGTTTCTCTGATGAAAGAAGGAAGGGGATGGTGCAGAACAGCCATGTGCACGATAAAACCAAGTCTGGCTATAGAGTTTGCAGCAAACAATGAGAAGCTGGACTTACTATTAAATGAAGTGTGCATTTGAACCTCCAAAGAAGCTGATATTAAGGCCTCACATAGCTTCACAGCAACCAATGATCATTAAATATTTTTTTGTACATCTTTGTCTGCAGAGCTGTGGTTGTGACACTGACACATAGGACATTTAATATTTTGAGCTGAAGTAGAATGTTCGGGGACAGTGCTGCTTGATTTGTAATACAGCTGTATGTTACACACGGGATACATTTGTATTCTGTACCACGAACACCACAAATTCACAGCATCTAAATATTTATCAGTGAAAGCATGGAAGTGCTCCTCTCTACAGGTACGCTCATCACAGAAATGCACCATAATCTCTTCCTTTATTTGTTTAAACAGCAAGAGAGCCAAAAAGCACTGAGAAATAACAGAAGCAATATTTTATGTTTCCTAGGGAAAACAATTGTTCCAGTGTAAACCAGATCCTTTTATATCTGTGCACAGGAGATTGATACACAGCATCGGATATTAAGAATTAAGCTTGTGTGTGAGACAGAATGAAATATATTGCTTATATATCAGCCAGTGGATTGGGGTGTTTAGAGGAGCTGAAAACAAGGCAGCTTTTAGTATGATCAGTCACAGTATGTGCCACTCACAATTAAGGTTCACACAATATTCCCTCTAAGCCCATCCATGGGCATGTCCATGTCGTAATGAATGGAAATTGAACTGGACGAGACCCATTAGGTTCATTTTTGGAGCACACACAAAAAGCGATATTATTTAAACAATCAAAATTTACAGATACAAAATGAAAGTCATGAGCAATGAATGAGTGTGAATGGAGTCGCCTTCATTAACCACTCAGTATTTTTAAATATTTGCAAAATGATGCCTGCATGGCTGTTGCATCATTTATTGCAAATCATTTTGAAAGAAGTCAGTCGGCATCTACCACACACTGGCAACCATTTTCCACACTGTAATCACAGCAGCATGAATTTCTGGGGAATCATTATTATTATTCTTATTGCCTTCCACACAAGGTGCTCCTAAAAACAGCGAAAAGCAGTTAAAAAACACAAAAAATCAACAGATATGTTTGAAAAACAAAACAATAACAATGCAATCTAGAAGAGACACCCATGGCAGAGACCCATTCCTCCAGCTGAGAAAACCTGTCAGGTCAAAAATGTCTTCAATTTGTTTCAGAAAGTGCGGGTAGTGGGCACTTGTCAAGTTATGATATAGGGCTTATTATTGTTTATATTTTCAATTAGATGTATATGGGGGCACCAAAATCTTTTAAGTGCTTAGAGCCTATAAAGGTCTTAATCCAGTCCTGGTTCCACAGAGCAAGAGCAGCCACACTGAAATCCCTGCTCTCAGTTACTGCGGAGTGGGCTTCTGATATTTTTGGAACTTGCAGAAGAAATTGTCCCACAGTGTTCTATAAGCATATAAGGGATAAGGTGATTTCACAAGTAACTTGGTGCTGAGCGGTATATCACCTTATATGTTAGTATCAAGATCTTGAACTTGGTGGACAGATTGGTGGACAGAGCAGATTCTGCAAGGAAGGTGCCTGTAGTTTGCTGCCTGCAAGCATGGTCTCCATACCAGCCTCAAAGGCAGCCCCACATAGAGCACATTGCAGTAATATGAACATCAGGTTACCAATGCATGGGCAACTGTGGTCAAGCTATCTTGATCCAGGAATAACCATATTTGTCCTACCAGGAGGAGTCAGGGGCAAGATCAACAGGTGCAATTCATTTCCCCCCTATGGGTGTCCAGACGAATGTCTGAACACTTCAACAACATGTCGGGAAAATGCACACGCTGACAAGAAACAGGATTGGCTAGGCTCCTTGCCTCAGGTAAAAAAACAACACCAGAAGCAACAACACATGGTGGGGGAAAATCCACTTCAACTACAAGAACACATGATAGAATTAAGCAGGACCTGTGTTGAGTCTCTTATTTGTTAAATGACTCACATATTCTCACAGAAAAGTTAGCTTTTTGAAATCACAAGAGACTCACAAAAAGGTTGGAACAACCTCTTGGGATTTCTGTAAAAGTGCCAGTATTCCAGTAAGTGATTGGATGAACATTAGAATGACAGAATGCTTATATTTTGGAACTTTTTAATAAACTTGGTAGGCTGGGGGTTGGTGGGAGAGAATTTTTGTATTTTGTATTGCAAACATTTGTAACTTTTGTATCCTCTCCTTTGAGAAAGGATCGTGAGAGCAACTTTCGAAATATTCTAATGTAGCAATAGAGCCACATAGTTGTTCTCACATCTCCTGTTTCCAGAAACACTGTCCTATGAATACAATGACACTGGCAACATGGGGCTATAGCTTCGGGCTGGCTGTCATGCCATCCTCTCCCATTGTGATAAATGGTGTGCCCGTTAGTTTTCTAAATGAACAGTTGTTGTCCCACAGATTATTTCAGCAACATGCATGCCCAGATACTGTGGGTGAACCCTGAAACAAACAATGCTACAGAAGTACATGAAATTATGGAACTCAAATACTATGAAAGCATGTGACTAAACCGGTTTTGGGAACAGGGGTTTTTCTTCCCTTCTTTCTTCTGCAGAAGATGATGGCAGGAAGAAATAAGAGAAGATAAGTGAGGAAGAGAAAGTATATAGATCAACCTATTAAAATTCAAAGTCTAAGCACACACACCAGTTACCAATTAAAATCAAAGTTCTGATGTTGATGAGAAATATCTGCTAGTCTTTCAACTGTCTTATATTAAGTGGCAAAGGAAATAAAAGCCTCAGAGAAGACTAATGGGGCCTCCCATCTTCCAGCTTCCAAATGAATAAATTATTGAATTTTGCATTGGGTACACAACCCCAATGTGGAAAGTTCACTTAGGGGAACAATGTTTTGCTGGACCATCAAACACAGTGCCCTGCAGTTGCTGGCACAATTTGTTATTACAGATACAAATTGACTAGAAGGGTTGTAGTACAATGATAAAATGAACAATTTTAATGCAGAAGGGCCCAAGTTCAATCCCTGGCACCTCCACATAGCGCTGGGAATGTTCCCTGTCTGAAACCCCCGTGAGCCACTCATAGTCAATGTGGACAACACTGAGCTAGTTGGACTAAGGGTCTGATGCGTTATAACACAGCTTCCTATATTCCTAGGGTTCTGAATATTCACAAAGCCTTTGTAAGCCACACAATTTGTGACCCACCATGTTCAATGTTAGCCCATCAGGTGGTCTTTGTGGTTTCATAACTCCTCATTTTTATGCAGCTCAAGGTAGGCTGAAAAATCAGAATACTGAACACTGCTGGTTGGCTTGTGAGTTGCTTTGAACCTGACAGATCATAAGCTAGGCTTCTCATTTTGTCCAAAAGTATGCTGGGGGCTCCATGGCTCCTATGAGCTGGGAAAACCCATTTTCATACCTGCAAGAGTGGTGCAATAAACACTGCATGGTACATATGAGTGGTATGCAGGGATTGGGAGAAAGCGTATCACTCAAAGTTGCTGCTGCTGCTTTTTAATCAGATTAATGGTCTGATCTTTGGCCAAAGCTGATGATCCCCTCCCCCCGCATATTCACATTTACAGCCTGCCTTTCTAATGAAAACATTACCTAAGGGGCTCAAAATCACTAAATGTTAATGCAACAAAATTAATGCATAAAATAAAGAACTATTTATCAATGAAGCAGTAAAATCACGATGAGGCACTAAACAGAAGAAGCCTTCAAGCCACCTAAATAGCAAAGGTGAGAGAGTCAATGTGGCATAATGGTGAAAGTGTCAGATTGAACTGGAAAGTTCCCATTTTAAATCCCCACTCAGCCATGAGGCTCACATGGTGACTTTGGACCAGTCACTATTTCAGCCTAACAAAGTGTAAACATGTTACGTTCATAAATTCAGCCGTGGTCTTGAATAAACAGAGACAGAAGCAGCGAAAACAATTTATGGCTTTTGATGCATCTTGTATATGATATAGAGGATATATAGACCATTCTAGTTCTGCAGAACCAAAGCGCTAGTGTGAGAGCTTTCAAGTTCTGCAGAACTCATGATTGTGCTGGATGGTAAACAAAGTGAGTTGAGTCAGGTGGGATTGGCTGGTGATGAAACTGTACTTGCATCTCTTAGGAGTATTAAGATAGAGTGTAAGAGGAGATACTAGGCATTCAACTGAAGCTCTGTTAGCTGCTGTGCAGGATGCATCCATGTGTCCTGGGAAAGAGAAGCATACAATCACTGAGTCCTATTTTTTTGTGTTTCCAAGCCAGGTGCCACTTTTAGAAGAATGCCTACTGAAGATTCATGACCGTCCATCCACCCAAGGCCGGCTCAACCAAGAGGCAAGATGAAATGACTGCTTCAGGCAGCAGGATCCACCGGGGCACAAGAACCCAATGTCAACCTTTCTTTCTCCCCTTGTTCCTGGTGTAGCTCTTTTCTCACCCCTTCTTCCCTGGTGGGTAGGAGTACACCAATTTGGGGGTCTGCCTCAGGCAGCAAAATGTCTTGGGCCAGTCCTGCATCTACTCACAATCCCGGACCTGCTTCTTGGAGGGAGCAAATGGGGCAACTCCATCAAGAACAGATGAAATTCCAGTTTCTGGGTCAGCTCCACTCCCCACAGTGACTTGGTCTTCAGTTTTATTTTGTACTCCATGAGATGCAAGAATGGAAACATTGTCTTGGTTAATTAGACAGAAGCACACAATGGAATGCAGGAAGCTGCCTTATTCTGAGTCAGACCATTGATCCATCTAGCTCAGTGTTGTCCACACTAATCGGCTGTGACATTCCATGAATTCAGGCAGGGTACAGCCCTACCTGTAGATGCCAGAGTTTGAACCTTGGACCTTCTGCACACAAAGCAGATTCTCTGCCTCTGAGTTATGGCTTCTTCCCCTATTGGGCCCAGAGTTGCTGAACAGGGTGTTCGGAGAGAAAATAGATGGACTTTATTGTTGACACAAGCTATTTCACAGTTGGCTTACGTAAGCAAAGCTCTAAAGGGGATGGCAATGTTTTCCTCTTTGAAAGTCTTCCATAACCTTTAAGACAGCAGAATGTCTTCTTCCTAAACCACACTTATCTTCCCAGCTATGCACTTTTAAATACGGCATGCAGCCTTTTCATCATCATTTAAGAAGAAGCAAAACATATTATTTAATAATTCTACCCCACTTCTCTCTAAAGTCTTAAATGATGGTTATGGGCATAAATACTTCATAATGGGAAGTTATGACTAAAGCCATAAATGAATACCTCCTGCTTTGCCCTGAGAAAGAAAGACAATAAAATGGCTTTTAGAAGTCTAAACTTTTAATGGCATTTTACTTGTGAAACAAAAGAAACCCTGGTTATATATTCCAGAGAGAGTCTCATTCTAATGACTTCTAATCTCTTTATAAAGCCTTTTTCTATAGCAGTGTAATTTGCATAATTGTTACCCTATGTAGAATAAAAGATTGTGCTACCTGCTGAGTTCTTTGCTCTCAAATGAGTGCAAGCAATGCGCTACCATGCACATTCAGAACAGTTGAGAGGTACAGCCCTGTTGGGGATGCCACCACTGTTTGGTGAGATGGTGAGGAGTTGAATGCAGAAATCAGGGACACACCACCAAAATTTCTTTGACCATGACTCCCACCAGGCCCAGGTAGCAGGGCTAAATGCCATGAATGACGGGAGTTGTTGCAATCCAACAACATCTGGAGACCACCATATGAGCTACCCCTAGAATAAATTATCTCATGAAGGGAGGTTTCATGAGATGTATTCACCACACAATCCTTCGTATGAATGAGCATTGTAGCTCCAGATTACTCTGAACATGTAGATCAGGGCTGGATCTAGACACATCAAAAAAGTGTTTCAGGAAAATGCGTTGTAAACTTCATAATGGGAAATCACATCAGCGAAAGACGGGGCTCCACAGCACCATCTGGTGCCAGTGTCATAACGCATATAAAACACTTTTTCTTTTCTAATACAGCCGAGTCCCAGGTCTTAATCCTTACCCAGGGCTAGATTGTCAG
Source organism: Podarcis gaigeae (assembly GCF_964106915.1). Lineage (NCBI taxonomy): Eukaryota > Metazoa > Chordata > Lepidosauria > Squamata > Lacertidae > Podarcis > Podarcis gaigeae. The sequence continues at coordinate 29,473,474 of NC_139688.1, forward strand.
CTATAACTTTTTGGTCCTTGTTGAGTTGAATTTTTCCAGGTTTGAGCCTGGGTGCGATGCCACCTTTGTAGGACATAATTTTGAAGCTCGACTTGTAAGAACCCCAGTTTTTAACAGTTGTCTCGGGGTTAGTTTAAAGGCCTTTTCAGATCCTCCTCACATTAGTGCTTAAGTAGCACCAAAGAAAACTAACCCAGCTGCAGTAGTGCAATATTTTGATGGTAGCAATGGATTCACATTGAACTCAGAGCTTTAGGAACCTAGGAAGCTGTCTTATTCCAAATCGGACATGACCCATCTAGTTGAAGGTTGTTGACACTGCCTTTCCATGGTTTCAGACAGGAATCTTTACCAGCCTGACTTGGAGATATGGGGAATTGAAGCTGGAAACTTTGACATGCAAAATGTATGCTGTATCATGAGACTATGGGCCAGCCATGAAAAAGATTGGAGTGATGGTGATACAAAGGACTCTAATAATTTAGGTTGCAATCCTATACTCACACTTGCCTGAGGCTTACTTCTGAGTAGACCAAAACAGGATCATGCTGCAACATAAAAAACCATCCAAAACCCTCTCCCACATCGCTTCTTACTCCACTGTTCTCCAGACCAGTCTTGTACAAAGAAAACAAAATAAAGATCTGCTATTTTACTACCAAAGGAGTAAAATCTGTTCAAATTCAGTTATAGCACTTACATCAATGATTGCCAATACAGGAAACTGTAGTCTTAGACTAAATAAATGTCATGCTATTTGACTTATTCAATTACACAAATACAGCTACCAAGTTCAAATTGACAGTTACCTTGTATGGTTTACAGTTTTAATGAAATAACAATTTGGTTAAAATTTCAGGCCATATGAAATGTGAAATATACCGTATGTGTTCACAGCAGGCACCTGACTGGTTCTTCCTGTATAAGGCTCATTAAAAAGACATTGAAAGCAAAGCAAATCTAGAAGAGGCAGCTTTCAGGAGAAGCATCAGGTAGTATTGTGCTGGCCATATATTTTCCAAGAACTGCACAAATGACTCCTCTTGCTTTTGAGAAGGATTCAACATCCTTTTGCTTTATATCTGTGTACCATGAAGCAGATGTTCAGGCAAGCCATAAATTTCAAGGCAAGAGTATGCCAGGATAGGCTGGATGACTGGCTCATTGGGATCCACAGCATCCTTTCAAAATTAAATATTTCCACATCACCCAGCAAGCTAAATCAGAAACTTCCAGTTCACAATGTTAGCCACAACAGCACATTATACCAACTCTAAAATTTCATTTTTGTTAGGAGATACCAGAAAATATTCCAATTATGTATTGGCTATTCAGGAGCGCTAGTTCTAGATCATTTGTTTCCAAACTCCTCGCCCCTGCCCAACAACCACTGGAAATTCCTGCAGGTCTTGGCCAATCACTTGATTTCTCTACCTGCTGTAGCAACTGTGCTGTGCTAGATGCTGTAATTATTATTAAATTGTATTTTTATGGCTTCTTTTATTTCTTATATATTATCTTATTTTTTACTGTATTATAATTTGAATTCCATCAATTTAGACAGTCAGTTAGGAAAGTGTTGTGTGGCCCAGGTTTTTGATGAATAGTGCCATTTGCTTATGTTAACTGGGTTGCTTTGGTTGCTGTTATAATTAAAAGAAAAAGAAGTTAGTTGCCTTGTGGCTCCATTGTATTGGCTGGCAGGCTAAATACCATATTGGCCTGAATATAAGCCGCACCCAAATATAAGCCGCACCTTTAAAATTCAAGGGGGGCGGGGGGAGAGAGAGAGAGAGAGAGACTATATATAAGCCGGTCCCTTAAAATTCCTCAGGCACTCACACCCGTTCCGTTTTACCATATGTCAGTTTCAGCAGCGATATCGTAAAAGCCAATTTTTGTAAGGTCACGAATTTAAGCCGCACTTTAACTTCTCATGTTCGGAATTTGGGGAGGAAAAAGTGAGGCATATTCAGGCCAATACGGTATATAAATATTCATGTTCACTGTTTATACAGCTATGCATGCACCTATGAGAAGTATGCACGCAGGTCCTACATAATCAACTAACTGTTACTGTTTAAAAGAATGCTACTCTCCTTATAGCCAACTTTCAGTTTCATTCATTCTCCTGGAAAACATTGCTCAAAGTCCAAACATTTTGCATTCAAATGCATTACAATGCCATTTCAATGGGGCAGATTAACTGTCCCCCCCTCTTTTTTTACTAATTTCCTGCCTCTTTATGGAGAGCCTCTATCTATGGAAAGGAAATACATTTTGGTTGTCCACTAGTAAATAAAGGTTAAAATGGCTGATAATACAAACTCAGATAATTCAATTGAGCGCACAAATGAATGCAACATTAAGGCCGCTCATTTCCGTACCAGATGTGGTCTGCCAACAAACTTATCTACAAGGGCAAATTTGCTTGTCACCAGCCAGAAAACAGAGTCCACTAATGTTTCTGGCTTATCACTAATCAGAAGACAAACTCTGTTAGGGCTCCACATATTAGTCTTATTATATGACTGTATATTTAGGTGGCTATATACACTCTACATGGGACAGCCCTTTCTGTGATGACCTCCTCTGTCTGAAGGACTCTCCAGCCTGAAGACAGTTTAAGGTTAACGAACAAGTAGAAGCAGGTGGGGACTTGAAGTTGTCCACTAACACACAGGTGACCTGATCATAGTCTTCCCCACTAAGGCGAGGCCTGTTGCACTTTTATTTACGCTATAGCAATTGTTTCTTAATTTGCATGTATATGTATAGATTAGCACATGCAAATTTTGTGCACTTGTATACCCGCTTTGGTCTTATTTTGGCGATGTGTTAAATGAGCACCCTACTGTGCATTCATACACACACACAAACACACACACACAGAATGGACCCTCGGGTTACATTATCTTTAGGTATTGTAACTTTCAGGTTGTATACTTCTAGGTTTCGCTGCATGCGCATGCACAGAAGTGCTCTGTGCTCTTCAGTCATGCGCAGAAGCACTGTATCGCGCCACGCACATCCACAGAAGCAGCGCCTCATGTTGCAGACTTTTCGCGGTACGTACAGATCCCCGGAACGAATTAAGTTTTTATCCAGAGGGTCCACTGTACCTTTATTACAAAACAATTTACATAAAAAAACAACACATTACCATACCCACATAACAACTAGACACTAACTAACAACATATCATTTAACATCACACACACTTTGGACTTCCGATGCACCTCATTGTACTTTTTACACATTATTGGTCTATATGCACTTCTTTGGTTTCCCCCCCTGTTACATATCAAGAGAGGAGAGATTTTTGCTTTTATAATTTCCTTGATATTAAAAATTCAGTCTAGATCTGTCAGGAGATTTGTGTTGTCTCAGTACTTTTTTAGATATTATTTAAATATTGTCCAATCTTTACTCACTTTCTGATTTGAGTTTCCTCTTATTCTCCCAGTCATTTTTGCAAGTTCTAAATATTCTATCATCTTCGTTTGCCAGTCATTTTTTGTGGTGATCGAGTCACCTTTCCAGTTTTTTGCTGTTAAAATTCTAGCCACTGTGGTTGTGTCCATAAAGGTTCCAAAGTTTTTTTTGTATTTTGATGGACATAATGCCTAACAGAAAGGTTTCTGGGTTGTTTTTTGAAAGATCTTTTTGAGATTTTAAAGATCTTTTTGAGTTTGTTATATATTATGTCCCAGAATTCTCGTATCTTCACATAGTCTCACCACATGTGCATGAAAGTACCTACCCCTTTTTTGCATCTCCAGCAAATGTTTGGGGGTGTTTTTGTTTTGTTTTTTTACATCTTGGCCAGTTTGGCCGGGGTCAGATACAATCAGTAAAACATTTTCATCACATTTTCTTTCAAGTTATAACATGCGGTGAACTTTATATCTTCTCTCCAGAGCCTTTCCCATTCATTTATATAGATATTATGTCCAAAATCCTGGGCCCAATGGACCATAATCGATTTTAGCTCTACTTCCTTGACTTCCTGGTCAAGGAGGAGATAATACATCTTAGATAGATATTTCCCCTTCGGCTGGATTAAATTTTCCTCTAGTTTTGATATTTCTCCGGTGGACCCTTTTTGTTTGTCTTTACTTAATTTTTCATTAAGTTGGACATATTGGAGCCAATCCGACAGACATATACGAATATCCTCAAAATCCTTTAATCTCAATTTGTTATTTTTTCCCTTTAATAACATTTTATATGTTACTGTGAATTCTTCACATCCAACTCAACAAGCAATCCACACCCAGGACAAAATTATAGGTGTTTCCTTTCTGAAGGGAGATGAGTAATAATAGTTGAAACAGAAGGTCACACCATCGTTACATCCCAGATGTGGAAGTTCAGGTTCAGGAGCTGACAATGCAAGCTCAAAACATGGTATCAAATGTGGCTCCCTCGATGAATGCACAGAAGCTAGGTATAAACTCACAGCACATGAACAAGTCGTGTACAAATGTAGACAAATTGAATGATATTTGGAATTCATTTTTATAAACACTGTACAGTATTGGGTTAAGTTTAGGTCATCTACAATAACAATCATATAATGTGTGTGCGTATTGTCTGTTTGCATTTCTTAGTGCAGAAATTATTGGTCTGATGTGTAGAGATCTTTTCTATTCTAATTAATTCAAGAGGGTTCTGTGTGAAAGAAGCAAGTAGAAGGTTCATGATGCTTGGGTTATTCCTTCAGAGAAGCCGAGTACAGTTGGCTTAAACTGGTTCTGTTTTGTCTTCTGCCAAGGTCATGCTGACTATAATAAGAGGCCAGAAGGAGCCTGGGTTTCACTTTCTCTTTCTTTCTTTCTTTCTTTCTTTCTTTCTTTCTTTCTTTCTTTCCATCTGGTGTGGTGTTCTGTCCATAGTATTAAGGTTTAGTCTTATAATAAGTTACTGTAAATTTAGGTTAAGTGTGCTGCAACTGGATTTCTTATGTATTGTGCCAATCCTGAATGTATTGGATTTGTGACCATTATGCTCATTTGCCTTCAGTAGCAGTAAAGCTCTGCTGGGTGAAATATAATTGCCTCTGGTCTATTTTGGGGGGGGAATCCTGCGACGCGTTTAAGTTTTTACTCTGCTAACTATACGTCGGAGTTCTGCTCTGGATCAATATTGAGTAGAATTTCATGACATGTATATGTACGTGTAAATATATTATATGGCCATTATTTCTTCTCTCTTTTCTTTTCATGTCTTATTTTACCTTGTGCACTGATGATTTCATACTTTCATACATACATACATACATACATACATACATACATACAGTGGTACCTCAGGTTAAGTACGTAATTCGTTCCGGAGATCCATAATTAACCTGAAACTGTTCTTAACCTGAAGCACCATTTTAGCTAATGGGGCCTTCCGCTGCTGCTGCGCCACCAGAACACGATTTCTGTTCTCATCCTGAAGCAAAGTTCTTAACCTGAAGCACTATTTCTGGGTTAGCAGATTCTTTAACCTGAAGTGTATGTAACCTGAAGCATATGAAGCATATGTAACCTGAGGTACATACATACACATACATAGAGAGAGAGAGAGAGAGAGAGAGAGAGAGAGTATCAACAGTTGAAATCGATTGACTAAATGCATGGAATCCCTACAGGGATCTGTCTGGCCCCTGAGAGAAGAAGAGGTTGGATTAGATTGGCCATTGGCTTAATCCAGCAGGAGTTTCTTAGGTTCTTATTACAGCTTCAAACTCTCTCTGGCATTCCAAGGATATTGAGGGTGGGAGGGAAATGCCACAGGGTCGGGTAGAAGAATATAAAAGGAAGATTAAAAACAACGAGAAGAAAGCAAATAACATCCCCAGCAAGCAAAAATGCTCCTGCTGCTCCAGAGCTACAACTATTCCCAGCATGTTCTTATGGTAGCAATATTAGAGCTAACAAATAATCTTCTGCTTATCAGCTGTCAAAACAAATCAGAAACAAAAAACTAATCAAGCAACAACTTCTGCGCATTCCTACATGCATTTCCTTTCATTCTTGAAAGCAGTAAATTCATGCGCTGGAGCACACACATCAGAGAAGGGGGAAATCTCGCTATCTTTGCCATCTGAAGAACAGGGGCCCTGGATCAGGACCAGTTGAGCTTACGAAAGTCATTGTATTTTTATTTACTTATTTATTAAATGATACTTCTATATTGCTGTTTCATTAAAAACATCCAAGTGGTTTACAAGAAAAATGCATAAAATTGCACAGTACAAACTATCTATTTATTTATTTATCGATGTATCTCGGTTATCTTATTTTATGGATTGGGTTTTCAGCAGTTTGCTTGCTTTGCGGCATTAACCTTGAAGAATTCTCGTAAAGGCGTTAATTAAAATGGCATACATTTGCAATCATTTAGATGAATTCCCGTGCAGAGGTGAAGAGATCAATTATGGGGAACTGCTGGGTTCGTTCTTTATTGGAGCATTCTTTTGTATTCTCTCACTACAGAACCATAATCTTCAAAAAATTGTTATTGATTGTGCCAGAAAAGAAGTCATTGTTATTCAAACAGAGCTTCCTTCAGGTCTCTAAATCAAATACCTCTTTGCTGTGTCTTCATATCAAGAACGGCTATCTAAGACATGATACTTTCGAGTTGCAATAGAAAAGTGAGTTTGACTTGATTCATATTGGGTTTCTAATATTCCAACACAGAGAGGAGGCAGGGCTCAATTGTAGAAGTTACAGACAGGAATTTCCTCCCCTGCATATTATAGAGTAAACACAGGCACCAAAACTCTAAATCATCCTTTGTTTCATCAGTAATAAAAGTGGTGGATGTTTTAAAGGCCAGAGGCACAAGTACCGCATGATTAGAGGCCTTAAAATCAATGACATATTTGCCAAGAATGCCATTAGATGTTTTTTATTCATGTGGCATTAAGGCAATATATCAGTGTTACTTCATTTAAGTTAGTTCTTTTACTTGCTGGATCTAAAGAGCTGTTTGGGAGCTCACACAAAAATTTTGTCCTAGAACAGTGGAACTCTGCTGTTAGTTCACTGTGGAGGAAGAAAGAAATGTCTAAGAGAGGGGAACTGGAAGGAGTAGCCAAAGTCATTGTTTAATTCAAAAATATTAAATTATTATATTATTACATACATACCAGCCCATCAAAAAAAGTTGGTATTTTTTGTAGTGTTTTGGAACAACAAGTTTAATGATAATGTCCAGTCTTATACTACTTTCGACTTTCTGTAACAGTATTTCTTTATGTTCTTTATCTTTGGTATATTTTGTTTACTGATAAAATAAAACAAAACTATATTAAAATAATAACATAATGTGTTTTCCTTTTCATCCTTCCTCTTCTCCTCACCATTTCCCCCTTCCTTGATTATTTGAGTGATTGTTGTTAAAAGTGGGCTCATGATTATATTTGTTGGGTTGATCGTTTCATTGGGTTGATTATAGAATAAATCTTCATGGATGTGCATTATTGTTGTTGTTGAGTCGTTTAGTCGTGCCCGACTCTTCGTGACCCCATGGACCAGAGCACGCCAGGCACTCCTGTCTTCCACTGCCTCCCGAAATTTGGTCAAATTCATGCTGGTAGCTTCAAGAACACTATCCAACCATCTCGTCCTCTGTCGTCCCCTTCACAATCTGTCCTTCCAGTGAGCACTCAGGGCTGATTTCCTTAAGAATCGAGAGGTTTGATCTCCATTGTGCATTGATGTGCATTGGGGAGGTATAAAGAGATATGCTTTTATTTATGTTGTGATTTGAAGAAATTTAATTTCAATTTTACTAACAATAGATCCACAGTTGCGCTTAAATTTCTTCAACATATTTTTGGACAGGGAAGTTAGACAAGCTATTTTGCTAAATATTCTCTAGGATAGGGAAACTGAAAAACACAAGGAAGGAAGGAAATGGTCAAAAATGTTAACAGAACATTTTCTGAGAAATTTCAGTTCAGCTCTGGAATATTCACCCCTTGGACACAATGAAGGAAAGTCAGCCGACAGCAGTTTTCTTATAGTGACTTGAGGTTCAAGTCTTATATAACAGAAACTACATTATTTGGACTTCTCCATTTTCCAGTCTGTAAGTCAGTCATTTCTAGCTGAGGTCACATGAAAGCATCAGCGTGGTTGTCTCACACACTCAAAGCTCCATCTTCCTGCTAAAAGCTCTGGCATATTTAATTTTTACGTGTTGATCCAGGCCAAAAAAACGACTTCCATAATAGCTTGTTGTGGTGAATGAAATAATTTATGCTGCCTGACAAGAGTCTTATTCTTTAAATTCACACCCAGCGTTAAGTGATTGTAAGTGCTGCGCTTTCTCAGTGTCACACTGACTTTCAGGACGGATGCCTGTGTGTTATGAGCAGCCAAGAAAATGAGCTGGAATAGCTGGTGTTCATCCTTCACAGTTCCCTAGAGGCCTGCTGAACACTACCTCACCGGCTAGGGCTAATGGTTGAATTACCTAACCCCTATTCAAATGTCCAGTGCTAAATGCATTTGAGGGAGAATGGGGGCCATGGCTGCTTGCTCCATCCCTTCTGTTTCATTCCCAGTGTTCAACTCCATTACCCACACCAAAGATATGTGGGGGGGAAGACTTCTCTACATGCATAGGCTTCCATAGGCAATCTAGAACCCTGATCATGCAGGGTTCTAAACCAGGCGGTAAATTTATTTGAGTACATCAGGCTCCCTATTGCAGTCCTCCTCCTCCAGAGCATGGAGGGTTACAGGACCAAGCAATGGGATGGGTGTAATTTCGGAGAGCACATTCTCACACCCTCTTCCCTCCAACAATGGTAAAGCCTAATGCCTGTGGAGGGCTCCAGGGAAATCAGCACACAGTCAAGGGGTGGAAGAGTTTTAGGAACACTCCAGATGATGTATTTATTGAGCATTCAATCTGATTTGCTTGCACAAAGCTTCCATGGAAGTTAGAATATGGCTGCATTCACACAGCAGTTTATTCCATTTTCCTGACGTTTCCCTAGCTGTTAATTTCTTTATTTTTTACATATTTTATTTATGATTTTCAGTTTTATACATTTCAATAATTTTACAGCCATTTTAACATTTCAGAACTTGACTTCCTTCCCCTTCTTTCTGCCGTTCCTTAAATTTTTAATATTTTCTGAATATCCAAATTAACTTAATTTGTTCATTTATTCATCTACTTCAACACAACTGCAGGTTATTACAATAATCCTGCCAATGTTCTTATCTGTTTACAGTTTGTTTGTAAATATTCAATAAACCATTTCCATTCTTTTATAAAAAGTTTGTTATCTTGCTTTCTTATTTTTTCGGTAAGTTTTGCCATTTCTGCATATTCCATAAGTTTTTGCATACATTCTTCTTTTGCTGGGACTTCTTCTAGCTGTTAGTTTCCAGCAACCTTCTACTAGCTTTGCCTCCACTCCAGCCTTGCCTCCACATGGCCTCCAGCATCTGACCAGAACACAACAGTTCCATATATATTATATAAAGCTGCTTCTCACACACAGCTTCCTGAGTGCTCATCACAAATTCTACGCATACAAGTGAATTTCCCATTCAGGAGACCATTTCAGCAAATCACAGACTCTAACTGAGTAATGCTTTAGAAGATAGTGATAGCATTCACAGTTGTCAGACAGAAACAGTCCAGTTAGTGGTTAATCATCTGTATGGATTCCTCAGAACACAAATACGAAGAAAATTAAACAAAAATAATAAATCTTGAATCGGAGTAAAACAAAAACATTCAGAACAGGGACACTACTCATCTCCCTATACGTCCCCCACGCTCATCTCCAGCAGAAAATATTCTCTGAAAATATAGCTCTAACAATTTACTGAAGAAGTAAAAGATAATGAGTTTGATACTGTTCTTTAAACGGATATTGATGGATGACTATAGCAGACTAAATTAAGAACAGCTGCTCTGAGCCTAGGTGAAATAAAGTAGATTTAGGCTACAATGAGATAAGCAAACACTAGATGTGATTCTTAGATGAGCAAAACACAAAGCTGGCAGTCTCTAATAAACTACTTAATGGTTTCCAATATGTACACTTAGTTTGTAGTTTGCTTCTGGATAGCTTCAATTGTGTTTTAATGCATGTTTAATCACCCCGTCTACTTTCATCCATGAGTTCTTCTCAGTAGCCTCTTGAAAGAAGAGTTGGTGTTTGGAAGTATATATAGCTAAGCAGCAAAGCCCAATCATATGAGTGTGGAGTGTCAAGTTCAGAAATGCACCAACTTTCATGAAAACTATTGCATTCCCCCCCCCACCCTCCAGTGTTTTTTTTAAAGAATATAATCTATTTTTAAGTTTGGAAAACTACACCAGAAGCATTTGGACACCGGCCCTATAGAAAAAGGAGGATCTTTTAATATAGCTCAAGGTTCCATAGAATCATAGATTTGTAGAGTGGGGAGGGACCGCATGGATCACCTACTGCAACCTGCTGCAATGCAGAAATCACAATTAAAGAATCCCCATCAGATCCAACCTCTGTTAAAAACCACCAGTGAAGGAGAGCCTTCTGAGTCCATTCCACTGCCAAATAGCTCTTGCCATCATAAAGGTCTTCCTCATGTTTAGTTGGAAATTTTCTTTCTTGAAATTTTAATCCGTTGGTTCGAGTCATATCCTCTGGAGCAGCAGAACACAAGCGTGCGACTTTCAGCACCCAACTTATGATCATGAAGATAGCAACCACATTTTGATGCACACTTAACTCCAACTGAAATCAGTGGGACTTTCACGCTCTATTGGATTGTGGGGTTAGTTACTTTTTACACTAATCACACCTCCCCACCACCACCACCAACCCCAGAAGTTTAAGATGGTGTACATGGTCCTTCCCTCCATTTTATCCATTTACAGTCATACCTCGGGGTACAGATGCTTCGAGTTGTGTGATTTCGGGTTGCACACTGCGCCGAACCTGGAAGTACTGGAACGGGTTACTTCTGGGTTTCAGTTCTTGCACATGCGCAGAAGTGCCGAATTGCTGCTACTGGTTGCGGACGCTGCGGGTTGCAAACATGCTTCCCGCACAGATCACTTTTGCAACCCAAGTGTCCACTGTATTTACCATTCTGTGAGGTTGGTTGGGTCAAGAGAGCAATTGGCATGAAGTAGACCAATATGATACTACGGAGCTGAGGGAGGATTTGAACACAGGCCTCCTTGGTCCTGTTGTGGCCACACTACATAACACACATATACCACACTGACTCTTGCATGATGTATAGGAGTTCATTTGTGCTGTAAAACTGTTTCACTCACATTGGCTTTTAGCATCTCCCCAGATCCAGGAGAAGGAGGAAGGCTGGAGAAGAAAAGCACTACTTGCTTCAAGGTATATTCTAAATATTTCATGCTCACAAATGCATTCCACTAGCGAGTGAACAGATGACATCCTTTACAATTCACGGTGGCATTTCAGCTCTCAGGAGCCAGCATGTTACATCCATGTTATGTTACATCCACAGTTCAGCAGCTAGAAAAACATAAGCTGCTCGTTTCATTTGTGTGCGCACTTCTTTGCATGTTCAGCCCTGCTTTCATGTATGGTCTAGTAAAGTGTTTGCTTCAGGATCAATGTGACATCTTATTCATGACAAAACAGCAAATGTAATAAAATCAGAAAAGGATTAATGATGCTATAAAACCATCGATTCAGAGTTCCGCCAATCATCATCACCATCATTAATAAAGGCATAATAACAGCAGAGCCTCTGACAAATATTTGCAGCCAGTCTCCCATATACGTTTGTGAGTAATATTGACAAAACTAATGAAAACAATTAGGAAAGTAATAAATTGGCTGCAATTACTTATTCCTGGTCATCTACTTTTGTTTTTGTCCTCTATTAGTTGTGTTCCCTCTGCAAACAGGACAAGTATAAATTTCACACTATACCATACTAAATTTCTAATACATGCTTGGGGTGGCATTGTGATGATCTTTCAACACTTTTTCTGCTAAATGAATTAACCGGGATCCTTATATTGCATTTCTAGCTATCAGTCTTCCTTTGTGAACAGCAAGTCATGCTATTAATAGTCTCAGTTTCCTTGACAATTAATGTTGTCTTCAGAATATTATCATTTTTTTTCATAACTTGTGTACCTGATAAGCAGGCTGATAATTAGTGGGAAATGTTCTCCAAAGTGCGGCCAATGCAGAAAAGCGAGGAGGCGGCGAATATGGGCATATTGGGAGGGTGAAGAACCCTAACATCAGGGCAGAGATGATTAGAGAAATGCCCTGCCGTGGTGACAGTCCATTGCTTGGAGGAATAGGATGATCAGATGCGAAGAAGACAGGACTTCTGAATTGTTAGCTGAATCAGTGTGCTGCAGTTTTTAGATCAGGGATAGGCAACCTCCAGGCCTCCCCATTTGGCCCTCAGAGTTCTCCTCTTACTGGCCCTGCTTCACAACCCAAAGTGTTTTTGCCCTCAAACTCTGATAATGGCTCTTGCTTGTTATGGATAGAAGACAGAGAAAGGTGTGTGAGCTTGTGTAGAAACGCCTGTTGCACAAGGGTAACATATCTCTATCCCTTTTGCCTCTGGCTTTGCCCACCGCTGTTAGGTGATCCTTGGAAGGTTTCCCAGAAGTATGTTTCTCAGCACAATTCAAAGCGTGGGTGCTGACCTTTAAAGCCCTAAATGGCTTTGGCCCTTTAGCCTGAAGGAGTGTCTCCACCCCCATCGTTCAGCCCAGACACTGAGGTCAGCATCAAGGGCCTTCTGGCGGTTCCCTCACTGTGAGAAGAGAGGTTGCAGGGAACCAGGCAGAGAGCCTTCTCGGTAGTGGCACCCAGCCTGGGGAACGCCCTCCCACCAGATTTCAAGGAAATAAACAACTATCTGACGTTTAGAAGGCATCTGAAGGCAGCCCTGTTTAGGTAAGTTTTAAATGTTTGATGTTTCATCATGCTTTTAATATTCTGTTGAGAGCCACCCAGAGTGGCTGGGGAAACTCAGCCAGATGGGTGTGGTATAAATAAATTATTATTATTATTATTATTATTATTATTATTATTATTATTATTATTACTATTATTATGGAATGGGGGCCCCTGTTGTAGTCCCATTGCTGAACAACAACCGGCAGAGCTCAGTGGAGTGGGAGACCAGCCAACCAGAAGAGTCTATGAAGTGTACTTGCCCAGAGGCAGTATCCGAAGTCAGGTGCAGTCCTAGGGTTGGGTGAACAGCAATCTGCATGCTTGGGTGATCCAGGGGTCTGGGAATCTGATGATCATGGGATCAAGATGAGCAAGAAGCAGCAAGGTAGGACCAGGAACTACAAGCATTGTTACCAGCATCTGACTTCTGCTGGAAGCTCTGCTTACGAAGGCTGAATCCCGCTGGTTCTCATCAGCGCCTTCTCCTCTGAGTCCTTGAAGGCTGATCAGCTGCAGATGGAGTCACTCCGCCTTCTCTGCCTTCAGGGTGCTGTTCAGCAGGCAAAACTGACTCCTGGCCCATGACACCCTCAAGCTGAAGAAGGCTCCCCACCTCTGGATTAGAGGAGGACTGGGGAGTCCTCAAATCCCCATTCAGCCTCATTGGATGATCTTGAGTTTCTCTCTGTGTCTCTTGGGCCAACCCACCCATCTTGTGAGGATAAAATGTAGGAAAGATGCAGGTATACCACCTTGAGATCTCTGAAGGAAAGGCAAATATTAATGTAGCAAAATACATGCTTAATATGAATGAAGAAGAGAGAACTTATGCAAGCTTAGCTCATCATGAGGGGCTGAAAATGCTCCACTTGCAGATATCCCTTAGTCTACACAAAAGGGGAGATGCAGAAGCCCCTTCTCCCCTTGCATCTGGTTGGCCTGCCAGAGGACATGCATAGGCCCACCCTGGTCCATTCTCCACTTCCATCCCCTTGACTTGTCCCTCAACTGTCTGCACTGGCATTTGTGTGTAATAACTTTCCAGGATGTCTGTGAACTTGGCAGAACATCCAGCTCGGTACGCTTGGGCAGCCCATCAAATAAATCAGATGCCTATTTGGCTAGGATTTCTTAATCAGCTTTCTATCAATCACTCTATTAGGCTATGATCCAAAGTGGTACACTCATGCTTACTGTGGATGCAGCCAGAATTATTCTGAGAATTTCCATCTCAGCACTTGCCCCGCAAGGAACTTTCAACATGCCTTTTGTAGCTCCCTATAAGGAACGGTTGGCACCAGTCTCAAATCATGTGTACTCCAGGACAATGATTACATTGGTGACGATGCTGAACTACCATGTTCAGGGCCAGCCAAACCATAGATGGAAACTCAACAAGCATGTGGGACATCAACATTCCAGTCATTAGTCTAGCAGAGGGTTCCCCACCTTCTCTGCTCCCCCCAGCTTTCACTCATTAAATCCACACTCCACTAATAATAACCTTTCCTACACCTTTGCTCCCTCAGTCTAGTTCTTCCAAAACCACCCCTTGAAGGAATGTGAGCTACTTAATCACAAATATATTTACTTTTCATTAACTGAATTCTGTTCTGTTGTGTTTCTCTTCTGCTGATTAAGGTCACTGTATGTCAACCACTGGAATTGTATTCCTTCATCTGTTGAAACTATTCTATTATTGGACAATTTTTTGGTTTGTTTTTTTAAAAAAGCCACTTAAGACAGTTCTTTTTCTTTATACTTTGCAAGGGAACCCACAAGTAGCTTAACAACATGCATACATACACAGGGTGTATCTTATATTGTGACCCAGAAGATGGACATAAGTACTCCTGACATAAATGAAACTGACAGTTGGGATGGCTGTCTGGCTGAGGACCACAGAAGAAGTTTGTAGTGGTCTATAAAAATAGCAGGTTTTACTTATGGCATGTGAGTCAGTTGGCCCATTCTCTATGGTCATGTAATGGCATGGGCAAGGATCACTGTAATCTGTGCATGTAGAAATGAAACCTGCATTATACTGAATTACGTCACTGGTGCATCTTGTCCCAGCACAGTGTGTGCTTTGAGGTAGGACCGAAATGAGATGTGACAGGAGCAGCCGGGGGGGGGGGAGGAATTGCAAGTAGCATTTTACCCTCTCCCTTTTCCTCTTCAGTCCACTGAGTATACAAATCCACAAGGTGAGATTATGAGAAACTGTGGTCCAGATCCCGAGAAACTTAGTCGTTTTAAAGTCCCGCTGAAATCAGCAAGACAAGTTTGTTATGAAGTTCATTAATTTTGATGGGATTTTAACACACGAGCTTCCATTGGATCTAAGCCACGGTATTTTGGTGTCATCTCTGTGCTGATTCATTGGCAAGAGATTCAGGAGCAAAAAGCTGCTGTGCGGATATTCCCACCGGCACTGTTCATTGCATTAAGGGACACAATCAGAGAAAGGAAAGGCGAGGTAATTCATCTGCAATTACTGCAGCTTCTGGCAGTTTTGCAATATGAAAGCAGTTCACATATCATAGCATCCAAAGGAGTTCTTAAGCACAGGAGTAAGGCTGTGAATCGTGCAATTTTCTTCTGTTTTATTTGTCCCACCAGGCATTAAATTTGTCGCGAGATGCAGTGTGTGGTCTATCGTAGCAAAATGTGGACGTTTGTTCCTCCGGAAGCCTCATTTGGAACTGCCTAACAACATGGGATTCTTTACAGAAAATAAAAGGGGCATTTCCCCTATGTGGTGGCTTGTAATTTTCTCATGGAAAATTGCCAGCCATTTTCATGTGAAAAGCTCCTAGGTGTAATGAACTGAAACTTAAACAAGGGAAAATGTGCCGTTGACTAAAGACTGTATCGGTGAAGAACAAGCAAAATGTTAGGTGGCAGCACAGCTTCCAGCAGGAGTTGACAGAATCCTCATTAAAGGTGTCATTAAAAAAATTAAAAATTAGAAGTGGGAACCAAGAAGAATGTTTGGGTGGCGAGGGGGAAGCAGGATAAAGAGGCATCCCCACCCTTTTGCCTCCTTCCCTTGTACTCTTTGTCTCTCCGGTTCATAGAATCATAGAATCATAGTGTTGGGAGAGACCACAAGGGCCATCGAGTCCAACCCCCTGCCAAGCAGGAAACACCATCAGAGCACTCCTGACATATGGTTGTCAAGCCTCTGCTTAAAGACCTCCAAAGAAGGAGACTCCACCACACTCCTTGGCAGCAAATTCCACTGTCGAACAGCTCTTACTGTCAGGAAGTTCTTCCTAATGTTTAGGTGGAATCTTCTTTCTTGTAGTTTGGATCCATTGCTCCGTGTCTGCTTCTCTGGAGCAGCAGAAAACAACCTTTCTCCCTCCTCTATGTGACATCCTTTTATATATTTGAACATGGCTATCATATCACCCTTTAACCTCCTCTTCTCCAGGCTAAACATGCCCAGCTCCCTTAGCCGTTCCTCATAGGGCATCATTTCCAGGCCTTTGACCATTTTGGTTGCCCTCCTCTGGACACGTTCCAGTTTGTTGGTTGCCTCCAGACAGTCAATATTTTGCAGGAGGGAATTCAAGCATGTACTGGAAATTTAGCTTTGTGCAGTTACAATGGATTAAAGAGCTCTGCTGGCCTAGCACAACAAACCCACTTTCCTTAAAAAATAAAAAATGGACTTTTTGCTGTTAGGAAAGTGGTAGGGAAATCTAGTGAAAAGTGTGGGGTGAACAAATGATTAATGGAAAGACATATAACCACCGTTGTTAAGTCTCAGGATGGAATAACCATGCAAACAAGTCAAGATTAAATCTGGATCAGTGCTCATCGTAGTATAACTTTCCTGGAAACCTGAATGAATGCTCAGCAAAGACAGCCCATCATTTGACTTCTGTGTAAGCTTTGCACAAGGGACTCAGGATGAATGTTCACTAAATGGGTGTCAGGGAACTGCCATCGGAAAGACAGGAGGTGGAGAGGCTCTCAGAAGGCAGGAGAGAGTCAGCAGCGGAGGAAGGCACCAGTAGGGGGAAATCGGGAAGTCTTAAGGAGAGAGAGATGGAGGCATGGCTCAGGGACTCTTCCAGCAGTAACAGCGGAGGAGTTTCAGATCCTCCCATAAGCACCCCCACTCCTCGCCGGAAACTGTCGCGCCGAGAATCCAGACGACGCGTTTCCGTCAAGGAACTTTTATGTTGGAATAGATTCCGTAGACGCCCACTGTCGGATTCTACCAGCGACTGACGGAGCCATGCTTTGGGGGCTCCGTTAGAGACAGAGGTTGGCTGGCTAGCCAAAACCCGGAGGGATCAAGCTTTACGCACAAGCAGCTCATTATCCCATCACAGCAATCCGACAGTCTCTGAAAGCAGCTTGTGCAAGCAGAGGCATCATGAGCAACCCAGCCAGAACCGGAGGAGCAGGAGCTGGAGCTGGAGCGGGTCCAAGCCTGGAAGAAAGGTACAGGGCGTTGGAGGTCCAGCTCGCGCTGCAAACGGCGAGGCTCGAGGAGAGGAGGGCTCAAGATGCGGATAAGGGGAAAACCACCCCACTCGCAAGAAAGGTGCCTGGATTGGTGCAGAAATTTGGGGGAGATCCCAGGAACTATCATGCCTTTAGAACCAAGATGCAATATGCTCTCAATCTACAGTTTGATGACTTCCCCGATGAGGATTCTAGAGTGGCGTACGTTATTGGCCATCTAGAGGGAGGGGCGAAGGACTGGGTTAGACCCCTGATGGCAGCCAACAATGAAATCCTAAAGGACACGGGGAAGTTTTTTCGCGCCATGGACCTGATGTTTTCTAGCGAGATTGAGCAGGGAGTGGTGCGCAGGCAGTTAATGGCGTGTAAACAGGGGAGCCGATCTGTACGTGAGTACTGGACTGAGTTCACCATGTTGATACATAGACTGGGTTGGGACCTAGCGAGTGAACCCATTCAAATGCTGTTTGAAGAAGGGCTCTCTCCGGCAGTGAAAGATGAACTTTCCCGGGCGCCTAGGGCGGAGTCTATGGACCAGCTGACTAAATCTGCGCTGTCCATAGGAGCGCGCCAGGAGGCAAGAGCTTTGGAAAAGTGGGAAGGAAAGGGGGAACGTTGGAAGGATTTCCGCATTCCAGAGATTCCGGAGCA
Organism: Podarcis gaigeae; assembly: GCF_964106915.1. Classification (NCBI taxonomy): domain Eukaryota; kingdom Metazoa; phylum Chordata; class Lepidosauria; order Squamata; family Lacertidae; genus Podarcis; species Podarcis gaigeae. The sequence continues at coordinate 29,491,538 of NC_139688.1, forward strand.
GCCTTTCCCGCCAGCAGAGCCGATGGAACTTGGAACAGCGCGCGCGCAGTTTCAAACACCAGTGAAGGGCGGAAGAAGGAGGGAAAGAGTGCCAAGAAATGTTATCTCTGCCAACAGCCAGGTCACTTTGCCAGAGTCTGTCCGCAAAGAAAGGAATGGCAAGGGATGGCGGGAACTGTTGGGGGGAAGGAGGAAGAAGGAATAAAGGAGCAAGTAAAAGCCAACGCCTGGCTGCCACCATCAGGGCACAGCAGCCAGGCCAAGGAGTAGTGAAAGTGCCCACGCCGGAACCCCCGAGACCAGCGCTTGTGATAGAGGTGTTGCTGGAGCTGCCAAACGGACACCCACTAAAGATAAAAGCGCTATTGGATTCAGGCAGCTCCTGTAATTTCATGAGTAAGGAGTTTGCAGCTGAACACCAGATACAGACTATCCCGTTAAGTAACCCTCTGCAGGTGACCACGATTGATGGGAGGGAACTGTTGGGAGGAGAAGTGAGCCAACAGACTGTACCAATGATAATGAGGGTGGCAAGACACACAGAACTGATAGTGTTTAACGTAGCCACCTTGGGGGGAGCTCCTATTATTTTGGGGATGAGCTGGCTGGCACTACATGATCCGCTAGTAGGCTGGCATCAGAGGGTGGTTTCCTTTGGATCAGCACATTGCCTAGAACACTGCAAGGAGGGAAAGGCTCAGGAAGGGGCCAAGGCCACTCTAGCAGAAATGGAAGTAACGGACAAAGGGAAGGTGCCACGACAATATGCTGACTTGATTGACATCTTCAGCGAAAAGGAAGCAGATAAACTGCCCCCGCACAGACCTTTTGACTGTCAAATTACCTTACTCCCAGGAGCACAATTGCCAGTGGGCAAGCTGTATGCAATGTCAGACAGTGAGATGCAGGAGTTAAGGGAGTTCATTGACAAGAACCTCAAGCGAGGTTTCATCAGAGAGTCACGAGCGGTGGGGGGCAACCCAGGCTTGTAGTGGATTTCAGGGCCCTAAATGCAGTGTCAGAACCAGTGACTTTCCCCATGCCCAGAATTGATGACATTCTGACACGGGTGAGAAAAGGGAAAATTTTTACCAAGCTGGACCTTAGGGGGGCATATAATTTGATACGTGTGAGAAAGGGGGATGAGTGGAAGACCACTATGTTCACCCCCTTGGGGGCTTTTGAGTACTTAGTTATGCCTTTCGGATTACAAGGGGGCTCGGCCTGTTTTCAATCATTCATGAATCACGTCCTGGGGCCTTTGCTCTACAAGAACTGCGTAGCGTTCTTAGATGACGTCCTGGTGTACTCAGAGAATGAGGAGCAGCATGTGCGAGATGTAAGAGAGGTACTGAGCAGACTGCGAGCAAACCAGCTGTGGGTGAAACTGGAGAAGTGTCAGTTTCATACCAGGGAGGTGGAATTCCTGGGGTACCAGTTGTCTGACAAGGGATTAGCCATGGATCCCAGCAAGGTTCAAGCGGTACTGGAATGGAAGACACCAAAGACCAAGAAGGACGTGCAAAGATTCCTGGGCTTCGGAAACTTCTATAGGAAGTTCATCAAAAACTTTGCCCACTTAACGGCGCCCATCACGGATTTTCTTAGCAGCAAGAAGAAATTTGTTTGGACGGAAGAGGCGCAGCGGGCGTTCGAACGATTAAAGAAGGCGTTTGCGTCGGAAGAGCAACTTTTGCACGTGGATCTACAGCAACCAATGAGAGTGGAGACTGACGCGTCAGACCGAGCGGTGGGGGCCGTGCTTCTCCAGCCGGGAAAAGATACGTCAGAATGGAGACCGTGTGCCTTCTTCTCGCGGAAGTTGAACAAATCCGAGAGGAACTACACAGTATACGACCGAGAACAGCTCGCCATTCATGAAGCATTCCGGAGATGGCGGCACTTGCTGATTGGGGCGCAGCACAAGGTTCAAGTCAGAACTGACCACAAAAATCTGGAATACTGGAGAACAGCCCGAGTGCTGAACCAGAGACAAGTGAGATGGGCCCAGGAGTTCTCCAAATTCCATTTTGAAATTCGTTACGTGCCAGGCTCGGAGAACGTAAGGGCGGACGCTCTTTCCAGGAAACCTGAGTACTTAGAGGGAGAGGGAGCGCCTGAGGAAAGGCATATAATCCCTGAGGACCACTGGGTGTGTGGAGCGGCATTGGTGGGGCAGAGGGAACTGATAGTGAGTACTGAGAACGATGAATACGCCCAAGAGAAACTCAGAGAACTCAGGAGGACAGAGGAGAACACAGGGGGGTTTGAAGAAAAGAACGGGGCGTTGTATTACAAAGGGGCACTGTACATACCCAATGGGGAACTGCGGGGCAGGGTACTCAAACAGTTGCACGGCAGCCCCACAGCGGGGCACTTCGGACAGCACAAAACCATGTGGTTGGTTACCAGGGAGTTTTGGTGGCCCAAGGTGAGGGAGGACGTACGGGAATATGTCAGGGGGTGCGACAGGTGCCAGCGAGCGAAAGGGGAGAGGCTGGCACCAGCGGGGCTATTAGAACCCTTACCCACACCAGAAAGGCCATGGGAGGCAGTATCCATAGATTTTATGATGGACCTGCCAAAATCCAAAGGCAAGACAGCTGTCATGGTGGTGGTAGATCTATTAACTAAGATGTGTCATTTTATAGCCTGTTCACATGCGGTCACAGCGGAGGAAACCACCAAGTTGTTTGTAGAGCATATTTTCAGGTTGCATGGCGCCCCCTTGAGGGTGGCCAGTGACAGAGGGAAACAGTTTACTTCCAGGTTCTGGAGGAAGCTCATGAGCTTACTGCACGTGGAGGTCAATTTTTCAACTGCCCGGCACCCAGAAACAAATGGGCAAGCGGAAAGGGCAAACGGGATTTTACAACAATACCTGAGGTGTTATGTAAGTGACCGAGAAAATGATTGGGTAGATAAGTTGGCCCTGGCAGAATTTGCCTACAACAACGCGGAGAATGTGTCCACTGGGATAAGTCCCTTCCTGGCAAACTATGGGTGTCATCCCAGGGCATTTCCAGGAGAAGGAGGGGAGAGGTGGAGTGTACCGGCTGCAGAACACTTTGTTGAAGAGAGGGAAGCGATCCACCGGCAACTCCAACTTAACTTAGAGAGGGCCAAGGAAGAATACAAAAGGCAAGCAGACAGAAGCCGAAGGGAAGGTGAAACCATAAGGGTGGGGGACAGGGTGTGGCTATCCACCCAAGGACTGCCGTTCAAGGGAGGGTGTAAGAAATTAAGACCCAAACGGCTAGGACCCTTTGAGGTCATACAACAGGTCAATCCGGTGGCATTCAAGCTCAGATTGCCCAACCACATGAAACTGCATCCAGTATTTCACAGGTCTCTACTGTCGCCATACCGAGAGGGGCGAGAGTGGGGGGAACGTGAGGGAGAGGTCACGCAAACACCAGTAATAGAAGAAAGGGAACGCAACCCACATGTGGCAGGAATCATTGATTCCAGGTGGAGAGGGAATCAGGTGGAGTATTTGGTAGAATGGGAAGGGGAAGCGGAGTCGGAAAACACATGGGTACCGGCAGAGGAGGTCAATGACGAGATTTTAATAGAAACGTTTCATCAACGGTTTCCAAGGAAACCTCAGCCCGTGGGAAGGTTTAGGAGGGAACACTTTGGCACAACCGATGAGGAAGAGGAGTTTTAAGGGTTCCCAGAATCAGGGCAGGAAGAGGGAGCAGAATCTGACGAGGAAGAGAACACAGAGAGAAGAGAAGGGGGGCAGTGGAGAGAAGTGTTCGAATCCTCTGATGATGAAGAGGGTTCTTTCCGGGGTTTTCCACCCTCACCGCCAGTAGAAAAGGGGGCGGGAGGGGGTGAAGGGGGCCCTGGAGGGGAGGTGGATGTCAGGGAACTGCCATCGGAAAGACAGGAGGTGGAGAGGCTCTCAGAAGGCAGGAGAGAGTCAGCAGCGGAGGAAGGCACCAGTAGGGGGAAATCGGGAAGTCTTAAGGAGAGAGAGATGGAGGCATGGCTCAGGGACTCTTCCAGCAGTAACAGCGGAGGAGTTTCAGATCCTCCCATAAGCACCCCCACTCCTCGCCGGAAACTGTCGCGCCGAGAATCCAGACGACGCGTTTCCGTCAAGGAACTTTTATGTTGGAATAGATTCCGTAGACGCCCACTGTCGGATTCTACCAGCGACTGACGGAGCCATGCTTTGGGGACTCCGTTAGAGACAGAGGTTGGCTGGCTAGCCAAAACCCGGAGGGATCAAGCTTTACGCACAAGCAGCTCATTATCCCATCACAATGGGTCATCAGGAGGAGTCCTCACAAACATGCATGTTTCCTCTCACACACCTGCACATCCACATTGTCTTTCCTGCTCCTGTTCCCTGCTCACCAGGTGGATGTACAATTTCTTCCCGTTTATCTCAGTTTTTTAAAATCTTAAATTCACATTTCCACACTGGATTGTAATTTTTTAAAAAGAGAAAGTCATTGTAAAAATTCATCAGCATTATAGTGTGATTTTCTCCCAGTATACACATTTTGTATGCAGTTTTGTATAGTATACGTATATATGTGATTGCAAAGCAACTTCCCTTAATGTAATGCATTTTTGTATGTTGTTTTCCATAATATATGTATTTTTATATGCCCTCCCCCCAAGCACATGCATTTCAGAACATATTACTGGGTTATAGAAATGCATGCATCTAATTCTCTTTTAAAGCCATCAAAGTTGGTGGCCGTAAGCCTACAGCTGAATCTTGAGTCTGAGGGACTTTGAATATTCACTTGTGTCAAACTCAGTTCTCGGAATCAGTCCTGTATTGTTGAGCGGCTTAGAGGCTGACTTTCAATTGTATACCTGTTTGCTTCCTCTTCTCTTTCCCCCTCCCTGTTTATTAAATATTAACTCCTGGTATGACAGTTCTGTTAAGTTATCCACCAATTATTTGCTTTGCCTCCTGACAGGGGATATAGGACTGTCAGCACCAGACACTATTTTGTGGCCCTAGTATTCTACTCCCATCCACCCTACTACTGTTTGAACCCAGAACTCATAGGTCTCTCTGTAAAAAGGGAAGGGAAGTGGGATTGTGCATGTGCGCGCGCACACACACACACCAGTCTCCCCTGCTACTGTTACCTGGGGCCTTAACTGTTGGAGTCACAAGTGTGACTCACAGAATCTCTCTCCTGCACAAAATAATATAGGAGAAGTGATCCTAAGTGGGCCATCAATTTGGGTCTCCTTTAGGACTGGGCGATATCAGCTTTTCAACATCACGGTATATCACCAGCCAAACATGGCGGTCTGGAGATATACCATGATGTTGAAAAAACAAGCTGCATTGGCATCAGCCTGCATTGCTGGGTGAAATTGCACCAGCTCGAACCACGGGAGCTGAGGAAGTTTCACCCCAGCTCCTAGCAGGCTGGGACAATGCAGCTTGTTTGTACAGCTCAGCTGGGGCGCGAGAGAGCTCCCCATCCCAGGCAGAGCCATCCCCAGTGCTCTCCCTGCTTGGGCGGGAGCCAGCGCCGGGCTGGGGGGATCCTTTAACTGCTCGGCTGATGGCAGCGGCAACCACACACTCCTCAGCCAAGCAGTTTAAAGATGCAGAGGGAGGAACAAGCTGTATCAGTACCTCGCTGATGTAGTTTTTTTCTGCCTCTGTGCAATTTGAGGGCAGAGTGGGATGGAGGTTTCACTCAGTGATGTATTGCTGGTGAAACCGCTCCCGCTCCTGAGTCCCTCTGCTAGCAACGGTCGCTGGAGGAAGTCACTAGCTGAGGGACTCAGGAGCAGTGGTGGCTTCATCAGCGATTTATTGCTGAGTGAAGCCAACATCACAGTCTGCTCCTCAAACCAGTCCTGGGAAATATATTGATATACAGTATCGCCTAGGCCTAGTCTCCTTTCGTAAAGTACATATCTGAGAATGCCTCTTTCCCATCTACAGTTCTTGCTTTGTTTAAAAAGTTACTGCTGTTCAGAACATTTACTTGTGCCATAGAGTGGGATAATGGTGGTCATGTTCCCAGTAATAGTAAAAATAATAATAATGAGTCATTGGCACAGCTTGTACAGCAAGGAGGTTAGATGTGGTACACTTTGCTGTGGCAGATTTTCGGTTAGTGGTAGATTAGATAAGAGAAGCAGGCTTGGTTCTCACTATGTGCGACATCTGTGATTTATTATTGAAGGTCATTCTTCAGAACTCTCAGATAAGGTCAGGTGTCACCTGGGATATTGTCCTTCCTTAGCCCAGCTTCAATTCCCCTGTACTCTGAATAGTGGACCTTTCCTATGATTTAATAATCTGAGGGCCACATTTCCTCACAGGCAATCTTCCAGAGGCCTCATGTTAGTGTTGGGGGGCATGAGGGGGCAGAAGAAAAACTGGATGAAACACTGAATGTAATTATTATTATTATTGTACATTATTCTACATTCCACAAATGTCAGAGGTTGCTGTACAGCCCCACAAAACACACACACACACACACACACACATCCAAGCAAGCATTGTTGGAGTAACCAGACATGAGATGGGGTTAATTTCCTTCAGGAGTGTAAATCACCCCATGGATGAGCAAAGTGATCAAAGTCAGTTGCTATTGTAATAGAAGAAGAAGAGAAGAGTTTGGAGGAAGGAGTCTCAAAGCGGCCAACATTCTCCTTTCCCTTCCTCCCCCACAACAAACACTCTGTGAGGTGAGTGGGGTGAGAGACTTCAAAGAAGTGTGACTGGCCCAAGGTCACCCAGCAGCTGCATGTGGAGGAGCGGAGACGCGAACCCGGTTCACCAGAGTCTACCGCTCTTAACCACTACACCACACTGGCTCTCATAATAGCCCAGTTCCCTGACTATATCTGTGATTAATGCATGCCAGTAGTCTGTCTATTAGTCTGTCTGACTGTTAATCAGTCAGTATTACTTGTCCAGTGTTATGAAAGAATTACTGAACTTATTAAGAGCAATAGGCATACTTTGTACTTGTATGTATCTGTTTATACAGTGGTACCTCAGTTTAGGAACTTAATCTCTTCCGGAAGTCTGTTCTTAAACTGAAACCATTCTTAAACCGAGGTGCGCTTTCCCTAATGAGGCCTCCTGCTGCCGGTGCCCTTCCACCATTCGGCTTCCATTCTTAGACTGAAGTGAAGTTTGCAAACCAGGACACTACTTCCAGTTTTACAGAGTTCATAAACCAAATAGTTCGTAAACAGAGCTGTTCTTAAACCGAAGTACCACTTTATCTGTATCTGCAAAAGCCTACAAGCTGTATCTATCTACACCCAGAATGGTTTTACTGAGCCTTATCTTCTGCAACAGTAAACTAGCTGAAACCTTCTCTACTTCTGTGTGGTGACTGGTACTAGGAGCAATTTTCACTGCAAGGGTCTCTCACCTGAGATTCCCAACAAGCTTGAGGCATTATCACAACTCAGGTACATATTCTAGCCAAGCCAAACCATGCATGGGGGAGGTGGTGCAGAACAGGACTAGTGAGTGGGGGTGGCCAGTGGAGTGTGCATGACTTAGGAAGAGTCTCAAGCACCCAATGGGGAGGACCTGAGGGTTGTATTTGATACCAGTGGTCCATGTTGCTACTCCCCCACCCTTTCTGTGCATCCTTGCTTCTGCTCCCCCATGATTCACACATGAAAATGACAGGATATAACTGTATGTCAGCAGAGCACCACAAATTAAATCACTTTACTCCTGTACTTTTCTGGGTTGCAAAAACATTTTTTTTTTTCTGGGAGCAATTAGGATGGAAATGAGTGCTAAACTGACTACTATTGTTATGTTGTAGATATATATATATATATATATATATATATATATATATATATATATTCATATTGTAAGCCGCCTGGAACATGGTTTGAACTGCGGAAAGGCAGCATACAAATAAAATTATGTATGTATGTATACTCGCTCTATTTCTGGAAGTGGCTTTTACATTGTGTTAAAAGCTAAAAAATAATGCAGAAATTAACAGTCAGGGGAACATATGAGAGCAGAATAAACTGCTATGTGAATGTAGTTTCTCAAGAATAGCTGGTGCTCCGTTGCTGTCTATTTCTGAATAAGATTGGCCTTAATAAGAAAATAATACCTATTTTTTGGTACTACAAAACAAATGAATTATAGAAATGGAATGTGCTGTCTGCTTACTTTTTATGTACAGTTTCCTTTGTCAGATAACACTTCCTCAATGTCTTCTGCCTTGGGGATTGTTTTATTCTCAGTCTTTTCTTGTTGCAGGGAATAACATAAGAGCTCCCAGCGTTCTGCCAGCTAATAATAAAGCAATAACTTTAATCAGTCTGCTGGGGGACACAGTTTAATATCTTGTTTTCTAGCAAGAAATAAATTATTCTTGTACAATATAATTCTATATATACACAGGATGTAGTCCTGAACACTCTAACAAGGGAATAAGCCCCACTGAACATAATGAAAATTCCTTCCTTCCATGTAGAGTTAACATACCTTATTTCACTGACTCATTTGCATGGGGCAAGACACAGGTGGGATTTTACTTACTTCCAGGGGGAGGAACACATTTTGAGGGGAGGGATATAAAACACACCAGTGCTCCTCCTAGAACAGGCATAGGCAAACTCGGCCCTCCACATGTTTTGGGACTACAACTCCCATCATCCCTAGCTAACAGGAACAGTGGTTTTACTGTATTTTTGGTTTTTATGGAAGCCGCCCAGAGTGGCTGGGGAGGCCCAGCCAGATGGGCGGGGTATAAATAATAAATTATTATTATTATTATTATTATTATTATTATTATTATTATTATTATTATTGGAGTTGTAGCCCCAAAACATCTGGAGGGCCAAGTTTGCCTATGCCTATCCTAGAACCTTACCACTGCTGGCCGCCATCTTTAATTTCCCATCATCACAGAGAAGTTGATGAAGCCAGGAAAGGGGATATGGGAAAGGGAGTGGACCAACAAGATTGCTTCCCCTCCCCTTCTCATTGTGTAATTCTTGAACACCTCAAGTGGGCTTGCGAGATGGCGAGTGGTCCAAGGTCAACCCATTAAGCTAATGGAGATTGCAACATGGGTCTTCAAAATCTCCATGTATCTACATGTATCTCCATGGAACTGCAGCCTTTTAAAATGTGAAAACTATCCCTAAGTGGAAATTAACATAACCAAGTGACTCAAGAGCAATGTTTTTAATGGGAGGGGAGGGGGGAATCAGTGTCATTTGATATTTTCATTTCTTTGGTCATTAATGTCCGGCACAAGGCGTCTTCTCCTAGAATGCATTTGGACAGTCTCCTCCGTTAAAAGTAATTCACTATTTTACAGCTTCTATTGCTCAGTCTTTAAATACCATTCATTAATGGACAATGGCAGAGACAATAACCTATTGGAGTCCATAACAACACAGCTTTTAGTATGGCAAAACCTACAGTGTTACCCTTAAGAACATTCTGCCCCCTACAACACTCTTTCCTACATCTAGGATAAAGTATGATGGCATAAACTTCACGACTCCACTGTTGTTCCAGAAAAGCAAGTGAAATAAAACAGTAAAAAAGTTGTAAAGTGAATCATTTTATTAATCCTCCAGGGAATTTTCTCTCCTCTGTTTATGAGACCAAGCACACAAGGTACTCACAAGGCAATCTGGAAGCTTTTAGTGAAATGACTGGGCATCCCCTCCCCAAACTTCAAGCCCCATTTTAGCCAGTGGCTAAATGGTAAGGTAGGGAGGGAAAGAGAAAATGTGTGGGGGTTTTTTGTCAGGGAAACAGCAACTAACATTTGGCCAGAATACTGCTAGACCTAATAGAAAATAATAACTTGGTAAACTATATCATCTGTTTCTTGTCCATGGGCTGTGGTGACCAATTTTGAACAACAAAGAATCCTTGTTATCAGATGATTTTCTAAAGGGTTCTGTTCCCTGGCATCCCTGTATGTTCTGAAAGTCTAGCTCTAGCAGAGATGGCAGAAGCTGAGTGCTTTTAAACATCTGCTTCTTGCTTTCAGACACATAAGAAGCCCCGAACCAGGCACTTATTTATAGTTCGGAGCTTGTGAAATATGTTGAGGTTTGTTGAATATGTGACCTAGCAACACAGAGAAGGCTTTGTTCTTTGGTTACATAGGAAGGAAGGAAGGAAGGAAGGAAGGAAGGAAGGAAGGAAGGAAGGAAGGAAGGAAACATAGGGAGGATGCTATTCCAAGCAATGATTCCTATGCACTGGTGTAAAGTAAATAAACATAGTTATATGGCTTTAAGGGAGAGGAGGGGAATTAAAGGAAGGGAAAACGTTAAGAACAAGCTAGATAGCGTTATATGAGACCACATCAAAACCAGGCCATTGAAATGATGGTAAAAGATCTGGAGACCAAATTCTAATAGTTTGAAGAGGGTGATTAAGAGTCAATATGATATCCATATTCAATTATCCGATGGGCTGTGACATTTGGGAGGGATTCAAGCACATATTGGAAAATTCAAGTGGATTAAAGTGCTCTGTTGCCCTAGTTCAGCAAACCCACTTATTTTAATGGACTGTTTGCTGTTAGGAAAGTGACAGTGAAATGCACTGATAAGCATGGGATTAATGAGAAGACGTATAAACACCCCACAAACAAGTCAAGTTGACTGTCCATTGCTGAATAACCTTCCCACAAACAGAATGAATGCTCAGTGAAGACAGACATCGTCTAATCTCCACATAAGCTTCACACAAGCAAATTAGGATAAATGCTCAATAAACAAGTCATCTGGAGCAAACACAGTTGGTGGAGCAAATGTGCCTTGTGTTGCTCCAGAGAGAGCACCCAAACCATTGGACTGAAATTATAAGGGGATATAAACTAAACATTAATAAGAACCTCTTGGTAGTACAAGCTGTTTGAGAGTGGGACAAGCTGTCACAGAAGGCTCTCCATCATTAGAGGTCTTTAAGCAGAAGCTGGATCCTCAACTATCATAGATGTTGTAGTTGCAGGTTTTCTGCAGTGGAAGTGGGGTGGAATAGATTAACTTTGAGCTCCTTCCAACTCTGTGTTGCTGAGAAATGACGATACAGCAAGCACTGTTAGGCACAGACATAAAAGCCGAAGAATTGAGTAGGAATAGAAGGCACTGGCCTAATAGAGAAATCCAAAGGAGAATCAATATAAATCTGAAAGTTTCCAGGAATAAGAGAACGAAAGGCAAGTAGTCTGATCTGGAATAAAGCAGCTTCATCTGATACGTAAGTTTGTGTTAATGCAAGTAAAAAAAAAAAAGGTTATGAATAAGGAGATTTGCTAATAACAGGTCAATAGTTCATTAGACACGTCCCGCAGAATTGTAAACTGGTTCTGTTCAGAAGGATTTCACAGCACCCATCTTCTGTTTGAGATGGGGGTGAGAATTAACAAACACACACAGGAGCATCAGGCAGACAGGTTGCAGAAGAAACACCAACTATACCCCAATAGTTGATCTCTGCATGGAAATTTCGCTTCCATGCTTAATTTGCAGCTGTTGGATCAGAGTGCCTCTGTCTAATTAACTACTTCTCCTTCTTCATATTTTTGGAAGCAATGCCTTGGAAGGCAGAAGCTTTATAACTAGCAAAAGCAAAGAAAAAGGACGGTGAACAAATACCACTATTTGATCTGGAGGAAGTTCCTTTCCGGTTTCACATCTGGCAATCAGTGATGGCCTGATCAGGAAAGGAAAATTCATCCAGTGAAGCGAGGAAACGCTGAGTTCACATTACCCCCAACTTACCTCTTCTGTTAGTCTGTTTGCATTTGTGGCCACCTCTTAAGGAGGGAAAGAAAAGAATCCCAGCATCTCAGAGAATGACATCAGGGCTCCCAAAAACTTTCTCAGAGATTTATCTCACAGAAGTTTCTTGACCTCAAATAACCCACTTTCCCACTTAGGTTCGTGGGTGGATTATGAATTTTTTATCAGTGCTAGAGTGAAATGTCACTGCATCTCTTGAATCCCTAGGTCTAGTCCTTGTTTTGTTCACTTCCTTTCTACTTGTTACATTAGTGGGACATCACTGGCTTCAACATACCTCCTCTGGATTTACTCTGATTCAAGCTAGATGAAGGCCATTTCCAGCCCTACAGCTTCTTGCGATTCTCACTCGGCATAGCCAATGCACCTTAGGAACTTACTTCCATTTCTTCATTTTGTAAAACAGAGAGTGATGAAATGATTAACCGGCATCATTTGCTCTGTTTGTATGTTTAAACGCATTTCTTACATCTGCGGCCTCTCTGTGCAGTTTAGAGGGCAGCCTATGTGTATACAGCAGACTCACCCCCTTCAGACTCCCTGCTAAACATGTGTCAGATGCTGTGGCAGAGATGCAGCTGATGGGGCTGGGCCAGTAAGGGCAGGCTAGAGAATGGGGAGAAATTAGATTCAGACTGCATTGAAAGGGAAACCTATGAGATTCATGTTATTCGAAAGCATACACAAGCCAAAACACAACCAAGCTTCAAAATTTTCACTTCTCCAAATTGTGCAGTGCAGATCTCCAGCCAAGTAATGTGTGCAAAGATGCATATACTGGGGTAAAATATTCATAAATACAGTGCTTTTTCTCGGGGGGGGGGGGCACAGGGGTATGCATACCCTTAAACATTTTGTGAATCTTTGTACTTTTCTCCAATTATTGTATTTATTTTTCCTGATAAAATGGTGATTTTCTTGAGTCAAAATGAGAGTACCCCTAAACATTTTTTTTAGAAAAAAATAGCACTGCATAAATATACTTGTGAAAATAACATACAAAAATGCATTGTTTTAGGGGAAACGGCTTTGTGAAAATGTGTAATAGGCAGAGATTTGCTGGTGAATTTTCAAGAGGATTTTTTTCTGGAAAAAAAATCACAAACGGACGTAGAAATTTTGGAGAACTGTACTGAAGAGTGTAAAGACTGAGAGAAATCAAAATTGACAGATTTGACCATCCCTTGTGTAGCTCATTTCTTCCCCCACCACACAACTGGAATTACATGAGTATAGCCTTTGTTCTGTGTTAATTTCTCCTCCAGGGCTTCCCACCTGGTGTGCTGACTGCCTCAAGCACAGGTGAAAGAACCTGTGTGGATCCCACCTCTGCTTTTATTGGCCTGGAACTGGGGGATCTGGTTCAGTAGCCTCATGCCTACCAGTCTCAGGGGCCCATGATCAAGGCTCAAAGTCAGGAACCTAGTCCGGCTCCTCAGCCAATGGCTCTGTAGCGTCTGTGTTCTGGTCACTGCTGAACTCCAGGGTTATGATATTTCCTCACTTCCCCATAAGGCAGGTGTTTCAGAATGTGAGGAACTTGGATCCTCTGAGAAGAGGCATTGCTACGTACTTGAAAGACCCAAGGGCTAGATCCAGAAACACAGATTTATATGTGCTAACGTATATTCACACATGCAAATTTAGTGTCAGGCTTCAGGGAATCCGATCCCTCCCCTGGTGGCAGCCAGTAAGCAGACAAACAAGAGGAGTTCTTACCAAGTAATTTATTCTATAGATCACACAGAGAGACGAAGGAATGCAGCCTCCCTGAAATAATGGTGTTGATCTGAATGAAGTCCAACCCCCCCATCCCTCCTATTCTACATCACCATTATGATGGCTTATCTGAGCTTTCTGCCTCTGAGCCTTCTGTTCTCCCAACTTTAATGATCACCTGGTCTTGGGGGTGGGTGCAGAATTGTCTCTCTCTTGGTCTTTCTTCTTCCTGCTGCTCCTCTCCTAATATTTCTCAGCTTCTCCCCTCTTCAGCCTCTGAACTACTACCTTCTGCAAACCACTGTTCTAAATCTGTACTGTCCTTATGTTCTCGGGAAGGTTCAGGAGAAGCGGGGGCCGCCCCCACCATTCCTCCTCAGTCCAGCTCCTGACATTTAGAAATGATGACCAGGATTTGCATTTCACAGAAGGTAAGCCAACTTTCTTCCCCAACCGCCCCCCCCTCATAAACATTTCAATTCATTTTCACTCCAGTACAGATTACCCCAAATCAGTTCAATTCATTTACCTACCCAGAAACATTTCATCTTCAGTAACCCCATCCATCCATCCATCCATCCATCATCGCATCATCACCCACCCTAAATTTAATTAAAGTGGATTGAAAAATAACAAGGGTGCACATTGCGCTTGAATTCAACTAGTTCTAGTCCTCATCTCCCCCATTCAGACATTCGCATCAAGATGCAGAGGTTAGCCTTGGCATCCTTTTAACAGGTGCTAATTGCCACCATCAGAATTGCTGAAAAACACTTGTACAAAAAGAAATCAGAGTGTTGTCAGTTTGGAGAGATTAATGGAGATATATTTTCCATTCACCACAGCCATTACTATGGCAGCAACGCAGGCAAAGCATTCAAGAGATGCTTAGAGGTTTTCATGTAACAGCACAGATTTCTTTGCTTCTAGCAGCCTGAACACTTATTTTTGTGGCAGTTGTTCTGTAAGCAAAGAGAAGCAGCTTTCAGAGCCTTTTACCACCTGACCTCCACGGAGCTCCCAACAAGACAAAACAAAAACAGAGATACTGTATATGTCCTAACACTACCTGTATGGAATCTTCCCACTGCAGGGGTGAGGAACTTTTTTCAGCCTGATGGACCACATGCCTGTGGAGGACGGGGCCAGAGTCAAAAGTCAATGGCATCAATAATGTTACCTTTCTACAATAGGCTGGTTTCTACAGAAACCGACACACACTTCTCCATCCAACATTCAAGTTAGCAAAAGGCATGATCAGAGTTCAAGGCAAATTCCAGCCAGGCGAAAACACTCAAGGAAGGTGCGAATCAGAACTGATGAAGGATTTGGTCTCTTCCAGGCAGAGAGGCTTGGAAGGCATTTCATCCATGTATTAAAGGCAGTGAGCATAGTAAACAAACAAAAAAGAGTCTGATGGTTAACATTGAGATTGGTTTATTTGTTGCTTCATTGGTCTGCAACTTCATGAATGAGGAGCAAAACTAATACAAAAGTCAAGAACCCTTGGCTCACAGCTTCCTGCACCCTGATAGTGGGGGCATTCCTACATAAAAAAGGTAAAGGTAAAGGACCCCTGGATGGTTAAGTCCAGCCCAAGTCGACTATGGGGTTGACGCGCTCATCTCGCTTTCAGGCTGAGGGAGCCGGCCTTTGTCCACAGACAGCTTTCTGGGTCATGTGGCCAGCATGACTAAACCACTTCTAGCACAACAGAACACTGTAACGGAAACCAGAGTGCACGGAAATGCCGTTTACCTTCCCACCTCAGCCATACCTATTTATCTACTTGCACTGGCATGCTTTCGAACTGCTAGGTTGGCAGGAGCTGGGACCGAGCAATGGGAGCTCACCCTATCGCGGGGATTCGAACTGCCGACCTTCTGATTGGCAAGCCCAAGAGGCTCAGTGGTTTAGACCACAGCACCACCCATGTCCCTACATGCATCTCAGTGATGGAGGCACAGCCATTGGGTCTCAGCCTTCCACACCGGAAAGGCATTTCATCTGAGATTATAGACTTGATTGTACTATCAGCCGCCAAAAGGTGAGTTCTTCATCCACAGGTACTATTGCCAACTCCTAATGAGAGACACTCAGGGGACATCCTTTGGAAAATGTAAGAGTCTGCTGAATCCCACCTAGTTTAGCATCCTGTTCTCACAGTGGCTAACCAGATGCCTGTGGAAACCTGCAAGCAGGACCTGAGTGCAAGAACACTCTGTCCACCTGAGGTTACCAGCAACTGGTATTCAGAGACCAGAGCACACGGAAACGCAGTTTACCTTCCCACCGCAGCAATACCCATTTATCTACTTGCACGGTATGCATTCAAACTGCTAAATTGGCACACCCCATGTTGCCTCTGACTGGACTTAACTGTCCAGGGGTCCTTTTCCTTTACCATTATTCAGAGACATGATGCCTCTGACAGTGGAGGCAGAACATAGCCGTCATGGCTAGCAGCCATTGACAGGTTTGTCCTCCATAGATTTGTCTACAAGTTGCTGGCCATCACTTTCCCCCCAGAGAGCAAGTTTTATAGCTTAGCTGTGCTCTCTGAACACAGAGAAAGAAATGCTTTATCAGACACATTCCTTCCTCTTAGTAGGTGATTGTTTTCATCCATCCATCCCAGATGGAAAAGAACCAAAACTAAGTAACACAGTTGTGCATTTTATCTTATTTTCATCCTGTATGCTCTGAGAATACACACACACACACACACACACACACACACACACACACATGTTTCATTCAACGATAGCAGTACCGAGTTTACATCTATCGCTGTGTGCTCTTCTCACAGGAAGGCAAGTGTATTCAAGAATGCTTCTGAGTTTCAGTTCAGAGCTATATGGAATCTTGAAATCCAGTGTTATCAACAATTGCAGCATTACACCAATGGGGGAAAACTAGGCGTAATGAGGAGAACTGGCAGGTCAGGAACAGGAACAAAAACACATTGCCTCATCTTTATAATAGTGTCACTCATAACAGCAAGCAGCCACATCTATGAAACAAGCTGAGCTGCCATACTTAGCAGCTTTTCATATTTCTTAAAAGCATCCAGGATTAACATTGCAGTGGTTCTGTAAATGGCTTCTGGGGCCTTTGTCTCCTTTTGCTGGGGGAATAAGAAACAAAAACAAACTTTGAGAATGGTAATACCTTTGTTTACTGAGTATACAAAGTGTTCCTTGGCTAATGTCCCTCTAAAAATGATGATGATGATTTTATTCTTTATACCCCACCCATCTAGCTGGGTTTCCCCAGCCACTCTGAGCGGCTTACAGCATATCTAAAAACATAAAGGTGTGCCACAATTACGTGGCAAGCGTTCTGGGTCGGAGGGGGAAGCACTTATTTTGGAAAGTGAACCCCGAAGCAGTAAAATGGAGGAGGAGAACGTAGATACAGAGAAGTGATTGAAAGTAATAGCAAGCATGTACACAAGCAACCATATTTCCAGACTGACCCCAAGCTCCTCGTATTGCGTGGCTTGGAGTGTAGGCATTGTTTGGTCAATCAAAGGCACATACCGTATTTTTCCATGTATAAGACGATATATTTTCCTCAGAAATAATTGGCAGAAATCATAGGTCGTCTTATACACAGATAGCCATGGGGGAACGGGTGATTGGTGGCAGCAGCCAGCAGGAGATTTGCAGTGGTGATTGGGCGCGGGATTGGTTGCTGCAGCAAGGCCTGCTGACGATTGGCTGTGGCTGAGGCAATTGGGTGGGCTATTTACAGCAGCGGCGATGCATGAGTGCAATTGGCTGTGGTTGCGTTGAGTGTTCCAGTTGGGTTTCTGTGTTAGTATGACTATTTGCGAGACAATGAGAGACAGGAGCAGATGCCTGCAAGAAACTGGCACAAAGGACCCAAGCACAAGAGCTCTCCTGTCAGAGACCATGCTGAGGAGGGCTGCACTGAGGAGGAACGGTAGGAGCCACCCCCTCCCTCTGCTCCTGCTCCTGAATCTTCCCAGGAGCAGGAGGACAGTATAGATTTGGAACAGTGGTTTGCAGAGGGACATAGTTCAGAAGACAGAAGTTGGGAAGAACTGGGTGGGGAACAGCTAGGAGAAGAATAACTGGGAGAGAGTGAGTTAACAGACTCCCTTTTGCTGAAAAGTGTCCATCCGCTCAGTCCAAGGTCAAGGAGAGCAGATAAGGTGGCTGCACAGAAAGCACAGTGGTTGCGAGATCACGTTGCAAGACGCGGAAGTGATGGGGGAGACTAGGGGGGAAGTGGGTGGATACCTTAATTGGGAGCACCTTCATTCCTAGAGATGGATTCTTTGTTCTCTCACTGCAACCATTAAAGTTCTAACTGGTAAGAGACCCCTTCGCTTTGTTCTGCTTATGTACGGCCAAACGGGGGAAGGAAGCCGACTCCCAGAAGCCTGACATCTCCTCCCTCGGGACTTCTAGCATCTGTTATTCAGAAGTCTTCTGGCCTTTGACCATGGAGGCAGAGTAAAAGCTAACATACATCATTATATCACGTTGCCAATTTCACCCATGCACCTATCCCTCAATTTATTCTCATGCCTTCTGCATACAAAGCTTCATCCCCAAGCTCCATCTACTCCTCACATAGGAAATACATTGAGAGCATGTGTCAGGTGAACCCTGCAGCATCTCCCTGCCGTCATTCTTTGATAATGCATGAGCAATTCCATAAGAATTTGGACTCGTCACATACTGGGATCGCCATGTGACTGTAGACACCATCCAGCTTATTAAATCTCCTTGCCCTTGAGCTCTGAAGAATGGCAGGAGGCAACCCTGTTTGAATGCACAGGAAATCAATATAAGTAGTTGACAATCAAATTTGTCCCAACTTCATTCAAATAATGGAGAGAAAGCAGAAAGTTACACTCATTGGCTTTCTCCCCCAGGGGGAGGGGGATTCATCACAAACAGGGAAATGTGGAGGTGGAACTAAGCTGACTGGGTGAGAACGTAGCAACGTCGTCATTACTTTAAAAGTAAATACAGGAAATTAAACTGATGAAAGGTAAGGGCATGAAAAAATGAAGCATCAGGAGAAGAGCAATTAAGGCATCATAAGAAAACAAATAGGGAATAAGAGGGAGGGGGACAGAGAGTAATGCATAAAGCAGATCTCTAGTTTCATTACATTCTCATAAGTATTTGTGACTAAGTAAGAAGAAGAAGAAGAAGAAGAAGAAGCAACTTTTATTTGTATCCCACGCTCTGTGGCCAAGACCGGGCTCCGGGCAGCTAACATCAAATATAAACATTGATATAAAAATCAAACAATAATTAAATCATAATTAAATCACATCTTAAAAACAAGTCAGGATAAAATTAAAATCTGAATTAGAAGGCTTTCCTCAGGATTTGGGTTGGGAACAGTAAACGCTCATCAGGCCCAACTGTGTATGCTGATCTTATATGGGCCTGTGAAAATGCTGGGAGGCCTCTTTCGTACTAGTTCTTATACTAAAAGGGAAGGGGAGTCAGGCTGAGCCCTGACCAAACCCTCCATTAATTAATTATTTATTGCATTTATTTCCCCCACATTCTTTTTCAAGGAACACAAGGTGGCATACTAAGTTATTGGTGCTAATGCTATTTTTCCTAGAAAAAAGAGGTGCCGGAAATCACCACGAACGTTTTCTCTTAGAATGGTAATGGCACCCACCTGAGAGGTACTGGAACGGAGTTCTGGCAAGTTTTAGCTTAAAAAAAAAAGCCCTGGTTCTTTCCCTCCTCATTTAATTCTCACAACAGCCCTGTAAGGTAGATTAGCCTGAGAGGCAGTGTCTGGCACAAAGTCACCCAGTGAGCTGAATGGGGATTATGAACTCTGGTCTCTCAGGTCCTAGTCCAACATTCTAACTACAACACCACAGTGGCCCTCAGTTGACAGTAGCATGGAATAAGTAGGCAAGAAGAAGAAGAAGAAGAAGAAGAAGAAGAAGAAGAAGAAGAAGAAGAAGGGGAGTTTGGACTTGATGTCCTGCTTTATGTTGGTTTCTGCTCTCTTCACTGTGCAGCAAAATGCTTGTCACAAGACAATGTTTACATTCCACAGTCAGAGTTGCTGTTGGAGTTTCTCACGGGAAAGGAGACTGAATGTGACGTACACTGGTTTCCTGTTTTTCTCAGTTCTCTCCGTGCTTCAGAGGAGAGAGGATGTTTCTCTGCTCACGCAGAGGCAAGATGCTTGTTTGTAAGCTCTTAGCATTGAAGTGTAAATAAGTAAAGTAAAGTAGAGTATGTGGCACGTACTGCTCATCATTATTGGTTATGGGGCCCAGAAAAACGCAGTCATCTTAAGATTGGAATTCAGAAGTCGAATCGGAGTGCCGGCAAAAGGATCGGAATGCAGAGGGACGGATCGGACGGTATCTGCTCTGCGCGTCAAGATGATTGATGAGGTATGTGCTCATGCTCCGGGCAGCCTGCCAGCTCCTAATTAATGGCTTTATGGCTGGACTTTGAACTTTTAGAGCTGTCTGCCGGGCACAGGCAAAGGCTCAAAGGCACAAGCTTATAGGCTTGGGGGAAACCGAAAGTACCTTTTAAAAGTGCTTTTGGAATAAAGCAGCTGCAGAAAACAGTGACGCAGCTTGATTTAACGCAGCAGAAATGGCGAATGCAAAGCTAGCTGATGCTTTTGGGATTCCTAAGCTCAATAAGAAAAACTACGCGGACTGGGTTCTCTATGCAGAGGCTATTCTGCGGAAAGAGGGTCTGTTTGAGGTGATTACAGACACTCCCCCAACTCCAATTACAGATGCATGGAAAGCTATGGATTCCAAAGCGAGGGGAACTCTTACATTGATAGTATCCCCAGAAGAGCTCTGTCTGTTGCGTGATAAGACCTCAGCCAGAGAAATTTGGGATGCTTTGAGAGAAGCTCACTTGAGGACAGAAGCTGGGTCCACTATGTTTTACTATACTAGGCTGCATGGTATGGCTCTTGCTGAAGGTGGAGATGTGCGTACACATCTGATGGAGATGCAGAATCTGAGACATGAGCTGCAACAGAGAGGACTCACCTTTCCAGAGGCTGTGTATTCCTTCATGATACTACATTCTTTGAGTTCAAGTTGGGAGTCTGTTGCCACTCAGATTGCTGTACAGCCAACTGCTCAGCTGACAGTGGACTATGTTACTGCTGTGATTCTGAATGAAGCAGACCCCCGGGGTGCTAGCTGCATGGGTAAGGGGGAGTCTTCACAGACGTCATCCCAGAGTGCAGTGGAACCACCAGATGGCGCCAAAGCTTTGAAGGCAGTGAAATGCTACTCGTGTGGACGTCTAGGCCATATGAAGAGGGAATGCAAATATCCCAGGGCCAAGACAGAGCAGCGCAGTGGAAGCTCATCGCGTTGAAGAGGCCAGGGCAAAAGCAAAGGTCCGGTGTCCAGGACAACGCAGCACAAGGCAATGATCTCACGCTTCACTCCAAAGGTTGCAAAGGTCCAGAAGACGTCTAGATCTTTTTTCGTGGTGGATTCGGCTGCAACCCATCACATGTGCAACGATAAACGACTGTTTGTGTCTTTTACACCGCAGGAAGGTGCGATTCACCAGGCGGATGACCACACAATCCCCAGTAAAGGCTACGGAACTGTTGTTCTTCACAGTTTGGACTTATCGATAAAGGATGTGCTTTATGTACCAGATGCCAAACATAATCTGCTCAGCGTTGGACAGCTGAATGAACGAAAAATTGACGTTTCCTTTAAGAACAAAAAGTGCATCATCACAAAGAAAAATGATTATGTATTGCATGCTGAATATGTTGGTCGTTTGTATGTTTTGTATTTTGATGATGTTGTGCAGGATGAAACTTGTTGCATTGCAGGTTCTAACAAAAGTTTGCATGCAGGATGTATTCATGATTTTCACCGGAAATTTGGTCATTTGCATTTTGAGGCAGTATCTAAAATGCCTGCCTTGGTTGAAGGTATGACTATTACACCCTGCAGGTACCACATGAAGTGCAAGGCATGCGCAGCAAACAAGGTGAAAATGGCTGCGAAAGGTAAGGTGTCTAGTAGGCAAGCTACAGAACCATACCAGGTTGTTCATGCTGATTTGGTTGGACCACTAGCGCCCTCTTTGGGTGGAAACAAGTACTTCATGATTCTCATTGATGCATTTTCCAGGTATATTTATGTGTACAATCTCAAGCAGAAATCAGAGGCTTTTCCAAGGTTCAAGGAATTCTGTGCTTGGTTGGAAAATGTGCATGGTAAGAAGATAAAGACTCTTTTCACTGATCGCGGGGGGGAATTCACTTCTCAGCAGTTTGAAGCTTTTCTGACTGAGAAAGGAATTCAACACGATTTGTCTAGTCCTCGCTCGCCATGGCAGAATGGACTTTGCGAGAGGGCAAATCAAACATTGCTTCAAGGGTTAAAAACCTTGCTGCATGATGCAAATCTTCCAGAGAGTTATTGGGCCGAATCTCTCTCGTGTTTTACTTACAGTTATAATCGCAGGTTGTCTTCAGCGATTGGTTGTACCCCCTATGAGAAGATGTTTGGCAAGAAACCATACATCAAACACATGAAAATTTTTGGTTCTGACATGTGGGTTCACTCACCACAAAGCTCCAAGTTAGACAAGCGTGGATTGCATGGTATCTTTCTATGTTATCAGAAAGGGTCTTACAGAATAATGATGACTGACTCAAAGACAATTAAGCTCACAAGAAGTGTTGAGTACAATGCCAAGTGGGGGGAGAATGTGGGAATTTTCCAATGTTATCCTGATGACAGTGATGAGACTGAGGATAATCAACAGCAAAAGCAGCCACAACAACCCACACCCACTGATGAAGGTTCTGATTCTGAGTCTGAAACTGAATCGGGTGATTCAGAGGATTTCAGGAGTGCGAAAGCCTCTATGCGACCCTCTGAAAGCTCTGATCAAGAATTGGAAGAACCATTGTTCACAATAGGTCACTTTTCTCCTAAGAAGGAAGAGGAAAGTGTTGAGGACTTAAGGCTAATTCGTAGGTCACAGAGAGCCACAAAAGGCAGACCTTCAAAGAGATTTGCTGATGAGTTTGCTAAGATAGCAGTAACAGCTGTTAAAAGCTCCAAGAAGGTATTTGAACCTTCAAGTTTCCAAGAAATCCAGGATTTGGATTCAAAGGAAGCTGAGCCATGGTTAAATGCCATGAAGGCTGAGCTTGATTCCTTAGAAAGGAACAAAACATGGGAGCTTGTTCCAGTAGTTCCAGGAATGAAACTGCTTGGAAGCAAATGGGTCTTCAAAGCGAAGACTGATCAAAATGGCAAGATAGTCAGACACAAAGCCAGATTGGTAGCCAGAGGTTTTGCACAGGTACCAGGTGAAGACTATCATGAGACCTACTCACCCACAGTGAGGTATGAGAGCATTAGGCTTATGCTCAAGCTGGCTGCAGAGGAGAATCTACACATTAGTCACCATGATGTGAATACAGCTTTTCTGTACGGATCTTTAGGTGAATCACTTTATATGCTTCCACCTGATGGCGTACAGGTAAAACAGGGATATGTTTGTGCTCTGAAGAAGTCCCTTTATGGTCTCAAACAAAGTGCAAGGTGTTGGCACACAAAACTCACTGAAGTATTGTTTTCTCTAGGTTTTCAGCAAGGGAAAGCTGATCCATGTGTATTTGTCAAAGAGGAGGGGCAAAAGAAACTGTATTGTTTGTTTTATGTTGATGATCTTTTATTCTTTTGGGAAGATGTCACAATGTACAATAACGCCCTAGCTCAACTGAAAGAGCACTTTGACATGAAAGATCTTGGTGAGGTAAACAACTACCTATCTCTGGAAATAGAGAGAGATCAAGATGGTAACATTCTAGTACACCAATCACGGAAAATTGCTGATGTGTTAAGCAAACTAAACCTGATGGATGCTGTCAGGTCTGCCTCTAGATCCCAGCTCACAGAGGACCAACGCCCGGTGGATATAATGTACAAAAGTCTTTATTGAAGTTTAGTTTCCATTTCAAAGCTCTGGGCGCGCAGACCCACGTCTTGACGCTAGACCGGCTAAGTCCCCTCTGACTCACTGCTCCACCCACACCAGTTTAAGATTCTAGCCCGGCTCCACCTCTTACGCTGTTCTTTCCTTCGCTGGGTCCTTCTGCCCTCTGGGGTTTCCTCCTTCCTGGACTCCTCTGACGCTGAGCCCCCTGAGTCTTGTCCCTCCCTCCGGCGGGCTTTAGGACCTGGCTCCCTTCCCGGGCTCCCCGCTGTGCCGCGCTCCTGTACATTTGAACTTGGCGCGCGCGCCCAGCCGGTGACTTTCCTTCTGACCGTTTCCCCGCTTCCTGATGTGGGCGTTGCCAAACCTGACTCCTCTCCTCCCTCTGGTGGTGAGGACACTGGTCCCGACTCCTGGGACTCCCCCTCCCCACTGCGCTCTGGTGGAGACGCTGGTCCTGATCTCCAACTGCTGCTCAGGGACTCCCCGCTGGCCCCTTCCTCCTGGGGCTTCCCCCCTGGAACCCCCCTCGCTCTGGCCACCGGCGCTCCCTTCTGTGAGTCCTCCGATTCGCTAGAGAGGCTTGTGGAATAACTCTGGCCACTGTCACTGCCTGCGCCCCCCTCGTACTCCTCCTCCTCACTCTCCATTTGCTCCCCCTCCTGTGTCTCTCCTTCTGAACCCCTGACAGATGCTAACCCTGTAGACACACCGATGACAACAGGTTATCAGGTAGATGACACTGAAGAAGCATTTTCTGACACTACACTATACAGAAGTGTGCTAGGCAAGCTAAACTTCATTGCCAGATGTTCAAGACCTGACATTGCTGTTAGCTGTAATTTGCTAAGCAGACAAGTCAACAATCCTACTGTTAAGGATTGGAAAGCTCTGAAACGCATAGCGCGGTATTTGAAAGGCACTATGCATTACAGACTGAGATTTAACAATCAGAAGTCTGGTGGTCTTGAGATATTTGCAGATGCAAGTTTTGGAAGTGACACTACAGACAGGAAAAGTACGTCTGGAGTTTGCTATATGTACAGTCAGGGTCTATTTGATTGGTCATGCAAGAAGCAAACAACAGTTAGCTTAAGTACTTGTGAAGCTGAACTGAATGCACTGTCTTATTCACTTAAAGATTGTGAATGGTTGTTACAATTGTGCAAAGACATGAAAATTCCTGTCAAATGTCCAATCCAGGTTTACCAGGACAACAAAGCATGTTTGGCTTTGCTGAATTCTGAAGGTTGTAAGCAAAGCACGAAGCACTTGCAATTGAAGTTGCAACATGCTAGGGAACGTATTCAGAAGGGACTCGTAACGGTGTCCGATATGCCAGGTAATGAAATTGTCCAAGATTGTATCAAGGGATCAACACTGTACCTATGTGCAGAAGTTGGGTTTGTACTGATATTGTACGAACACGCTGCCCAGTGATGTTCACAGAAAGGGGGAGGATGTTGGTTTCTGCTCTCTTCACTGTGCAGCGAAATGCTTGTCACAAGACAATGTTTACATTCCACAGTCAGAGTTGCTGTTGGAGTTTCTCACGGGAAAGGAGACTGGATGTGACGTACACTGGTTTCCTGTTTTTCTCAGTTCTCTCCGTGCTTCAGGAGGAGAGAGGATGTTTCTCTGCTCACGCAGAGGCAAGATGCTTGTTTGTAAGCTCTTAGCATTGAAGTGTAAATAAGTAAAGTAAAGTAGAGTATGTGGCACGTACTGCTCATCATTCCACTGCGTAAAAGACTCTGCAAAAACAACACTTTATCACTACCCTAAGGAGCCTCGATGCACCTAACGATCTCCTTTTCCCTTCCTCCCCCACAACAAACACTCTGTGAGGTGAGTGGGGCTGAGAGACTTCAGAGAAGTGTGACTAGCCCAAGGTCACCCAGCCTGTGGAGGAGCGGGGAAGCGAACCCGGTTCACCAGATTACAAGTCCACCACTCTTAACCAGTACACCACACTGGGGAACCCAAAAGCAGGACTTTCCAGAATCCAAGCAGAAGCTGGGCTTGGCTTCTTTGTTCTGGTATGCCACACTTAAAATGGGGCACTTGTGGAGTACAATATAACGAGTTGGCTGTGGTTCTGATTTTCATCAGAAAATCAGATTTTAACAGTATTCAAATTTGTTTTCATGTAGGTCAGTCTTATGCATAGTTTATAATGATATAAGAAAATGGACAGCACCATGCAGAAGTCAGTCATGAAATCAGTAAATTCTTCCTGAAATAAGGAAGAAATAATGCTACAGTTAACAAAACAAACCCGTGCATATCTACTCAGATGGAAATGTAACTGAATTCAATGGTATTTATTCCCAATGGAGTGAAAATAAGATTATAGCCTAAGTAAAAGAAACAGCTGGTCATTTATAGGGAAAATTACCATATAGTTGGCTGACTAATATACTGTAGATAGCGGTGAAATTAAATTTTTATATAGCTTAACAAAATTTAATATAGGTTCAGGTAGGGATACATGAGGTCTCAGGATATGGTTTGATGGCACAGACGAGGCCACAGCCTTGCTAATTCTAAGCAGGTCTGGGTCTGGTCAGTGCTTGGAGACCACAGGGTTGCTGCCTTTGGTTTTCGTGATGGAAGAAAAGCAGGATGTGGGTTTTTGAAAATAAATAAGAAAGGTTTATATGATCTGAAGAGAAACCAGAGTAATAAATGAGGGGTTGTCTCAAAGCAAGTTATGCTAACAGCAGACCCATCAAAATCAATGAACTTAACTCCACTGATTTCAGTAGGTTTGCTTGGAGTAGGACTAAATAAATGACCATCCCTTGGTGTGATCTCCCATCAGCCTCAGCTCCTATTAGCCAACAGCTGGGGAAGATGGGAGTTGTGGTCCTTCAACATCTGGTGGGATGTCACAGGTTCCCCATCTCTGGAGTAGACAAAGTTGAGCCAGGTGGACAAAAGGTTTGACAGTGTGGGGTAATTTCATATGCTCAAACCATGTATACTTCCCAGAGTGCTTGAACAAGAAGGAGATAAAATGAAATTAGTAATATTTTTCTTCTTCTGCACACATCCATCCTTCTTCAGAGGTAATTGTTTTAAACACATATTTATTGGAGATAGTGTATAAAAAACCACTCAAGTAACATACAGCTATCAATGAAAACAGAAAAAGAAAATAATAAAAACAGATAGATCTGTATCATGATTGCTTCATTTCCCCATTTTTTGACATTTCCATCTTTCTTCCTTAAACATTTTGCTGCCTATCTGATCCAGTGAAATCATGAGTCAACTGTTATATTTAAAGAGGCGTTACTCAGCTAAAGTCATTAATATTAATCCATTGGAAGTTTTGTACTTTACAATTATTTCCTTTCTTCCAACCCATCTTGCCCTCCTTCCCTTTTACTTTACTAAATATGTTTTGTTGGTTTTAACTTTATAGTGTAAGATTGCACTGATGGTGCAGAGGGAAAGTTATTTTGCTGTTGCTGTTCAGCACTAAGCAATTTTTGGTGCTTTGCTTTGACAACTCTATTGAGGTTATTAATTCTGCACATATGGAAGCAAATTGGATGAATAAAAGCTGACTTTTAAAAATTGTTTAGCACAAAAATATGGTTCAAAAGCGTTAGTACAGAACTTTACTCCAAAACAACTTGAAACAAATAAAGTTACTTTCAGATAGATGCATAATATCTTACGCTGATCCCAGCACAGGTGAAATATCTTAGATTATTGATATCTTACACCCAGAGCTAAGAAATCAAAGCTCTGTCTCTCTTCCAGCTTTGAAACAACCTCTGGTGAGGATTTTGATTTGTCTCTTCAGCAGTGGCTGAAAAGTAAACTTTTCAAAGCTACTGATCCAGGAAGGAAATGTTACACTTCCCTGCTCTGTGTTACATAAGACAACTCACCATTATAGTTCTAGATGTCAAAATCGTAAAGAACCCTTCTTATTTTTAGATCTGTTGCTCATTCTTCAATGAGAATATTCACTGCCTGGAGCAGTTCCTGTATGTATGTATGTATGTATGAATGAATGAATGAATGAATGAATGAATGAATGAATGAATGAATGATGGTATCTTAACAGCATAACGGAATGCAGGATGATTCAGAAATCGGAATTCAGTGTAGTTTGATTTGAAATGATCCAAGAGCCGCTGGAGGTGGGGGGCGCGTGAAGACTTCATATTTTTAGCTAACCATCACCTTGTTTCAAACACACATTCAAGATATTTTCAAATGCCAAAAGATTAATATTTCCCAAAAACTTAGTATTTAATATACCCACTTCATATTTCTAATAAATTGAGTGTTAAATGGTTTCCTAAGGTTAGGGTGGGACGCGGGTGGCGCTGTGGGTTAAACCACACAACCTAGGACTTGCCAATCAGAAGGTCGGCGGTTCGAATCCCCGTGACGGGGTGAGCTCCCGTTGCTCGGTCCCTGCTCCTGCCAACCTAGCAGTTCGAAAGCACATCAAAGTGCAAGTAGATAAATAGGTACTGCTCCAGCGGGAAGGTAAACAGCATTTCCGTGCGCTGCTCTGGTTCTCCAGAAGCGGCTTAGTCATGCTGGCCACATGACCCGGAAGCTGTACGTCGGCTTCCTCGGCCAATAAAGCAAGATGAGTGCCGCAACCCCAGAGTCGGCCATGAGTGGACCTAATGTCAGGGGTCCCTTTACCTTTACCTTTTAAGGTTAGGGTTGCCCAGTGGTGGAGCTTCCTGGTGTTCCAGGTTCTAGCCCCACTCTGGCTTTCCTAGAAGCCATATACTTCTTGGAAACCTTGTTTAGTTGGACCGGAGTCATTCTGTATGTGGCAATGATGACCCACTTCAAAGTGGAAACAGTATACATTGCAAAGGAATAATAAAAAATCCAAGCCATTTTATGTAAATATGAACATTTTCTACAATAAATGCAATACATGGCATGATTGAAAATGAACAAAACAGTGCCATCCACTTTGCACTTAAACTTTGCACGATCTGCTTGAAACTTCTACTGTGAAACTTTGTAAAATCACACTGGAGTTATGCAAAGGAGGAGGTTGTTTTCATTATAAACTGAATGCCTGATACTGAATATGATTTGCCACTAAAAGCAAATTTGTTGGGATCAATCATACAGAAACTAGAGGGTACCCCACCAAAATTCCACCTTGCCCAAATCTTGCAGGATAAGGATACTCATACGACCGTGAAAGTGGCAAGGTTCCTGGTTGCTGTCTTTACCCAAAAGCGACGCCAAGGAGCACTACAAGCTAACTAAGGCGTAGTATGCCATTCTATCTTATAGTATTTTATTGTTATAGTGGTGTTTTAGCGGCTGTTTTCCCCACGTGCACAAGTTGTTATTTATGTGTCGTTTTTACCTGTATGGGCCTATGGCCGTAAATAAAATTACTTACTTACTTGCATAAGACTTCTAGGCAGTGTGTGATTTTCTGCCTAATGGTTCAAGGTATATGCCATGGAAAATGTCTTTTGAAACCATGATTTGCCCAACACTGCATTGTTAAAACAAGTGATACTTGATTCAGATCCTTGTTGACTGTGTATAGAATGATTCTAGGTGATGCAAAACAAACTTGCCAGAAATATTCCCATCAATGCCCCCATATATATAAATATATTTTTAACAGAGTAGCTCGGAGGCACAAGGGCATACATTGTCATTTAACATTGAACCACAAAAAAGATCAAATAGAATATTTGTACAAAAGCCATAGCCAAAGGAATACAGGCTAAAACTGACAATCATTCCTCTCTTTGAAAGCCTGGGAAGAGTTTGTGGTCATTACTAACCTTTTGCATTTCTCAAGTTTGAAAAATTAATTGATTCACCCACATGCTCTCGTGGCTAGTTGGCAAAGCGGTGAATTATTTCCCCCCCCCCCCCATAGTCAACAGTGTCAAGCTGTGAAGTTATTCATGTTGACATTACTCTTTTCTTTTTCAAAAAAAGAAAGAAAAGATAATGCCCTGGTAGAAGCCTGGCAGGTCAAATTTGAAAAAAGGTTGTCATAGATGCTGTGGAGAAGAGCCTTTTAAAATTCCAGCCTGCATCCAGTGTACAGAATGATAGACAGGAAGCTCAAAAGGAAATTGCATCTTATGAACACCATTCTTATTCATTACAGTCAATGAAACTTTTGCCCCTGGTTCTCCTGCATTTGGTTGAAAGCTTCTCTGTACACATTGTGTACAACATTGCTTGTTGTGGGCTGTATCCTCCTCTCAGCAGCCTCAAACCTACCTCTAGGCAGCATATTCATCTAAGGCAAATTAGCATCTATACTGGGCAGGTGTTGACACCCTGGGGGCAAAAAGATGGTTTGTGAACCAGTCTTGAATTTGCAGGTGATGATTTCCTTGTATCCTGGATGACAGCACAGCAGCTTAGCATTTAACCGAGGCACCTTGAGAGAACAGCAAAGTTAAAGTTGTAGTAATAGCTGTATCCTCCAGAGTCCATTCTTCCTCAGGCTATAAAGAAGGAAGCTACATCTATTAGTGGTCTATTTAAGGGATACTGTCTCCCATATGCATGCCACCACAGGTGGTGCTTCCCTCAGCAAAGTCTGGTAGATGAAACAGCTTTCTTATCTTGGTTCCTCATGGTAAAAGCACAATCTGTAGGAGCTGTGCCATATATTGGGACGAGGGGAACTATAAGGGTGCTATAATAAATTTGGTGTTGCTTTTGATATATAGAAACCACACTGCGATGTTTAAACAAGGAGGGAAACGGACATCAGTTCTGTAAAAGAATTAGCAGTTGTCATTTGTGGTTGTGTGTTATTTATTAAAGATGCCACACTCATAGATTCCATCTAAAGGAAGTCCATTGCACTGCTCAGAGTGTCCCTGCCTTCTGAAGTTAAATTAGGCAGCTGCAGGGAATAGGGGATGAGCCGAAGGGAGACGATAATGTGATAGTATAGTAACCTGGCAGTGCAACATCAGATGTTATTCCCTTCACTGCGTAAACCCTAGTTGGCTGGGATTACTCATGTGGCTAATCAAGGAAGAAGAAAATGCAGTGATGAGAAGATGGAATATAAGGCCCCCCAAAAAAATTGTGGCGATGGGAACAATGGGAGCAAACAGGATAGTGGAACAGGGAATGTTTTTGCAAATACTCTGGTATTGGGGAAAACACTACATCAAAATAAGAGAACATTTGGGGCACCACTTCAGTAGTTGCTCCCTCAATATGGAACCTGCTTCTCATAAAATTCTAAAATCTTTTTTTTTACTAAGCACCCATAAGCCAGCCAACATGCGGTGTTTTTGCTCAGCTTTTCCTGATTATATATAGTCTAAGATATATAGATATGGCTTTTTAATTCGGCTGTGCTATTTTATCCTTACAGTCTGTGTTATTCTAATACGTCTAATGTTAAGCATTTAGGATTCTTAAGCAAGGGAAGTGTGTGTGTGTGTGTGTGTGTGTGTGTGTGTGTGTGTGTGTGTTTCTGTAAATGAATCATCCATGTTCAGGTACAGTATAGCTCTGAAGAAGAGATCCTGGGAACAGAGAATTGCATGGACTTTGATCTGACGTACCAATACAATTGTTGGGTTATTATGACCAAATGGCTATATTGAAAGTAATCACACCATAATCATACATTCTAAAATTGCTCATTTTTTGCGGCACAGATGATGAAAGAAGACCATCTGCCACTATAAAAACCTATAAGCACGCACAATTATTTATTATCTGAGATGCAGGAAGGATTATTCTCTTCTAAGAAAAAGGTTTGGAAGGTGAATGATAAAAAATGTTCTAGTTTTAATGAAGTAGAACAAGAGAAAAACAGGCTGCATTATATATCCTTGGTTTGTAGACCTAAATTCTAGGAATACCCTTTTTTTCCTTTGATGTGGTTCGACATGAAGTGTATAGATCATTTAGTATGCTTGTTTGGTGCTTAAATTCCTCTGCTCATGAAAGGAATATCCCCTTCCCTTTAGCATGTAAATTATATATGAGGACATTGATAAAGGAAGATCTAATTCCTTCATTAAACAGTCAAGGCCTTTGACTGGCAATGAAAGAAGGGTCATCCATAGCAGGGCTGGGGAAGCTGCAGCTTTCTAGATGTTGTTAAACTCCAACTCCCATCAGCCCCTGGTAGCATGGCCATTGGTCTGGGGGTGATAGGAGTTGTAGCGCAGCAACAACTCGGGGGGGGGGGGGGAGAAGGACACAGATTCCTCATCTCTGATCTATATATATAGTTCATTTGTATTAGCATTGACAATATACTCCATAAATACTCCCCCAGTGGAGAGTATATTTCAAAAACCACACTTGTATCTAAAGCAGCAGAAGGCAATATGGTAATGTCATTGTCTGACCTCCCAACAGGTGAGTCATTGCTGCTTACCTGGAGGGAGAAGGGCAGGGTTGAGATGGTGAGGAGGGAAGTGCGGTGCAAACACACCAGCAGAGGCAGCAGATTAGCTCCACTGGTGTATTTGCACTGCACCAGCCACTCTACCACCTCGTCCCTCCCCATCTCAGTAAGCAGGAGGGACTCACCTGCCAGGAGAACAGGTAAGCACCTCCAGCCCACCACATTGTTTGCTACTAGCTTGAAGTTATTAGCTCATGAAGTGACATATCTCCAGAAACCTCTCTCATTACTTTTGCCATTTTTCTGGACATTTATTGTTTGTTTGCAGATATTTGCCTTTGTGATATTATCTTGTGTCGATTGCAGAAGTCATTGTATCACCGCCCTGTTCGTTGTTTTATTGTTTATAGCACAGAGCAAGTCACCTTTAAAAAAAAAAAACACTTCTAGGATGAGATTTTAGCTATATCACTGCAAGTCACAGTTTCATCACTGCAGCTGGAACACAACCATGGGATCAGAGCAAGCCTTTTTTGCAACAGGGAGACCTAATTGCTTCCTCCTGAATCCTTCAAAAGCACCATCAAGCCTTTCATCCGTAACATCAAAATGAATTCTAGAAGATGCAAATGGGGGAAAAAAATTAAATGTAAATTTCCCAATATTCTCTGATGTATATCATATATAGGCATGTGGGAAGGGGAGAACTGGTGCCAAATATTTCATCATTCATTTCAGTGGTCCAAAGAATACCAAGTCAGTTCCCAATGCGTTGCCCTTCTCTGATGTACATTTCCCAGTCTGCTTGAAACTAGCGCAGAACAAGCAGCTGGCATCTGTCGTTTTACAAAAGCTGCTCTGTTGTCATCAGCAGGAAAGAACCAATCATTTTAATAAGCATATCAATGCAATTCTTTTTGATGTGATTGCTATTGTTTCTTGCAGGTATCAGATATTCTGCATCAAGCATGTCCATATCACTACTCATGCTTAATAGGAAGGAAGACCCACTGTGTTTAGTGGGGCTTCCTTCCAAGGATCATAGCATTGCTTAAGTTAACAGAGTGCTGCATATGAATCCAATGCATTTTTGCTCAGAAGTGAGTTCATTGAGGTTCAGTGAGGATCACTTCCAGGTACATAGGATTAGAGCTCTAAACTGGTGCTTTTACTTCTTGGGGTGGGGGTGGCAATGATCAAATCTGAGAATCCTCGGATTGTTTTGAATGCATGTCTGAATACTTTAATTGGTCTGTCAAAGCCATTCCTGGGGTGTGACCGCTGTCGCATGCTGACAACTTCTATGAGCCACAGGTGAGCGCTGAGTTCAGGGTGGGGACCAAAGGTGGACAAACTACCCCAGAAGGAGCATGATGTGTCCCCACCCGTGGTACTACCCTTCCCCTAACACGCCACACATTCCATTATATATTCTTCTGAATACTGTGGCTGGAATCCACAGAAGAGGAGAGTGGTTTCCTGCTTGAGTCTTGCTTGTGGGCTTCTTTTAGGCACAAGGTTGGCAAAGACTTGGTTAATAATAATAATAATAATAAGTTTTATTTATACCCTGCCCTTCTCAGCCAAGACCAGGCTCAGGGAGGCTAACACCAGGTATAAAAACAATTGATTAAAATACAACTTAAAAGCAAGATTAAAATACAACGTTAAAATGCAGCCTCATTTCAGTAGAAACTCAAATCAAAAACTTTTTGGGGATGAAAACGTCAAATCTTCACCAAGGCCAACTATCCAGACTGGTCCTACGTGGACCAGAAAAAAACCAGGGAAGTTCCCAAATAGGAGTTCCATCACAGAAGGAGAAAGGAAAAAGGAAAGAGGGGAAGGGGATCATGTTGATTCCAAGCCAAAGGCCAGGCAGAACAACTCTGTCTTACATGAATACTATTTTCTCTTACATGCCTTTTCTTTTTAAAAATGGTTAGCAGCTAGTGCCAAACTTTGAATGAAATGGCTTGTCTAGAGAATATTCAACATCCTGAAAATGTGCCTACTGGGAAACAGCCAAGGTTAAATGAGCACAATCATGCCTAAGTAACCTTGAATCTAATAAAACAAAACAGCTCCAAGATCTGTTAAGGGAACTTAAGTTGTTATTCAAATGGAATGCCATAATTCACGCGGGGCTGTCATCCTGGGGAGGGAATGTAGATCACAAGCAACCTTCTCTGTCACAACGAATGTTCGCTTTACATTCACACACAAAATGAGATCCACCATGCCAAAAAAAACTGTTGACGCTGAGAGTGAATTCACACGTGGACACATTCATCACTGTGTGAGATGGCCACCACTGATTAAACAAGGCAGAGGGAAAGTTCAGGTGCCCTGACACCACATTGGACTGTACTTTCCATTGGAGGCAATTCATGTATTCAGCTGCAAATCACTGAGTAAGGTTTGTGAATGTGTACATCAGCCTTGAGCTACATTTTACTTTATATGCTCTTCTTATTTTACATTTATTTAACATCAGCAGTGCGTGAGTGCTCTCTCTCCTCATAGTAATAATAATAATAATAATAATAATAATAATAATAATAATAATAATAATTTATTAATTGTACACAGTGCTTTTTTTCTGGGAGTACCAGCACCTTTCCCCCACAAATGTTAAAAGTGTGGCATTTATTAGAATGACTTCATGGTGATCACCAGCACCTTTTTTTCTTAAAAAAAAAGCACTGTTTGTACCCCACCCATCTGACTGGGTTGCCCTAGCCACTCTGGGCGGCTTCCAACACAGGATACACCAGACATTTGCTTGAAAAAGGTCAGTGAAATATAGGGGTTAGAGCAGCCTTAGTCCCCAGATGTTTTTGAACTACAACTCCCATCACCCCTAGCTAGCAAGGCCAGAGCTCAGAGCTGATGGGAGTTGTAGTCCAACAACATCTGGGGTCCCACAGGTTGAGAACCGCTAGGTTAGAGTGTCAGATTATGTTCTGACTGAGCTTTCAAAGGTATGATGCTTCTGACTATCAGCTGCTGGGAATCCAAAATGGGCAGAGTGCCACTGCATTCATGTCTTAGGAGCTTCCTTTGGTTACCTGGTTGGCTGGACTTTGATGAGCCTCCCATCCGATCCAACAGGGCTCTTTTTATGTTCTTCTGTCCCTTAGAGAAGACCCTGGTGGGGAAAAAGGACCATCATGGAAGGAGGCTGGAGATGATTCAGGCATATTGTTATGCACAAATAAATGTTCATTAGCAGACTGAATGTAATTTTCTATGATAAATCCAGCCACAGGGAACATGGCACAGGAGTGCCTTTTGAGATGTAAACCACAGGAATATAATATGAGAGGTTTTATAGACAAACAGGGCAAAACTGTTCCAGATTGAACCACTTTAGCTGGGGTTGGGGGTTGCATGCCTGAACGCATATCTATTGTTGCATGCCACTCCAATCTCTGAGTGGGGTTTCCGGGTGCCTGCCGAGGGTTTATGATTCCTCTGGGAAATGAGGCATAGTGGAGACTGTGGTGTCTTTATAATATATGGTTTATTTCCACCTATATACAACCTGAGCCTACAATGGACGGGCTCACAGCGTAAACACCCCAAAAGGGCCTTGTTTCTCTCATAGCTGCAACCTTGGATTCAAACAGAAATCAAACATTGCTCTCGGATATTGCTCTCCCTCTCTTTCTCCATATTGCTTCTTTCCTTGCTAGGTCACATCACTGCTCCTGTTAACTCTAAACTCTGGTTTTATCTGTTGAGGGAGAGGCCCCCACATATTTGCTGTCTCACACTGAGCCCCTTAAACACCCTTAATGTCTCATCGCCCACCCAGGCTATCACCTGCCAGTGAGAACTGTTTGACAGCAGAAGTTGGGGACTCTCCTTCCTTTAAGGTTTTAAGCAGGGGTAGGATGGCCATCTGTCATCTATGCTTTAGCTGAGATTTCTGCATTGCAGGGGGTTGGACTAGATGACCCTTGGGGTTCCTTCCAGCTCTATGATTCTATGAGCTCACCAGGAGGCTAGCCTGGCTATTCCAAGAGTTAGGAATTTTGATTAAATTCTAACACCTGCTGGATCCAGTGATTAGAGTGGGCTGGCACCCAGGTTAAGACCCCAAACTATATTTTAAAGCACCCTGAGCATAAAAATTAGAAAAGGACTCTAATATATATTTCTCCCGGGCAGCGAATCTGCAAACGTCCCTAAAGCATGTGCAAAACTATTCAAGGATCAGAATAGGTGCTCCTGAATACAAAGTGAGCAGGAACTTTCTGTCCAGAATATTTTTTTTTTCTTCCCACATGAGAGTAAAGATTTCTCCTAATTGGACTGTTTTGTTCAAATAAACCTCTCTTGCCACTAATCACACCCTGAGCCATTAAGTGGAAATTACTGTCAAGACAACTTTCTTTCTAGCCGCAAAGAGAATAAAAAGGAATGGGGGAATCTACAGGTAAAGGCAAGTAGACCAGTTCAGTTTCCATCACGCTGCTACCACCTGCCAGAAAACCTTTTGGATGAGTACCTGATATCATATCTGACTCATAGGTTGAATCAAATGAGGGTTATTTTCTGTCCATCATCAATCAGCAGGGTAAAAACACAAAAGAATAAAATACATGGGTGTGTTTTTTAAACAACCACAACAACAAAGTACACAGAGCTAAAATCTTATGATGAGTTTTGTAAACTGGCCAAGAAAGTTCATCAAACTAAGATGGATTGATCATTCCCTCTAAGAGCCAACTCCAGTGGCTGAGTGCCTATCAGTCTGGAATCATATGGTTCCCCTTGAAAATAAGGTTGCTTTTAGAGACATGTGTATAGCAGGGGTGGCTCACCTGTGATCTTCCAGATATTGTTGGATTCTCATTATCCCTGACTATTGGTCTGACAGGGGCTGATGGGAGTTAATCTAAGCAGCTGTACTTCATGTTCATTTATTTCATTTCATTTACAGTGGTACCTCGGGATACAGACGCTTCAGGTTACAGACTCCACTAACCCAGAAATAGTGCTTCAGGTTAAGAACTTTGCTTCAGGATGACAACAGAAATCATGCAGTGGTGGCACGGCAGCAGTGGGAGGCCCCATTAGCTAAAGTGGTGCTTCGGGTTAAGAACAGTTTCAGGTTAAGAATGGACCTCCAGAACAAATTAAGTTCTTAACCCGAGGTACCACTGTATTAAATTCCTTCATCTGAGGATCCCCCCGGGGGGGGGGTTACAATATAAAAAGGGGGGAAAGTACATAACATAGTCACAAACAGAAACAATAACCCCCACAGCATTTCATTAGCAGTAACTGGGAATTGCAATGGCTGTTTTGTGTGAGCCACCCTCAAACACAGAGCTGCAATCTTAGGTCTTGGATTGCACTGTTGCACAAGCAGAATTTAAAAGATATTGCCCACTGAATTCACCTTTCTGGGTCAGCAGAAACAGAGGAAAGCCTTTCTCCTTCAGACAAGATTATCTCTTTGTTCCTGAGGTAGCCGTTACTGATTACAGTAGAGGAACCTAAACTTGGATCCTGCCCTAGCACCAAGATCCTAACATGAGATCTTGAAATGACACTAGATGGATTCATTCTGCAGCTCCACTCCCCTGGCTTCTAACCAAGTAGGTCAAAGTTTTCTACATTCCTCATTACCCA
Organism: Podarcis gaigeae; assembly: GCF_964106915.1. Classification (NCBI taxonomy): domain Eukaryota; kingdom Metazoa; phylum Chordata; class Lepidosauria; order Squamata; family Lacertidae; genus Podarcis; species Podarcis gaigeae. The sequence goes on from NC_139688.1 coordinate 29,529,023, forward strand.
TATAACATGAGTGAGAGCCATTCATATCCTTCAAAGTGCCAAAATATATGAAATCTAAGTACCACAATGCAATTGGGTTGTGCCTTGATGTACAACTGGGCAGGAGACAGAGCAGACTTCCTTCTCACTGCAGTTCAAGTTCTGAAGCAGAGGTGGGGGGGGGGTGTTGAAACAGGGACGTTAGCAATCCTACTGCCTAGCAAATGAATGTCCTTGTCCATCTCTGTGGCATTTAGCAACTGAGCCTGGAAACAGTACATGATGGAGGAAGCAAGGAAAAAGTTTGCAGACCAGCAACCCAAGATTGATTTCTCTGCATCTGCATTATCAATGGCATAAGCATTTCGTGCAGCCAAGTCACACAGCTTGTGCAATCATTTGCAAATTTGATGTCTCTATCTATCTATCTATCTATCTATCTTGATGTCTCTATCTATCCCATGTTGCATCTATCTATCATCTCCTGATCTAGCGGTTTATTTAGGGCTTTGTAAAGAAGTCATCCTTCCACTCCTTGAAGCGAGGCCTTGAGGCCCCTCATCTTCAAACCAAGCAGGGCCTGGCATCCAAAAACGTCTTCACAAAGTCACCCCGGATGAGTCACTGAGATCTGCTTTGATGATTCATCGGGGGCCTCCTGGGACAATGGCACAAGAGGCATCTTGGGGAGGTCTGGAAGGAGAGGGCTCCTTCCTACGTAGATACAAACCCCAGATTGCATCATCTGGAAAAACCACACGGAAGACGGCTCTCTGCGTGTGGACTCTCAAGTAGGGGGCCACCCCCCAAAAGAAGGAAGGAAGGAAGCGAGCGAGCCCTGAGGTGACTGGATGCAGATCCGTCTCCATCATGCCTTGGGGCGGCCTGTGCGGGTGGGGTCTTCTCATGTGACTCACATGATAAATACCAGGGAGCAATTAGGCTGAGGCAGAGGAAGCTCTCTGGCCCTCCCCGCCGCCAGGAATATAAAGTAGAGAGGGTTGGCTTGGTGTGCATTCATTGAGCCCCACACCCAGGAAAGCAGCAGCGTCCTCTCTCAGTAAGTGCCCTCTCCCTGCTTCAGCGTTGGCTCCTTGCCTTAGGCATCACTTGCATCCAGGTTCCTGCATCTCTCCGCAGCATCCAGCGGGAGGACCAGGCGCCTTTGCCTTCTTTTCATCTCGTCTAGGCTGAGATGCGCTGGCAAGGAGGGGAAAGCCTGTATGCAACACACGCCCACCCCTCACTTTTCTCTATCTCTCTCTCTGTCTCTTTGCTACAGCTTCTCAGAACTTTTCAGCAGCCGCAGGGCGAGAGGAGGGGACGACGGTCCGGGCTTTTCCTCGACGGCATCCTCTCCACCTCCTGCCGTCCCGACCACCAAGGGTTCCTCGGGCTGCTCCTCGACGTGGAGGAAAGCGGGCGGCGGCGACGATGAAATTCCTGGCGGTTTTGACCGTGCTGTTCCTAGTCTCGGCTCAAGCCTTTGCGGAAGAGCTGGGAGACAACGAGGAGCTGAATTACTGGTCGGACTGGTCCGATGGCGACCAAAACAAGGTGAGCGAAAGATGCTTTTCAAGCCCCGACGGCTAAGTCCGGTGGTGGCTTTTTTTTTTTCGACAGTGGCGCACGGGCGGTGGGGCGTTACTGGGATCGTGCTGGTTTTTGCTGTTGAGTTTGAACTGGTTCTAAAACCAGAGATCACGTCTGGGGAAAGTCCTGGACTTCACGGGTGCACAGCGATTTTCTCCGGGGGGTGTCTGTGTGTGTGTTTATTAGACAGTGAGAGGGAGGCAAATCCACAGGGTTGGTTTTTTCTCAAAACCCTCGTCTGTCCATGCAACTTGCCAACATGTTTCTCCCCAGCAAAGGAATTCACAGCGTCGTCGGGGAAACTGCGATTCTGTGGATGCCCGGTTAAAGATTAGAAGCAAAGGAGACCGAGAGAGAAAGATATATTTTTTTCATCGCTAGCTATACTCAGAGCAGATCCCTTAAAAGTAACGGGCACGGCTCCCGTATGTACATTAATTTCAACGGATCTACTCTGAGTAGGGCTTATTTGGACGCCACCCAGTGCTCTTGCTTCTTATTTCTTCTTTCATATTAAGGCTGCCGTCCTTTCCTTGCAAACGGTCAAGCCCCGATGAACGCAGGTGGGGTTTATGCATCGGACAGCGCCGCAAAACTGCAATCCGATGCACGCTTAATCTGAGAGTAAATCCGAGCCAAGAGGGTGGGAGTTTACTTCGGAGTTAGGCGTGTTTTAGATCGGGCTGGCTGCGCAGCCAGAGCTGAGAAAATGGGACATTTTTATTCGTTTCGGACACCGAAGATGCAGTGTGTTTTATAAGAACTCCTATACCATCCTAGTGGAACTTAACTTCTGAGCGGACTGCACTGGGAAGCGGGGCGCAGGGGTCGTTTGGCGTTTGATCCTTAAAAATTCCCATTTCTTCCCCTGCCAGACTCCACCAGAGATAATAGATAACAAAGTTGAGAGGCTACTTCTTTGAGATTTGAACTTCCTTCCTCACCCTCCCAAGACTGGTTACATTAGCTCATGGGGCAAAAGTGTCACACAGGTTCCAGGTATAGGGTAGAGGGATAGAAATACATCAGGTTACAGATGCTTCAGGTTACAGGCACTTCAGGTTACAGACTCCACTAACCCAGAAATAGTACCCCGGGTTAAGAACTTTACCTCAGGATGAGAACTCTACCTCAGGTTAAGAACTTTACCTCAGGATGAGAACAGAAATCGTGCGGTGGCGGTGCGGCGGCAGCGGGAGGTCCCACTAGCTAAAGTGGTGTCTCAGGTTAAGAACAGTTTCAGGTTAAGAACAGACCTCCAGAACGAATTAAGTTCTTAACCAGAGGTACCACTGTAGAGAAAAGTCAGCTCTAAAGCGCTCCTCTACTGTGGAATAACATTTCTGTCAAGCTCCACAGGTGCCCACTATCTTTACCTTCTAGAAAGATGCATTTGCTCCAACAGCCTTTCCCAGCCAGAAAGGTGGGTCTTTGCCCTTAGTGTCTATTTTGTATTGCGTTACTTTTGCACTAAATGTATTGGTTGGTTGTGTGTTTGTGTTTCGCTGTTTTTTGCTGCTTTTATTGTGCATCACCTTGGGGCGATTGCTTGGAAGGCAAATAATAAATTATTATTGAGAATAATAACAACAGCTCTGCCGGGTAGTGCCTGAATATAGGGATAAGAATCTGTGGGTCTCCCGGGTACTATTCAGTTTGCTTATCTGCAAGCCACCTGCATGCATCCTGCAAGCCATCTGCTTGCATCCTGCAAGCCAACCTGCAGACATGCATCCAAATTATTTAAAGACTTCAAGGTCCTTTCCATCCTTTCAGGTCAATTCCATCCATGCCCTGCTCTGTTTCAGATTGGAGTGGTGGCAGTGGTGGTTTTCTCTTGCTTTCGTTTCCCCCTTCTTTTTTCCAGTACTGGATACAACATCAGTCTTTGGGGGTGTTTAAGGGTGATGGGAGGCAATGGCAAGGATTCTTCTCTATCTGCATATTGATGGGTATTCACTAACACACTAACACACAAACACAAACAACAGCAAAGTGCTCCTGAACTCTAATGCAAATTATAATGGGATGAGAAATAGGGAGTGATTACCAGTGGGCACAGGATAAAAGAGGAAAAGCTCAAGGGCAAGCTATATATTTCTTAATAAATACAATATGTAGGCTGAGCTGCAGCTGTCAGTTTCTCTGAACTATGTTGTTTTACCTTGTCATACTGGGGTTCTGCGAAAACTTCCATTGCAATGGAATTTTCAGATCTTTATTGGCATGTATATACAGGATTCCAGTAGGGTTCAATACCATAAAATCACTCATCAAAAACCTGCATCTAATACTTAAGTTAATGTTGGATAACATCCATGAATCCTCACTGTGTGTTGCAGAAACCACGCAACTAACTCTATCTTATCCCCATTCTGAGTAAACATAAGGAAGGCTACCTTACATTCGTCTGCATGCCATTCCCTACTAACAACCAACTGATTAATAAACTTAGTTTGAATTGTCTGATAGCAGAGGCAGTGCAAAAGAACACGCGCAACTGATTCTATTTTTCTCTGCCCACAGTAACAATGGATATAGGCAATAGGTGAATTGCAATGGGCTCTTAAGTTTGCTCTGCAGCGCTGTTCTCCAAAGGCATGTTTCTTAAGCAAATAATGTGAGACAGTGTGAGATTTTGTCGGTTTCAAGACTTCCTCTGCAGTTTGCTCAAATAATACAGTTTTAGAATGTGAAATTGAGTGCATCCATAGTGCAGATCACTCCAGGGTTCTTCACCCTGCAAAACGCAATGAGGTGGGATCTGGACTAAACACCAGTGTTTGCTTGCTATTTGTTCCCCAATGGTTTAGAACAGGGAAATTGAATCTCTTTTACCTCCCTACAATGGGGGGGGGGGGTAGAAGCCTAGCTCAGTTGGTAGAGCATGGGTTGTGGGTTGGAGCCCCACATTGGCCAAAAGATTCCTGTGTTGCAAGAGGCTGGACTAGATGACTCTCGTGGTCCCTTCCAATTCTACAATTCTATGATTCTAGGTAACTCTCCAGGCATTCTTGTACTACAACTCCCATCATCTCTGACCATTGGCCATGCTGGGTAGAGTTGGAGTCCAGCAACATCTGGAGAGCCACAGCTTCCTCACCCATGGAATAAGACCATCTTCTGCCAGTTGGTTAGGTTGCTTGGGCCGGACAGGGAAGATGGCACCAACACAGAAGTTAAGACTCAGAATCATGCTTCAGTTTAGTGTGGGGGTTTTTTTAGTGCTGATGAGGAAATGCTAGGGATTCTGCTACACCTTGAGTAAATGCCTACTAATTTCAGGGCAGCAAAAGTACATCATTATTACATAGTCATGAAAAACAAAGATGACTAAAGATAAAGACAAAAAGTTGCTGGAGGGGGGAGTCTCCCAAAGATTTGAAGAGATGGAGCTCCTAGAGAAACATAGCATCCATTGTCCATTTTCACATGATCCTTAATCCTCAATTATCTTTTTCCTTAACTAGCCAACACACATTCAAATGTTATCATATTTAAAGTGAGCTTACACACCAAGTGATTGCTGAAACAACCACCACAGACCAGATACAACAGCTTTCATATCATACCCCACAAAACCTTAAGTATGGGGCTCAATAGAATCAGCTGATAGACATCAAGTGACAGTTGACTGAGGGATGAGAAATCAAGCAATGTGCATGTATGGATCCGGCTTCATCCTGACCAAAAGCCACTTGGCTTGATTAGAAATGGTTGGGCAGCACAACTGAGCAGAAATAGATTGTTGTTAGGTCTTGCTCTGAACCACTAACAACACCTTGTGATGTCTGAAGGCTTAAAGAAGATGTTTTAAGTTAATTTGAAGTAATTCAGTAAGCAAGGGACATTCTACCTATTCCTATCTCAACATCCACTTTTAAAATTTGGTGGATGATCAAAACTGAGTCACACATGGAATTTGATACTAGCTGCAGCATTCAACTTTCTGAGAATCTTGAATTTTAAGAAATTCTCTGTCTGGTTTGTTTGTTTGTTTGTTTGTTTGTTTGTTTGTTTGTCTGTCTGTCTATATCCCACCATTTCTCCTAAAGGACCACAGTCTACACTGACAGACAGGCAGGTTTTCAATATAACCTCAGCAGTTAGTGGGTGCCTAAGGGTTTGACACATTTCCAGTGGCTGGAGGAAGAAAGTCTTTGTTGCTGTGCCCCTCTCCATAAAAGAATTAACAAGTGCGACTTGCCATAAAGTGTTGCAGTGTGCTGTGCGTCAGGGCTGGCCCCCATCACCAGGCAGAGTGAGCTGGCTGCCTGAAAAGTGGGAAGCAGTGGCAAGATGTTGGAAAACAGAGCTGCACATCCTGCACAGCTTGCCCAGTTGCCCCTCACCTATCATGCTGCTCTTAGGTGCTGTTAGAAGGTGCTGTTCCATTGTCAGTGCTGAATAAACATCATTCACCAATCTGCCTGCCTTTGGTATGTGGAAAGGGAGGGGATGCTATTGTCTCATTTGCCTCGGGTAGCAAAACACCATGTGGATGAGCCCTCTGCTCACAGTTCTGGTCAGCCAGCCATGCCATTTCCCCTCGTTATTCCATTCCATTCCCTCCCCTCTCCAACATTAGTTTGTTTTTCTGTTTGTTTTTCTCCCAAATCAGTCAGCATACCAAGATGCTAATACTCAATCCACACTGGACTACTTTTGGAGTTTCCCATCATCTGAAAATCTTGGGGTTCCCCAGAGCCTGCTGTTGCCTCCCTCTTGTGTACGGGTGGTACTATTTTGGCCACATGAACAGCTGCACTCTCCTCTGAACTTTGGGAATAGAGGGAGTCATGCTAAAATAAGCAAATAGTTTTTAATAAATTAAAAATTAGCGACATTGGGATCATGGTGGCACAGAATGCTGTGTTGGTGTTGATTTTATTTAATTCTTTTTTTAAGTAAGTGTTAATACATGCCTAACCACTGCGTATGAGAAGTAACGCAAATCTAAATTGTGGGTTGAGTGCCGCATATGAGTCACACCTTCCTTCCAGCACTTGCTTTGAATTGATTGATTTGGGGAACATCTGGATTAATTATGAAAAAAGCTCCTCTGTGCATGTCTAGAGTGCCTCTCCCAAAACCCCAAGCAGCAATATATTTTGGTTTCAGGCTAGAAAACACACTACGTCCAGCACGCTCCTACTTTTTAAAAACCAAAGACCCAGCAGGGATGGTTTTGTGTATATTTGGTGTGCAGTGGTGAGCTTTGTTGCATGTGAGCTCACACAGAAGAACATAGGAAGCTGCCTAGTTTAGACTAGAGCATCTCAAAGGGGGGGGGGGGACTGTGCTTCAGTGTTTCCACTCCTATCTCCAGAGCCATTTCCAGAAAGTAGTCATGGGAGACTTTGATTCAGTGCCATGGGAGTTGTTACGTAGTCTCCCCCATGCTGTTCAACATCTATATGAAGCCTTTGGGAGCTGCCATCAGGAGATCTGGAATGCATTCCCATCAATATACAGGTGACACCCAGCATTATCTCTCTGCTCCAACTGAATGAAGAGAGGCAATTGAGGTGTTAGACCAATGCTTGCAGGCAGTGATGGGTCAGATATGGGCCAGTAAACTGAAGCTGAATCTTGAAAAGACAGATGTTACATGTTCTGAGTTCTGAGTCCTTACATTTGGAAGGTGGCCTGCCCTGGAAGGGGCAAGTTTGCAGTTTGTTTGTTTTTTCTGGATTCAACAGTGTCACTGAAGCCTCAGGTGGCCTCAGTGCCTTTTTCCAGCTCTGGTTGGTTTGCCAGCTGCAGCCCTCTTTGGATAGAAACTACTGGACTGCTGGACTCCATGGTCTGGTAACTTCCAAACTGGATCTTTGTAATGTGCTCTACGTGGGGCTGCTCTTGAAAGATGACTTGGAAATGTCAATGGGTCCAAAATTCAGCAGCTGGATTACTGGCTGGTATACTCTTCAGATTTCATATAACACTATTTTGAAAACAGTTGCTCTGGTTGCCAGTTCGTTTTCAGGCCCAGTTCAAGGGGTCCACATTAACTGAGACGACTCAGGTCTCAAATGCCTGAAAAATTTCCTCCTTCCCTGCAGACCCTCTCAGGTGCTAAAATCCGCATAGGGAGCCCTCTTGGTGGTGGGGTGGTGGCCCTAGAGAGAGCATTCTCTGTGGCTGCCCCTAAATTGTGAGACTGCCACCCCACAGCACTGCATCTGGCACCTTTATTATACAGATTTGGGTAAACACTGAAGATGCACCTCTTTACCTCTGGCTTTTGACACTTGAGATGTATATTTTGGGGACCACTTTATTTCTGTATTTTAAAGTTAATTTAAACTGTTTTAATATTGTGTTTTAACTGCCCTGGACCCTGAGGTGAAGGGCTGGTAACGAATAGTAATCATCATCGTCATAGTAATGTCTACAATGGTTGACAGCAGCTTTCTAGAGTTCGAGTTCCTAGCAACCCTTAAACTACAGGGACCAGAATTCTTCAAAGGAAAGAATGTACTTTTAATATGCTTTAATGTGCACAAGTCTTGACTGCCAACAGCTTCCGTCCAAGAAACATGTTTTCTGTATCGTCCATTGTATGTTGGGCTCAGCTTTTGGCCCAGCATAACCAAACTTCCTAAATATAAAACAGTGGTGGCTTTTATGTGTCCCGTGTGACAATGGATCGAGTTTAAATCCACATGACATGGGAATATGAAAGCTCCATTGCTTACCACACTCATTTTGTTTCCCTTCCATGTCAACTCTCACATACATAAGCACATTTGCACCTGACACAAACAGTGCCAGAAAGGTTCAAAAGCAAACATAAGCTTCTCATGTGAAAGCTCCTTAAGAGAACTATTAGCACATCCCTTAATGAATGCATCCCCATAGAGCCAAACCACATGTGACTCACCTGATGTTCTAAAGCAAATTTAAAATGTGCTGCAAATTTAAAACAATGCAACACTGTGTGATGATAAGGATAATGATGCTAATAGTTGGATATTTTCATGAGATTCTAAATTTAGCTGAAACACTGGAGCACTGGAGGAAATTGCATGCAAACATATACATTCCTCTGATCTAAATTGTCCATCCTTGTTCTTATGTTTGCCTCTTCACGCCTGTTTCAAAATGCTCATCACGGATCTTCAGCATCAGGTGTAGTTTGCCCCTAGTTTTGGGATTTTCTGACTTTGTATTTCCACTGCCCCCTCGTGGCCTCCTTGTGACAGAACATAGGGTAACTTGATTCCAGATTGGATTTTGATTGCAGTTCTGTCTGGATTCTGTTTAGTTCATAATCTGGCCTTAGAGGAAAAGACATTTTCCTTTGCAACGGGATCATTTCTCCCTGGAGACTTTGGGAAAAGGCAGACAAGAAAAGTGAGGAAACCAAGGCACCATATGCTGAGTGATACTTAATACGTCCAGACTGAAGGGCTTCTTTTTTTGTTCACCCAACATTGCGCTGTCAGTATCGCACACCGAGTGCTCCACTAATGATACAATATCTCTGTTTCAGGAGGAGTTGCCTTTACCCTTCGAGCACTTCCTCCAGAGAATTGCCAGGCGACCAAGACCTCAGCAATTCTACGGCTTAATGGGAAAACGAGATTCTGGTGAGAACCCTTTTCCGAACTCACTCTTTCATGCAGCTCACTTGATTTATATGCAAGATGATTTCAGCTAAAACTGTTGGCTCTTTTACCGGAATTGTTTAAACTTCCCTTTCTTTGGAATCAGTTTAAAATTAAAAGCCACCGCAACTAACATTTAGCAGTTGGACACAATGCGTTTAGCAAAACACCAAAACGTTTACATTCCCATCCTGAAAAGTCCCATGGAAATAAACCCCCCTGCTGCATGGAATCAAAGTATTTTCTAGTGCTGGGCTGAATAACTTCACCCAGGGATTCTTCATCATTTGGAAATATGGAGTTAATCTTGGAGGAGGGAGGAAAATCCAAATAGCATTGGGGTCTCTGCAATAGCAAGAGCACCTCACCTCCTCTACTGGCAGACAGGGATGTCCAATGAAACCTAACTGCCTCTAACCTAACCTAACCACCGAAACCCAACCATTGCTATACAAGTTGAGGGTTAGGGTTGCAGCCTCACTGTGCATAATATCAAGGCAGGCCATGGTAAGGAGCCTCAAACTCAGATGCTGAATGCAGCCCTCCAACTCAGGCCACACCCCCTCACCAGCCACACCTCTCCTCAGGCCACACCCCTCACCAGGCCACACCCCTCACCAGCCCTGCTTCCCATCCTTCTTGAGAGTTTTTGCCTGACTAAAATATGTCTTTGAGCTTTGAGAATGCCTTTTGCTTGCCTGAATGGACAGAGAGGGGTACATACAAAGTATCTAACTGTATAAAGGTTAAATATGCATTTCTTCTTCTTCTTCATTTTTAAAGAAATGAATTGTTATTGGTTTTTAAACAAATACAAGAACCGTTAAACACTTTTCCAGCAGTACATCTAATGGTGTATGTTCTATCCATGGACTCTAGACAGAAACTTACACATTCAGTGTTCAAACATATAACTTAACGTGACCTCTCCACTGAGAATATTGAGCTGTTGGAATAACAAGGTCTTGATTTTGATCATTAATATGGTTAAAGAAAGGGGCCCATGTTTCTTGGAAGGTGTCTCTGTTCGTTATGTCTTTAATTGTCCTCCTGTGTCTGGTGAGACGCTCAGACACTGCTGTATCCCAGATATTACTTTCTCATATGTTCAGGGGTATTTCAGTCTGGTTCTTCCGTTGATGAGCTATCGCTAACCAATATACATCTCTTCTTCCATCCACTCATGTCTCTGTCCCCCTCCACCACTTACATACAGCCTCTGGGAGTTACCCAGAAGGAAAGTTGGTCCTCAGGTAAAAAGATCTCTCCCCACCCACCAATGCACACACACACAGAGAGAGTAGTTGCAACAATACCAGTGAATCTGCTCAATTACACTGCATATAAAACCAGTAGTTAACAAAATCCATTTCATTTTATTGCTGTATTTTGCATCCGGAACATCCCTCGCAGAGGGATTTAGTGGGGAAGTTGGGGAATGCATAAAGGCATGTTCTTTTTTTAAAGGAAGCTCATGCAGGAAGCAATCCTGGCGTATTGTGCCTGTATTGAAAAGTGTTTCGTGGCCATGAATTATTCGGAAAATAATCAGTGCATTAACTGCAGTGTAACGCTACTGAGCTGGTGCTAAACGCTTTTGTTCTTTTCATGAACGCGACACAGTGAAATGCCATCTCTACTACTTCAGCTAATTGTTTCTTTTTTATTGTTTTCCAGGATACAGCCCTCTCTCCCATAAAAGTAAGTTAATGCTGGTTTTGCTGGAAATAATGCTGATTCCCTCCCCTACAATAATTCCCCAGTGTGCCCTTTCCGGCTGATTTCAATGCAACTGATATCCAGGACTGCAAGTTTACACCTGTTTCTTATTGCTTCCAAACCAGAAATAGGGAAATGCTGATGTACATTCTGGGGCTTCATGTAAACAAAAGCTGCTCTGTGATTGTCTGTACAGGGGACTTCGTGTAATTGCAAACAATATAATTCACGGATAATTTTTGCCAACTGGAGGGAATCAGGTGATCACTGTGTGGCTCCAATCTGACTCTTAAGTGGGAGTCAGCACTTCTGAACACAGTGACACTTACTTCTAAGTAAACACACATAGGGTTGCTCTGAATTTCCATTGTGGCAACAGCTTGCTTACTCAGAAGTAAGTCCAAATGAAGTGGGGTTTACTCCCAAGTAAGAGGGGTGAGAGTCCAGCTTTGGTTCCCCTGAAGGCAACATGAATTCATACTAACTTTTGATTTCAATGGGACCTAGCCATGACTATCTACTATTGATAGGGGCACAAATGTGCCCCAGTGTGTCATTGGATCACGGCCACTTTGTGAAACTAATAACAGTATCACTTATAGTCAGGGCTGGTTATAGTAGGGCTGCCATATGTCCAGAATTTCCCTGACATAGCCGGGATTCATCTGTCAAAAATGGCTTCCGTGCAGAATTTTGAAAAGTGGCTACAATATCCAGGAAAACCTGGGGCCTGGGAGGGAGGAGGGAAGGCAGCCCATATAGGAGGTGTTGGTTTTTTGGCGATTTCTGTAAAAAAAAAAAAGGTAAAAATTTCATTAGGAGATTTTGCAAAACCAAAGAAAAAAAAAACCCCTCAGCATCTTTGCCCCCCCCACCCAGTGTTCGGATTTTCACTTTTTGAAATCTGGCAACCCTAGCTTATGGTTATGCACAAAGGGCATGCATAGGCCCTCCAGAGGCTGTTGGACTACAATTCCCAGCATCCTTGGCCACTGGCCATGCTGGCCGGGGCTGATGGGACTTGGAGTCCATCAACATCTGGAGGGCTACACACACAGACCCAGCTTAGCTGTGCAGCTAGGGCAGGCATAGGCAAACTCGGCCCTCCAGATGTTTTGAGACTACAACTCCCACCATCCCTAGCTAACAGGACCAGTGGTCAGGGATGATGGGAGTTGTAGTCCCAAAACATCTGGAGGGCCGAGTTTGCCTATGCCTGAGCTAGGGTGACCAGATGCAAAGAAAAGGGACAGGGCTCTAGCACCTTTAATAGTTATGTAGAAGAGGGAATTTTCCCAGATGTGGTTTGCATGACAAGGTACACCTGCTGAAGTTCAGGCTTCTACGCACAACTATTTAAGGTTCAGGAGCCCTACTCACTTATGTACCTGACCACCCAACATGCAGCATTACTGACATTATTTCACCAGCACTCAGAAAGTTGTGGTTTTAACTCTGGGAACAGTAGCAAAACTTTAAATGTGCAAATCTACCCAGAGGTGAGAGTAAAACCAGGCCTCCTGACCTAGGCTCCTATGGTTGCTTTTTTCTTCTTCTTAAATCAATTTGGTTTAAGGTGCAATCGTAAACAGATTTACCTAGTAAAAGTCCAATTGAACTCAGTGAGACTAACTCTTAAGCAGAGGCGTAGGAAGGTCAGGTGGTACCCGGTGCTGAAAATTTCTTGTCACCCCCCTACACATTGATTTCTATTTTTATTTTTGCAGGGGGGGGAATTGTTTTACATTATTTCATATTTTCTTACAAAGGAATAATAATAATAATAAACTTTTATTTATATCCCACCCTCCGCGGCCAAAGTCGGGCTCAGGGCGGCTAACATCAGATACATAGCACTGGTATAAAATCAAACAATAACTAAATTACCTCCTAAAAACATGTCAAAATCAAATTAAAGTCTAATTAGATGCTTTCCGCAGGGTTAGGGTTGGGAACAGTAAGTGCTCTACTGAATTGAAATTTCAGCCTTCACGACATAGGAAAATGGCCAAGTAAACAGCTATTTTCGTGGAGGAGGGTCAATATATTAACTGATATGCATGAAATTTCATATATAGCTATATAATCCCTAGTGTAGTAAGATAAGACTTTTGGAGCAGGCATTTTTTTAAAAAAAAAATAATATTATGAACCACCCTAGTAGGGCAATAATTGTTCCTTGCTAATTTGTCACCCCCCTCCATGATGGAACCTGGGAGAACCTGCCCCCCCCTTCCTACGCCCCTGCTCCTGAGTAGGTTTGCATGGGATTGCATTGTATGGTTTTAGAGTTCAATTCTTCTGTGATGTTCTAACAAAATGCAACCTAAGTTTTTGTTCAAGGTTACAATTAATGAATACTGGAACAACCTAAGTCAAACTGACACGTTCCAAGCTAGTGCTGGAATTAGATTTAGGCCTGTAATACTATAAACCCTTACTTGGGAGTAAGTCCATTGACCACAGTGGGGCTTATGTACATGTCTACTCAGAAGTAAGCCCCACTGTGGTCAATGGGACTTACTCCCAAGTAAGGGTTTATAGTATTACAGCCTAAATCTAATTCCAGCACTAGCTTGAACGTGTCATTTGATTTAGGTTGTTCCATGTGATACATTATATATAAGCCTAGGCAACAAAAACTGTAGGTTGCATTTTGTTAGAGAAAAAGCATATCAACAGAGAGAGATATTTTCCCCAAAACTGTCCAAAGCCATACAAATCCAAATGCTTTGATTTCAATAAGACCAATGCTAAGAGGGTTTTTTTTGGGGGGAGGGGAGTTGTATTTTGCCACAAATTAATAAGACTCCTAGCCATCCGGGCTGGTGGCTATACGTATTAAATCACCAGGATTACCCATTTGAATGACAATTAAAACTCTTCCAGCCAAAATTCATCTAGCTGTACTTAGTGGCTGCTTTCAAAATTATAGTGTGCTGTCTCAGATTGGGAGACAAATCTTTTATATACGCAGATGTCTGGCTTCTGAAAGCTTTGCCATTTGTTTTGTCTTGATCAACAGTTTTAACTAGACAAAACTCTTTCCAAAGGGGAAATTTATAGCTGCCACTCGGTTTGGGGGAATTTAAGAAGGGGGAAGTCTTTGGTCAAGTTAGCCTATTGCAGCTCTCTCCTTCCTGTAAGCAGTGGAGCCCGGGTGAGCCTTTACAATGTATGTTCCCTTTGGGAGGAAAAAGAAATAGAGACTTTTGGTGAGCAGATGCCAGAGCTTTGATCTAATCCAGCATCATTCTTCTGAAGCTTAGAAAGGAAGAAGGGGGCAGTGGCATGAAAGAAACACAAAGGAAAACGTTGAAAGAAACAGATAGAGCAATAGCTGGCAAGCAGAAGGGACAGGAGAGGATACAGGTAACATCAGGAAGAGTGTGTGGAGGGGGAGTGAAAGATTCTGCCAGCATCTTCTACTTTGGGCTGGGAAAGTTGTCTGTGATACACCTTGATTGCACATTTCTAGTAACCGGTCCTTTCTATAGCACTTCTCGGTGCACAGCCGGTGTAATGTACCTGCTGCCCTCCAGAAATTACTTAACTACGACTCTCAATATTCTTGCAAAAGTGTCTTTCAGTTCAAGATAGTTTATTCAGTAGAGCATAAGACTAAACCTAGGGTCTTAGGGTCATGGGTTGGAGCCCAACTTTGGGCAAAAAGATTACTGCATTGCAGGAGGTTGGACTAGATGGCCCTTGTGGTCCCTTCCAACTTGACAGATTCTATTATTTATCCTTGCAGCAATTCAATAAGAACAGCTACAATGAGGGTCACAATTTGCCCAAGGCCCTGCAGTAAGCTTTGCAGTAAGCCCTGGTGCAAAGTCAACTCAGTGCTCCGACCAGTTAGTGTGACTCTCCAAAATTCACTTTCCCTACATGCACCAAAGGATGTTAGCCTCGTCCTAAAAAAAGTATTTTTGCAAGGCAACATTTTCTTACAGAACTTAGTAAATGCACTCTAAAATGTGTCATCACCCCCTATTTGAGCTCATTGGACTGGGACTCTTGGCTACAAAAACCAAGGAACTGTAACTGAAGCTAAGCCCCAAGATACCTCAAGGTATTTTAAAAGAAAGAATTAAGCCATGATTCTTCCCAGCACATGTTCCATCATTAAAGACAGCTCAAGAACAACTGTAGCTTTCAAACAAGGCTGGTAGCTCAGTGACCACTATTTAACTGCTAATCCAAACCCATATTGAATGAATAAACATTGGCAATTATTTGAGTAGGACACAGAAGTAATAGATGAGGGGTACTCTTGTCTTTTCTTAAACTAAGACCTAGTGAGGTGCCACATTTAATCATTTGCAGTTTGTTTCTACTGTGTATTCACCATGAACACGCATTGCCACAAGAGAGAGAAAGCTGTATTTCAAATGTACTTAAACACCCCCAAATATATTTTTCAGGACATAAAACAGATTCATTTGTTGGACTCATGGGCAAAAGATCTTTAGATTCTGGTATGTATAAACTACAGCGAAGCCTGCAAGCACAACCTCTCTTACCTACTATTTTAAATAGTAATAATAATAAGTATGTTCATAACATATCCATCTTCACATAGGAAGTTGCCTCCTGCCATTGGCTCATCTTGCACCTGGAACCTGAGACTTCGTGCATGCCAAACCTGAGCTCTGCCATTGAGTTTCAGTGCCTCCCTCAGTCAAACAGCTCTTGGCTGAAGTAACAACCAGTTGCATATTTTTGGGTGGCAAAACTGCTTCGTGGAGGGGAAAGGCACCATGCCATATCTCTCCAGCCAAACCTATCTTCACATTAAGCTGTCATTCTGTTGCTGATGGTTTATCAAGGCTTCATTTACCCACTGAAAATGTGATGTCTGCTAGTGGGTCCACAAGACATGTAATTACTGAATAACAGGAAAAAAGAGACCATGGTTAGTTTAAATGTGCTCTATAGACTATTGAAAGGTTTTAAAGGAACACCCTCTGCTATTTTCTTAAGTGGCGTAGGAAACCAAACTGCCTAACATGTTTAGCAATTATTTAAGCTTGCGTTGCAAACTATTTTTCTGAAATTCCAATTGTGGGTTGCTTTATTTCCAACCCAGTAGCATTCATCATTGCAATATTATGTCGGTACTCTGTTTAGATTTACAAATTGCTATGAATCATGAGCAATTGAGTGTTGGGTTTATCTCTGGGTAGAGTAGCCATTAGATACTAAGGCACTTGCAAATACCAATTGACAGATTCAAGCTTGAGTTGAGATTCTGTTCCTATTGTGATCTGAAAATACAAGAAGTGCGAATAACCATGTTTTTAAAAAATATCTTATTACTTCAGAATTGCTGTAATGTATAGAATAATTTACAGCTAGTTGCCTAAAGTGAGCATGAACAATAGATATTCATCACCACACTTGGAAACTGAAATATTCTAGCCTGGAAGATTAAGTTCCGATTTCAATCATCTCAGTATTCATTGTTCTTCTCTTCTACTCTGGTGTCACCCACAGAGCCTGAGTGGCTGAAGACAATGAAATATATAGATCTGATTGCAGAAATGAAAGGACAGTAGGTCTTTCTTTGCTAGAGATATATACCAGAGTTTTATGTACACCCCCCCCCCCCGATTGCATTTTGGTGTGCTGCAGAAAAACAAACCAAAAAATGGGAAGTCGTTTCTTTTTAAAGAGACATTTTACACACTTTAGTTCAATCAAATGTTGACACTAAAGTAGTACTGACATATCCTGTAATTTATTCACTTTAGAGCGGTCCTTTTAAATTCAGTGGGGCTGTTTCAAAGTGTCCGAGCAAGATTGTGACCTAGCTCCAAATTCACTGTGCAACACCAGAGCTCTGGGATTAGTCACCTACTGGAAATTATGTAACAGTAACCTGAAATTAAGAAATCTCCTTTCTGAAAGATATTGTGTAGACATTAGAGATGACACCAGGGTTCCAGGCAGACGGACAGCTTTTGAGATATTTTGAGCTGTAAGGGAGTCAAGCAAGTCATTGCCTCCCAGTTTCCCAACTGGGAATAGATGGTTTGTATAAACTACTGAGCATGCTCAATCCTTATTAGCTTTTTTTTTCTTGTGAGGAAAGAGTAGCCTCATTTTGTTTTGCTCTTTTTTTAAAAAAGGTTTTGTACATCTGCCTTCCTTGGGGTTCACACAAGTATGTTGATACCTCGCTTCGCTTCTCCAGCGTCCAGTCCTGTCAACACTCAGCCACCTGAGTCTGCTGTTATATGGAATGACAGCACTGTGCAAACATTAGTAATCGCATAATATCATTTTCTTTGGGTGCATCTTCCTTTGTTAAATAAGCTCTCATTGAAAGGCTCTGCCTCTAGGAGAATTGAACCAAGTATATGGGGACTGTTCCTATTTTCCAGGGACAGTCCCTGATTTAGAGAAGCCGTCCTGGTTTCTAATTTGATCCCAGAATGTCCACTTTTCCTTAGCATCCCTATTTTCATGGAAGAAATGTTGGAGGGGAGTAATCTGACCCCTGAGCCACTTGAAGGCAGCCCCGTATAGGGAAGTTTTTCAAAGCTCAGTTGGTTGAGCATGAAACTTTTAATCACAGGGTCATGGGTTCGATCCCACGTTAGGCAAAAAGATCCCTACATTTCAGGGGGTTGGACTAGATGATCCTTGTGGTCCCTCCCAACTCTACAATTCTATGATTCAAATGTTTAATGTTTTGTTAAGTTTTATATATATGCTGGAAGCTACTCAGAGTAGTTACGGTAGGGCAACCAAATCAGATAGACAGGGTATATATAGTATAATTACTATTATGGAATAGGTTGTCCTGTTTTCATCAGAGAAAAAAATGGAGGGTATGCTGTTCTGACTAAGAGGAAGGGCAGATAGAAACTCTGAATGCTTGTGCGGAGCTACTTTAAACTAAGTTACTGTGTGGGTCCATTTCATGCAGCAATGTCTTCCCTGACTGTAAGTATCCAGGTTCTCAGACAGAGGTCATTCCTATTGCCTACTATGTAATCCTTTATAAATGGAGATACGTAGGATTGAATCTGGCAACTTTTGAAGGTATGCAAGTCAACTACTCTATCAGTGAGCTATGATCCCATGAACCTCTGAGCAGGCATTAATCTAGACTGAGGTCTTGGCCTATTGTTCAGCAAACCTGGTGACATTCTGCTGCTTCCTTATGCATTTAGGATTTCAGGACTTCTTTTTAGAGTAGATGACTGGTAGAATCCATCAAGCAGCCAGGATGATACCGAGTTAGGAACATATCTTGTACAGGAAAGGGTTGTTCACAAGTCTTTGGGGTGGTCAAAGTTCTGGAAGTGATTTTTGCTACTAATATGTGGTGCCCTTCCCTTTTCACAGGTAGCTAAGATAATTTTTCAACCTCTCTCGTCTCCTCAGTCTAGCCCCTCTGAGGCACCAGGGGAATGTAGCCGGCCTCTGTCACACTGCCTCATATGCCACCAGTTCGCCCAAGTCTTTCAGCCAGCCAGACCACCTAGGCTTTGTGAGTCAGAGACACACTCCAGGCTTCAGGCCTGCCCTGAATATTGCCAGCTGACCCAACTGCATGGAGATCGTCAGCTGATGTCACAGGCAAATGAAGACTCAACCTGCCACACTGAAAGATCAATTTCTTACAAACGCGGAATGAGCATTATGCAGCGCATGTAGCAGTGCCAGTTCCACAGATCAGAACGGTCAAATAAAGTATACAAAGCACTTCGTTTGCTACACCCCCTCTAATTCCAACCTCTTAACATAATGAAGAGCAAGTTTAAACTAGAGGCATCTTTTACTACAACTGCTTCCAGTTCTGTATATGTAATCTGTCGCAAGTGTGGATTAGAAAAGCCCCACTTGAAAAACCACTTTATCTCCAACTGTAAGAGCAAATGGGCGATTAAACTAAATCTTGAATGTACAGGCCCTGATGGATCCCTGGTTCTTATCTTGCAGCAAATGCTGAAGGCAGGAGAATTCATGTTTAAGGAAAAGTGTGCCGGTGTGGACCTTTCTCTGCTTCCTTGGTTCGACTGACATTTTAAAAATCCACCCCATAATAATGAAATTCAAATAGAAGGGGCAGAGAGAGCAGAGCAGTTGACTTCCACATTTAGCCTGTTGCATGCTGTGTTTTTTTCTCCTTCTCCTTATTGGATGATGTGAATTTTCACAGCAGCTGATGATATAAAAAGCCGGTGTGAAGGGGTCTTAGCTGCTCTTCCAACACCATAGGCAGGGCCACCTTGCCTATGAAGCAGGGTGAGGCAGCCGCCTTGGGCAGCAGACCTGGGTGGAGTGGCAGATCCACCTGCTGCCACCTCTGCTGCCTTCTCCTTCTCCACCACCATGCCTCCTCCTCTCATCCCAATGCTTATCTCCACTTTCCCCTTTCATTCCAGTGTTGGTTTTCACTCCTCCCTCTCATCTCAACTGGCAGCAGAGGTGCCATTTTGTGGTTCACCTTAGGTGCCAAAATACCTTGGGCTGGCCTTGATCATAGGGTATTGCAATGCTTCAGAATTTTTTGCTATCAGAAATGAGTGGCATCTCATTTGACATCCGGTAAGTTAATCAGTAAATGAGCAACTGTAGCCACAAATGAACAATTAAACACCTCACTTCATCCCAGCCCCAAACCAATGCTGGCTACTGTGCCAACGGGGCATTTCTTAAATAAATGAGTCAGTGATGTTAGTTATAATGTGTCTAAGGATGGCGAATAAATTTGATTCTATTTGCATTTAAAGACAAACCTACCTAATTCACAAAGGGGCATATATTAGGAGAAATTCACATTTTTATGAGGACTGTTTAAAAAAATCACCAACAGATATGGAAATCTGAAGAACTGAAGTGAAGATTGGGGGGGGGGGATGAGAAATTGAAATTGAGAGATTTGCCCATCCCTAGTTAACTACTTTCTTTCTGCTGCTTTCCTTAGTCTCTCTTATCTTTCCTCCTCAACATCCTGCACCAACAGTTCTTTGAAGGACTTCCACTTTCTTTCCTCACCATTCTGAGCCCCTCTTCTTTGCCAGCTTGTGTTCTAAAACCACTAGGAGCAGAAGACCAGGGGTGAAGACCCTGTAGGACCCTTGAGATGCTGTTGGATTCCAACTCCCATCAGCCTCAGTCAGCATGGCCAATAGTCAGGGATCATGGGAGTTGGAGGCCGACAGCATCTGGGGCCCACAGTTGGTATAGTAACCATGACTGATTTATAGGGAAATTAATGCACTGGCAAAGGCACACACTTCAGTTGGGATGCACAAACGCAACTTGAGACCTACAGAGGAAACATCAGACAGGTGGGGAATGCAAAGCACAGTACATTTCACACATTGAAACCAAAACTATACTGGAAGGAAAGACACTCTTGGCTGCAAAACACCTGATCGCAACAGCCATGTGCACAGCTTTTTCCTGGTCTTGATCAACTGTCAGGGAGATTTGGGGCCAGGGAGGATGTCATAAATTTGGATGCTCTACCATGTTAAAAGTTAACAAGAATCTGCACAGAAAATAAACATGTGAGAGACTCCTGCTTTCTGTCCTGACAAGCTAGGGAATGCGCAGGAACATTTAACTTGTGGGAACGTTCATTTGATCCTCCCACACATGTAATCTGATGTGGCTTAGCCCAGCAACAGGTACATGAGACGAGGCTACCAACTGGGCTTCTTATTTAGCAGCTTAACATGAACAGCCCTCATCCTTAAAGATATGTGCCAGTCCAAAGGTTATTGTAGCGAATGCTGTCAGCACTACTGTGGAAGGAAGGGATGAAAGGAGAGGTAGAAAGGTAATGTGAAACCTTAGGATGCCACCATTTTCTCTGGTTTTACTTTTTGGTACTTTGGGGCACAGAGGTAGAAGGTCCTATAGACTTAACTCCATATTCGGAATGGACAAGGCAGGATCTTGTGACTACAGCGTTCCTGACCAATGACTGCCTAGCCTCTGCTTCAATACCTCCATCAAAGGAGAGCCCACCCTTTCTCTTGTCAAACAGGTTCTTCTTATGTTCCTTTGTTCTCTTCTCCATGGTAAACATATGCAGCTCTTTCAACCATTTCTCATAAGAGTCACAGTCAGTAATGTTCACACTGAGCAGCAGTGGTTTTGCCAGTCCTACCTAGAAGATGCTAGGAACTGAACCGGGGACCTTCTGCATGCAAATCAGATGTTCTGCTATGGACCCACAGACCTTCTCCATCCTTCCTCAATGTCAATGGCTTCCTTAACATGTGTTACCCAAACTGTGCCTGGAAATCCAAATGCAGGCTATAGTGGAATAAGTTTATGCTTCTAGACCAATTTACCATGATTCAGTCCGATAGCTGAACGGCATTCAAATTAACATGTCATGCTTTGTTGTTGTTTTGTTTCCCTCCCAGGATCTTCTGAATGGAATGCAGCGCAGATGTACGACAGGAGACGTAAATGAGACTTCCCTGTCCGTTATATGTTGAGATTTGTTTGTTTAAATGGCCAAGTTAGTGTAATATAGAAGAGCCATTGCAAGGAATTATTTATTTAAGACTGGTCTTTCTTTTTTTAACGTTGTAAATTTAATTAAAAAAACAAAACACAATTATTTCCCCCCACCCCTTCCTATTGTGGCATTGATACATACAGTAAAGTGGTATGCGAAAGATGGATTCTACTATGGCGACTCCGTACGGAATAAAGAAATCCGTGGTGTTTCACAACAAAGCACATTATTTGATATGTTCTGTGAAAGAAATGTTCACCAAATGTTTAAAAAAGTGGTAAAGAAATAATAATAATAATAATAATAATAATAATAATAAACCTTTGTTAATTTATAGCAGTTGTATCAGCTTCACTACCAACGCCAACTTGCTCTGGTGTCTAGTGCCTCGATTTGTGTTCATAGCCAAAAGGGGGGGAAATGTACTGTAATTTCTGTAGCTAAAATATATTTGTCTCATTGCAGCATGTTTTTTTTTTGTTTGTTTGTTTCATGCACACACATATCTTTTAAAAAGAGAGCTTTAAATGTGAATCTAGAAGTCTTTGTTTCATTATCTGGCATTTTACAGCAGTTAACACTTTAAATAAAAGAAAAATCTGCTCTGGAGATTTTGCAACTTGCAGGGAATGATGTAATTATTTCAAACAGAAAGGCACTGGATGTAAACACACACATACACAAAGCAGAGTAGGCGTGCAGGCAGGATGGAGATGGACAAATTAGGTATTAGTTGTGTTTCTACCTTCTCTTCACTCTAATCCAAGTCCGGGGTGGGGGGACCTATGACCCTACAGAGGTTGTTGGACTCCATTTCCCATGATCCCTGACCATTGACTTTGCTTGCTGGCATAGGAGTTGGAGTCCAAAAATATCTGGAGGGCCACAGATTCCATATCGCTGATCTAAGTAGCTAATAGCACTGTCCTACACAGGTATACTCAGAAGTCGATCCCATTGTTTTCAATGAGAGTTAGTCCATAATCTCCATAGCACAATCAATGGGTCCAAAAGGGGGCCTGAGAATACACAGCTGGTGCCTATCAAATATGGGAGAAGCGTGTGTTAGGTGTTGGGGACTGTGGTGAGGAGGGCTGAACTGAGAAGGAATGGTGGGAGCAGCTAGGAGAAGAAACACTGGAAGAGAGAGGGTTAACAGATTCACAGTCTCTGGACAGTATTCCCACCCCACTCTCTGGAGAGCCCAGAGAGTGTTAGACCAGAAAGCACAGAGGGTACAAACTCAGATTACAAAATGTATGAGTGACACAGATTAATAGGGATGGAGGTGGGTAAGCCTTAATTGGGAGCTCCGTCATTCTAGGGAGACACTTTCTTTTGTCTCTCGACTTTCCTTTCGTTTGATCTGCTTATTTCAGGCTTCCTCAACCTCGGCCCTCCAGATGTTTTGAGACCACAGTTCCCATCATCCCTGACCACTGGTCTTGCTAGCTAGGGATCATGGGAGTTGTAGGCCAAAAACATATGGAGGGCCGAGGTTGAGGAAGCCTGGCTTATTTACTGCCACGGGGGGAGGAAGCCAATGCTCTGAAGCCCCCAGCAAGTCAATGGGCAGAGATTGCTGTTAATGTGTTAATAATAGGGCTGGAACAAGATAGCTCAAGAGCGCAGAGCCATGAGCTCTTCCCTCCAGTGAATAAAAGTTGCTAGATGTCCTTTTTATTAAACATTCATTGTGATGTTATTGGGGTGGTTCTACGCAATCGTATTTTCAATACCACTCACACCTGTAAGCATTTTGGGGCAGTTATACCATTCGTTTGCCATAGAAGTATGTGTGTCCCATAGTTCCTTGCTGGAATCCTGTAACCTTTCATACCGCAAATATTCCTGAGGAAGAGTATCATCACCATACGAAGCAACTCCTAGGGGCACAGGTCCCTTCAGTCCGTCCCCCCCATAAAATATTTGAGCCCCTCCCCCGAGTTGACAGGCATTGCCATTCAAATGGTTTGCATGTGTCATGTGATGTGATTGATTCTGTGAAACAGAGTATACCTGCTTCCCCTACAAAAAAGTATTTTATTCAGTTTGGCACTCCTGGTCATTATTCTGCTTTCATTCCACTACAATGGTACCTCGGGTTACATACGCTTCAGGTTACTTACGCTTCAGGTTACAGACTCCGCTAACCCAGAAATAGTGCTTCAGGTTAAGAACTTTGCTTCAGGATGAGAGCAGAAATCGTGCTCCAGCGGCGCAGCAGCAGCAGGAGGCCCCATTAGCTAAAGTGGTGCTTCAGGTTAAGAACGGACCTCCGGAACGAATTAAGTACTTAACCTGAGGTACCGCTGTATAGCCCAAGAAAGCCCTTTCAGATTGCAATAATGCAGTAAAACTGGGGAAGCATTGCAGAATAACTAAAGCGGAGCAATGTGTGGATGGTCCAGTATAAATCCACAACTCATGAACTAGAATGGCAGCAATGTTATGTTGCACAAAACACCAGCAAAAAACTCTGAACCCAACACCTGTCCTGGAGGAGCCCTTCGCATTGATTTTCCTTTAAAACAATGAGAGTTGAGGGCAGCTGTAGCTTCTCCTGTTCAGCAGCCCTGTTACTTGCTAGTTGATCAGCATACCTGTAGAACTGGTGAAATCACTGAACAGGTTGAGAAGGGGGTGGGTTACTGCATAGATGCCTGGGGAGGAATTGCTGCCAAGTCTTCACCTAAGTGTTATAAAAGAGGGTGGGAGGGAGGTATTTGACAAGAGTTTAACAAACAAACTTGTTGCTTTCTATAGAGAGCACATAAGCACTGATGGAACATAGATGCACATTCCCTAACCTGGATTACCTCCAACATTCAGCTGTGAAAAGTTTTGCTTTTAATAATATAGGTTATTTTTGCACAAAGCGGGGGGTGGGGGTTGGAACTTCCAGAGAGCTACATGAGAGCTGAAGCAATTACCCATCCTCTCAAACCAGTGAAGTGGAAACACTTCAACGACTATGGGGGAAAACGAGTGGATGTTTAAAAGACATTTTAGCGCGTGTCCTTCATGGGTACAGAGATTTATTCACTAAGTGCACGCATAGCTTTGGACTATTATGAATACTTGTTTGTTTTGTGTACCTCAATATAGATTCAAGGATGCTACAAATTTACAAGCAAAACTTCTTACCATGATGGATTTTTAATGGAACATTCAGGAGCAAAGGTTGACTGTAGTTTGGGTAAGAATGTAGAGATAAGAGTGCATTCCAGCTTTACAAACAGCTATCACAAATTGTACATCTTGCAGTCTTTTGTCCTACTGATTATATTCCGCCAGTAAATATTCACCTATATGCATCCTGTGGTGTGTTTCTGCCAGTGCTATTTTTTTCTAGAAAAAGGGGTATTGGAACTCAACATGAATGCCTCCTTTGTTCTCTTAGAATGGCAATGGCGCCCACTTGAGAGGTGCCAGAACTGGGTTCCTGTGAGTTAGGGCTGAAAAAAGCCTTGGTTCCTACCCTGCCCAGCCTCTCCCTTCAAGATCCCCCAGTTTCCTAAATCCTTCATCATATTTAAGTGTAGAGATCAAGTCTCCCCTTCAATACACAACCTAAGGGAAGTGTATCTGAAAAAGTGTGCATGCACACAAAAGCTTATACAGTGGTACCTCAGGTTACATACACTTCAGGTTACATACGCTTCAGGTTACAGAAATTGTGCTTCAGATTAAGAACTTTGCTTCAGGATGAGAACAGAAATCGGGCTCCAGAGGCCCGGCGGTAACAAGAGGCCCCATTAGCTAAAGTGGTGCTTCAGATTAAGAACAGTTTCAGGTTAAGTACGGACCTCCGGAACGAATTAAGTACTTAACCTGAGGTACCACTGTACCAGAACAAACTTAGTTGGTCTATAAGGTGCTACTGGGGAATTTTTTATTTTAATTTTTTTATTTCAACCTGAGGGAAGATGGTTGTCTAGCGGGGAAGCAGAACAATTCCTGTAGTATTTTATTACTTTGACAGGCCTCATCTTCCTGCCATTAACACCTAGATCACCTCTAACCCCCAGGCTAAGTGTAACTCCTGTGATTGGCTGCTCAGAGCCAACCTGTAAAAAGCAACCAACTTTTTCTATCACCAGTGTTCAGGGTTGTTTTGTTTTTTTGTCCCAGTTTTGTTAACACAAGAGCATCCCTCCAGTTGGCAATTATGCAGTGACACTGGGGAGCCATTGCAGAACAGCTAATAAAGCAGAATGGTTTGTGTGTGAATGGTTAGTGTAATAAACCCACTGCTACATGCACAATTATTTCAGCAGAGACATGTTGCAGAATACAAACCTGGAGGGGCCCTTAGGCTACCATGGAACATGCACACGGAAGGAGCTCCCCAATTGTACTGTAGACGTTCCTGATCAATTATGCTCTTTGTTTCTCACCCGTGTGACTTGGCATTTCTTCCACATTGCATTGCCAGCTTAGATTGCTTTATGTTCGCTGCTTCTCCATGATTGTTTTGTTCTAAGGAATAAAGGATTTCATAAGGCCCCAGTTTAATGGAGGACTTTTAATTAAAGGTCATTTCTCAGCAGGCCTTTCTAAGTGGGTAAGAGTTTCATTCTTGCCTCTCCAATAACTCAGTTGCATGAGACAGGATTCAATTTGAGCCATTTATTGCCTTTTGTCTGTTCCCATTTCTCTCTCTCTCTCTCTCTCTCTCTCTCTCTCACACACACACACACACACACACACAAACACACACACACACACTTACATGCATGCATGCAAAACTCAACTATTGCTACCCAGCTGTTTCTCCATGTGTCACAAGGACAGCCACATTATTTGCTGATAGGATATGATGTGATTGACACAGGTTGCTACTGTTCTCATACATTTTGAATATGGAGATCTGGGAATTAGTTTGCAAAGAATCCGAAACCATACTACACCATTATTTCACTGCATCTGGGTAGTTGCTACGGCTCAAAGGGAAGGATTGCAGCTCAACAGTAGAGCATCTATTGCAGATATTAATATTGCACAGTTTGAAGCAGTTGGATACATAAAAACTCCTCTTGGAATAAAACATTGTCCAGACCCGTGAATATTATTCAAAGCTTTACTAACCATTCAACTTATTCAAAACAGGTACAAAACAATCAATGATACACCCAGAAAGTTATATAAAGCATATGCTTGTCCAAGCATAGGTTCTTCTTTTGAAATACCTAACATAAGTATGACCAGAGCAAAAATCAAAGCTCTGTCTCTCCCAATAGTTTGCATTCCAGCTTAAGACTATGTGCTCCTGAACAGTGGCGTAGTGGGGGTTATCAGCACCCGGGGCAAGGCAAGTAATTTGTGCCCCCTAACACGTGGATTTGCGCCCCCTAACCCGTGGATTTGCGCCCCCTAACCCATGGATTTGCGCCCCCTAACCCTAACCCCCAGATGTTGTGCCCGGTGCGGCCGGCCCCCCCTGCACCCCCACGCTACGCCACTGCTCCTGAAGAGGTATAATTATCACATTCTTTGTTCTCTGTGACTTCCAGAGATAGACTAACAAGCAACTACATTCAAGATGAAGATTTGTAACTGAATAACCTTCACATGATCTAAAGATAAATACCATGTGAGAGCTAGCGAAGAACAGCAACAGCTAATTATCACACTGTTAATTAATAACATGGAGATAGCTCAGTGAGACTTTTAATCTCAGGGTTGTGGGTTTGAGCCCCATGTTGAGCTAAAGATTCATGCATATCATGGGGGTTGGACTAGATGATCCTTGCGGTCCCTTCCAACTCTACAATTCTGTGATTCTATAATCAACCTGTTAAGAGCTCAGAGAGCTTCAGTATGCATCAATGGAATTTTCCAGTGTTGAACACTTCAGCAATATACATACAGGCATTCTCCATTTCAGTGTGCAATGAAACAATTATACATAACAGCATCTGCTTTGCATGCAGACAGCCCTGGGTTCAATCCCTAGCATCTCCAGGTAGGGCGGGGAGAGACTCGTGCCTAAAATAGTGGAGGGACACTGGGCTCATCCACACATTCGTTTGACTTGTATTTTGATTGTATAGCATCCTGATTAATTCCCCCAGGTCTGAGAGCTTTTCTCTTGCTACATGGCTACCCCTTGCATAAATGCAGACTTACCTGCAGAACTGAAACTCAGTTAAGCAAAATCTCTCTTCAGGTTTTCCACGCGTCTGATAAGATCCAGTACAGCAGTTAAAATTGGATTTTTGCAAGGCACAGAACAACAGGAAAAGCTCTCCAGCCCAGAGGAATACTATCCCAAAAATGTGTCAAGTGAAAGGATAGAGGAGCCCAATGTCGGTCAGTGTCAACATTATCAAACTAGATCAATGGTCTGATGCAGTAAAAAACAGCTTCCAGTGTTTCATTTATTCATGCAAAACAAGTTTGCATCTTGGAGTTGGCTCAGTTGGTAGAGCATGAGACTCTTAATCTCATGGTCGTTGGTTTGAACCCCACATTGAGCAAAATGACACTTGTGGTCCCTTCCAACTCTACATTTCTATGATTTTATATTACTTAGAAATTGGAACATGACATCATTTAAGCCATCCACCTCCCACCCTCCCTCAACAGTACTTTCCCCAGTATCTTTTGAAGCTCTTTCCATTCCACATTGATTTTTAGACTCCTGGCAATGAATGACTCAGTCAGCTTTCCTCTGAGATGTTGGCATGCGCTTGAATGCTCACCAAACACATTCCTCACTCACTGTTCTCTCTTGCCCTTCTGTTAACATCATGATTTCATTGTGCATGTGTGTTTGATATTTTGCGAAGACCTGCAGGAGGGGGGCGAATTGAAAAAGTTTCACACCCTGCTGACATTCCTTCTTCCACTATCATCTACAGGACAGCACCATCTGTTAACTACTGACAGGTAACCTCACCTCCAGCTGTGTCAATTCACATCCCTGGGCACCTGCAAAATGGAGAAAGCAGCGGGGAGCTAAGTGACAAGGCATCGGAGGGGCTGTGTCCAGGAAAGGAGAGGGCTGAAGGAGTCAGGAACCGAATTGTCAGGAATTAAATAGACAAATCATGCTCAAAAGCTTTGAGTCTTGTCACACCTTGCTCTGCCAACCCAGCACCTTTCAGTTGAGGCCAGATAGGTCCTCTCCCTACTGAACATCTGGCGTCTACTGAGGAACTTTACCCCAAAAAACAAAAGCAAAACAAAACCCCACAGGCATTTTGATTGACGTTTTTGTATTGTATCTTTTAAACCGCTTTGAGTCTAGCTAAGCACACATAAATTGTTTAAATAAATAAATATAAATTACGCTCTTCTAAGGGTAAGGAAGACACAGAACATTTATACGCCATTTGGTGGGGTTTCATTTCTGACATGTCGAATGCAGATATACAAAGCTCTCTTTCCCCCACGAAATTGCAAAATTTGGCTTTCATGGTGTGCTTTGCAGCTTTTATTTTTCTACCTTATCAACTCTGTTTCTTCAGAAAATGCAACCCCTGCACTGCTCTTGCATTTTGTAGCTTTGATTACGTTTCCTTTTTTTGTTTGTACATGTGATTTCACATTTTAAAACAACAACAACACAGAGAGACTCTCCAAGTGTCCCTATTTTCCAGGGACATCACTGATTTAGAGAAGCCATCCTGGTTTCTGATTTTATCCCAGAATGTCCCCCTTTTCCTTAGGATGTCCCTGTTTTCATTGGAGAAATGTTGGAGGGTATGGAGTTATCTGACCCCTGAGCCGACTGAAGGCAATCCTGTATAAGGAAGGGTTGTTTTTTAAAATGTTTAATGTTTTATTATCTTTTTATATATGATGGAAGCTGCCCACAGTGGCTGGAGCAACCCAGTAAGATGTGTGGGGTATAAATAGTAAAATTATCATTATGGAAGGGGACGTCCCTATTTTCACTGGAGAAATGTTGGAGGTCTTGCACACATGCAAAATAAAAAAAATGCAAATACTACCACTTCAATACATCTTTACATTGCCAAATGCATGCAAACACGGATTCTTTAAGCCTTTCGATGGAAAGGAGAAAAACTTCATTGGTACTCAAAGGACTAGTACTTCCATTTCAGAAATAACATGGCTGCCAATTCTCCCAAAGAATCCTGGGAACTGTAGCTTACTCTAGCACCCTTAACAAATGAGTTTCTTCTGGGGAAAGTTCTTTAAATGTGCCTTAAATGCATAGTGTGTGCGCACACTTACCCAGCTTCTCCCCGCCCCCACCTCCCCAGGGGAAGAAAAACCACCAGAAGTTGCTTAAGGAGGTAAAGCAGAATGGCAAAAATGCACTCTTGAAAGATGCAGAAAGCCTTTTTTTATTATTTTTTGTCTCTCTCGTACTAATGCTGTCATTGTATGTGGAAAGCTTTTTGCTTCTTTTGAACAGCCAAGGCCATTTGAACAGAGAAAGGTGTTAACTGCCGGTTCTTGAAAATGCCCTGGCCTTCCACATTATTATAACTGTAAGGACAGAACTCCCGTTTTCTCTCAAAAAGCTCCAAGGTTAATCTGTTGCATAAGCTAAAAAAACCCCAACATTTAAACTAACAGGAACTTTTCACAGGATGTGCTAGGCAAACAACAACGCTGTGAGTGTAGGGAAAGGTATTTCATTAGGGTGAGGTACAAAGGGATGAGCTTTGCTGACAATCGCCCAGGATGAACCCCGAAGTCTTTAGTTGAGGCTGAAGGAAAACAAAACCCGGAAATAGTAATCTCCTAAACCTACTTCTTTCCATCTTATCTGCTGTGCACCCTCTGCCATGGGAGTCTATGGTAATTTTTCCAGGGGTAAGTAAAGGGGCTTCAAATAAATGAGAATACATAACTGAAAGGTATTGAAAAGCTTTTAATGTTGGATGTTTTACTATGTTTTTATATGTGCTGTAAGCCACCCAGAGTGACTGGGGAAATCCAGCCGGATGGGTGGGGTATGGGTGGGGTAAAATTATTATTGTTGTTATAAAGAGCAGGCAAGTTTCTCTCAAAACAAAGGAGGAGAATGGTGCCAACTTGAAGAGGATTAGACAAATTCACAGAGGACAAGGCTATCAACAGCTACTGGTGATGAATGTTATGGCCTACCTCCACTGTTGGAGACAGTATGCCTCTGAATAAAAAGAGATGAGGGTGGCGCTGTGGTATAAATCACTGAGCCTCTTGGGCTTGCCAATCAAAAAGTTGGCAGTTTGAATCCCGGCGACGAAGTGAGCTCCTGTTGCTCTGTCCCACCTCCTGGCAATCTAGCAGTTTCAAAGCACACCAGTGCCACTAGATAAATAGGTACCACTGTGGCGGGGAGGTAAACAGTGTTTCCGTGTGCTCTGGTTTCCATCACGGTGTTCTGTTGCGCCAGAAGTAGCTTAGTCATGCTGGCCACATGACCCTGAAAGCTGTCTGTGGACAAATGCCGGCTCCCTCGGCCTGAAAGCGAGATGAGCGCCACACCCCATAGTTATCTTTGACTTAACTGTCCAGGGGTCCTTTACCTTTTGCCTCTGAATACCAGCTGTTTGGAATCACAGGTGGGCAGACTGCTGTTGAGCTCATATCTTGCTTGAAGACTTCCCATGAGCATCTGGTTGTCCACTGTGAGAACAGGAGGGGCCATTAACCTGGTCCAGGAGGTTATTCCTATGTACTAACATTTTGCCTCGCATCTCAGGTTCTACAAATTCTAGAAACGTGATCTTCATTAACAAAGGGGAACCGGGGGTTGTGGTTCATCAAATGAACCACACTCCAGACCCTGGACGCTCATGTTGTCCTTCCTCCTCCTCTTTCAATAGACCGATTTCCCCCCATTACCCCAAATGTTGTTCAATGGTCCTTTCAGAACCTCCCTCCCTCTTAACATTCCACACTCCAAACCTCTTCCCCCAAAAAAGCACCAACCCTGGTTCATTGTAACCTGTGCCCTATTTTCCCCTGCCCCACATCTTGCTTTCTGAGAGCAGGATATCAAAAGAACTATCTTCCTCTTCCTTTCTTTCCATGCTTCTTCATCTACCTTTCTGGTTTTGCTTTTTTCAAGAATTCAAGGCAATGCAGAGCGGCGGGGGGGGGGGGACCGCAACAACTCAATATAGTAAAGTAATAAGACTGTAAGATCTCCCTAGTTTCCATTATCAGGGATTACTTATTTAAATTATTTTCATCACTGAATAATGATGTAGAATAATAACACCGACTCATCACCCTTTGCAAAATATCTCTGGCACAAGGCATATAGTCTTGCATAATAATTGCGCCCCCACAGTTAATTGAATAAGCTTTTCTTTTTCGGCTTGGTTTTTTTAAAAATATCCCATATTGCACATAGCATTTGTACAATACCTAAGATATCTCCCCCCTTTGTTAAAGGCAGGGCTATCATCTAACTCAGAGGCTAGCGAGATTTGGTTTGGTGTGGTTAAAAATATGAACAAAATTGGTTCTCTAAACCCAATGTTTCATTTTAAAACAAGAAAAACAAGGTATGATGGAACAGATACTGCCACCTGCAGGTGAAAAGAAAAAATTGTGTGCAACCGGGGGGGGGGTGAGAAGAGAGGAAATTAAATGTTCTGTATGATTTGTAAAGGGGACGCAGGTGGTGCTGTGGGTTAAAGCCTCAGCGCCTAGGACTTGCCGATCGAAAGGTCGGCGGTTCGAATCCCTGCGGCGGGGTGCGCTCCCGCTGCTCGGTCCCAGCACCTGCCAACCTAGCAGTTCGAAAGCACCTCCGGGTGCAAGTAGATAAATAGGGACCGCTTACCAGCGGGAAGGTAAACGGCGTTTCCGTGTGCAGCTCTGGCTCGCCAGATGCAGCTTTGTCACGCTGGCCACGTGACCCGGAAGTGTCTCCGGACAGCGCTGGCCCCTGGCCTCTTAAGTGAGATGGGCGCACAACCCCAGAGTCTGTCAAGACTGGCCCGTACGGGCAGGGGTACCTTTACCTTTACCTTTATGATTTGTAAAGGAGGATTTCTCAAGCTAAAGTGTGCTAGAACAACGCACTTGGCATCTTCACAGTACCCAGAGACACTGCCAAAAAAATCCTCCCTCACTGGCCCAAGCAGTAGACTAGACCAAATACTAGCAGGTTCAGAACAGACTGTAGACTTTTTTCTCACACTTCCAGGTAATGGTGAAAGAGCACAGCATGCAGTGAGGTGCAGGGGGGTTGCTCAGGCAAATATTTTAAAAAATAAGCATGTATGCAACTCCAAAGGTTTGGGGGCCCACAAAGTTTCTCCAAGATATGCTGTTGTTGATAGAACCCCCTCTTTTTTTGCACATGTTCCTAGGTCTGAAACTCTTTCCCCTGAAATGATGCAACATTTGTTAGCAAGGCTAACAAATGGCAGTTAAGGAAAAGCATTCTCTTTATCATCACACGGCTAGGGATAGCAAGAGAAATCCGACTTGAGTTTGCATTTCAAGGCAAAACTGATTCATTCCAAAACAATACCCAAATCAAAACACAGCTATCCTTCAAAACTTGCACGTCTCTGAATTTTGCAGAGCAGTTCTCCAGTCGTCGTGTGTGCAAAAATGCATATACTAGGGTAAAGTGAAGATATAAATTCATATATTAGGAAAAAATAATATATATTAAAATGTGTTGTATTAAGAGAAAATGTTTTGAAAAAATGTATTTATTAGGAGAAATCTGTAGAAAGACACAGATGAATTTTCATTAGGACTTCTTATTTTATCTTTAAATTCACCAACTGAAGCAAGAAATGTGGAGAACTGACCTGAAGACTGGAAAAATGACAGAAACCAAAACTGACAGATTTGCCAAACCCTATTGTACATGTTTCAATTTGCTGGAAGCCACCCAGAGTGGGTGGGGCAAACCAGTCAGATGGGTGGCATATAAATAATGAATTTATTTTTATTTTTATTCCATACAGAAAAATATTTTGTTTTAATTTGTATTTTCTGTTCATATTAGTCTTATCTACTGGTGGCAGCCTTGCAAAGACAGTAGGCCTAAATGAAGTTAGAGTATGAATGTATTAAATAAATGAAACTAGCCACTACTTATACTGTAAATTATACAGCTGTGCAAATTTTCTTGTAACCAAGGTTGTACAAATGCCACTCTTTAAATATTATCCGAAAGTTCTAGGGTGCCACCTTGTGGTTTCAAAATTGCTTTTAAATCAGGAAAAGACAGAATACTACCTAGATAAAATCATCCGTTTAAAAAAAGAGGGTGGGGGAAAACTCTTATTTTATTAACGAGAATTGAATGCAATTGTTTCTAAACATTTTAATAAAAACATGCTATGGCTTGTTTGCCAGCTTGTGTAAAACTGTTCTCAAACTCTTGATGTTTAGGGTGGCTATATTAGTCTGTGAATGCTTTTGTACAATAATTACCTATTATTATTATTATTATTATTATTATTATTAATATTATTATTATTATTATTATTGCCACCAGAATTTGGAAATCTGCAAAAAGGGAAAAAAAAAATGGTATTTTTTGTACTGAAGTTACAATGGTTATTGCTAAGGGAAAACATAACCATCTGATTCAAACTGATAAGGAGTACAACTCTTTCCATTTCTATTAAGTAACAAACCCCCCAGAGCTCATTGCAGCTTACTCCCAGTTAAGTAGGTATAGGATTGCAGCCTGATTCTTCAGGCGTTCCTGAAACAAGAGTCTTTGGGCCTTCTGGATGTTGTTGAGCAACCAGGTCTGTTGGCTTGGCCCCGTGACCGTGGGTGCCTGGGGCCGTGGGTGCCATGCAGCGTGCATAGGGATGTGGGTGGCGCTGTGGTCTAAACCACTGAGCCTCTTGGGCTTGCTGATCAGGAGGTCGGCAGTTCAAATCCGCGCGACAGTGTGAGCTCGCGTTCCCAGCTTCTACCAACCCAGCAGTTCAAAAGCACACCAGTGCAAGTAGATAAATAGGTACCACTGTGGCAGGAAGGTAAACAGTGTTCCCATGAGCTCTGGTTTGTCATGGTGTCATGTTGCACCAGAAGTGGTTTAGTCATACTGACCACAGCTGTCTGTGGACAAACGCCAGCTCCCTCGGCCTGAGAGCGAGATGAGCGCCACAGCCCCATAGTCCCCTTTGACTGGACTTAACCATCCAGGGGTCCTTTACCTTTTTTTACCTTTGCAACGTGCGTGGCCTCAACACTGAAATTTGTGGGTGCCTGGTCCCTTCATGGGGAATTTTGTGGGTGCTCGGGCACCCAGGGCCCCAGAACCTATGACTCCAACTCCCATCATCTCTTTGGTGGCAGCCCTTGGTTTTTACCAATGCAGGGAAACCATCAACCTGATGCCCAGTTCTCTCACCACATCAGCCCACCCAGCTCCATCCCCATCTTGGTGATGGGGTCACCATCAGAGTGCTACTCTTGCCAGTTGTTGAAATGGTATGGAAGACAATGCAGTACCCACAAGGTTGACCAGAACAGCCACAATGATTCCTTCAATCTCAGCAGGTGGGGGTGGGGATGCTATCGCAGTCATACAAGTCACTGCTGGAAGCCGCTCTTGTATGTAGAGGATCATGTTACATCTTTCCAGGGGTTTAACAAGCATACAGAGATGTCGATGGCTTGGGACACACATGAACTAGACCTGAATACAAAACAACACCTCTTCCTTGCCTGCCCTTATTTCTCTCTCTTTGCAAATACTTGATCAAGGAAAGCAAAACCAGCAAGAAAATCACCATCAGGTTGAGCCCAACCCTAAACGGCCTCGGCCCAGTATACCTGAAGGATTGTCTCCACCCCCAACGTTCAGCCCAGACACTGAAGTTCAGCTGCGAAGGCCTTCTGGGAGTTCCCTCCCTGCAAGAAGCGAAACCACAGGGAACAAGGCAGAGGGTGTTCTCAGTGGTGGTGGTGCCCGCCTTGTAAAACACCCTCCCATCAAATGTCAAGGAAATAAACAGCTACAGTGGTACCTCGGGTTAAGTACTTAATTTGTTCTGGAGGTCCGTTCTTAACCTGAAACTGTTCTTAACCTGAAGCACCACTTTAGCTAATGGGGCCTCCCGCTGCTGTCGCGCCTCCAGAGCACGATTTCTGTTCTCATCCTGAAGCAAAGTTCTTAACCCGAGGTACTATTTCTGGGTTAGAAGAGTCTGTAACCTGAAGCGTATGTAACCTGAGGTACCACTGTATCTGACTTTTAGAAGACATCTGAAGGGAGCCCTGTTTAGGAAAGTTTTTAATGTTTGATGTTTCATCATGTTTTTAATATTCTGTTGGCAGTCACCCAGAGTGGCTGGGGAAACCCAGCCAGATGGGCAGGGAATAAATAATAAATTATTATTATTATATTTTGCTGGCTGGGCCAGAGCAGAAAATGATCCCTGCCCCCCATCCAATTCCAAATCAAGGTACGTTAATACCCAATGACAATCAAGTTATTTCCGCCACAGAGGCAGAATCAATCCACAAGGGCCTCTTCCCAGGAATAAGAAAAGCAGTCAGTGAGTGATCCCACAGGTTTTAATAATTACTTTGGAGTGTATTAGCTGTAAAATGCAGCTTAAGCATAAACAGAAACTGTCCTTTAAACTGTGCTGTCATTTAAATCAGTAGTACAGTCCCATTTTATCCCAATTTGCACATTGCTTTATTTTTTTAAAAAAAAAATGCTTTGGGTTTTTTGCTTTCTCCTTTAGGCTAAGGACAATTATAGGCTCACAAGCCACCACCCACAGAGCAACTTCAAAACAGGTTAGAAACGTCTATTCTTTCGTAGCCGATTTGTAATGTTTCAAAGTGCGAGCAGATGGATCTGTGGCCTTGATCCACTTCGGCATCCAGTAGTGAGGGAGCCAATCGGAGCGGCCTGGAAAATGCTTCTCGAAGATCTGGCGGTAGTAATAGCCTTCTTTTGTTTTAGGGGGGTTGAAGGGGAATTTCTCCGCCGCCTTCTCCAGCAGAAGATCATCAACCTATGGGCACAAAAGGGAAAGAAAATTGAAACCGTGAGAACTGCAAACATAAATCCCAGTTTTTGACTAGCTATCCAAGTTTACGACTCCCCCTGCCCAAATCAGTCCATGTCTTCCTGACAGATCTGTTACATATTTTGGAAAATCTGCTTGTTTGAAATGCATTTGGACACCTCTGAAGATACTGAGGGATGCATGAGGGATTCCCAAGATCAAGGAGCAGGCTTTGGCCTATGTCTGGATACAGCAGGACACCAAGATGGTGGCTTGGGAATTTCAAAACTGCACTGAACTTTTGGTTTCTTAGAACTCCCGAATAACACTGGGTATGAGAGGCTGCCGGTACAATTGCCAGCAAAGCAACACCCAATCGATTTTCACTTGTGAAAAGGATGGGGAACTTGTGGCCCTCCAGAGACTGCTGAAGCCCAACTCCCATCATCTCTGAACATTGCAATGATCGGTTTTGGAGGCCAACAACTACTCAAGGTCCACAGGTTCCCCACCCGACTGAAATTCTTTAACACAACAGGCCATGGAGTTTGTTTCGCAAGCCAGCACTGCAGCTGAGTGAAGCATCCTTGGGTGTAATCTCACAGCTACCACTTCACTTATTACAAGTGATTGGTATATCTGCATTTTCATTCACAAGTGTAAGAGTGCTAGTTTAGCAGTTTTCAAGTAAACATGGGGGTTTGAATCCCTCCTCAGTTGTAGAGCTCTCAGCAAGTGACTTGGGCCAGTTGCTATATCCCAGACTAAGTACCTCACACAGTTGTTGCAAGGATAAAATGGGAGAGGGAAGAGAACTTGGTTTTTCTTTATTAGGAAGTCAGTGTGGTGTGCAATGTACAAAGTGTTATACAGGCATCACCACCCCAATTTACACACATTCAATTCACACGTGTTTCTTAGTACAAAAAGTACTGGTCTGATGTGTAGAGATCTTTCCTATTCTACTGAGTTCAAGAGTGTTCTGGAAGGTTTCTTTCTATGTGTAAGAAACAGGCAGAAGGTTTCTGATGTTTGGGTTATTCCTTCTGGGAAGCTGAGTACAGTTGGTTTAAACTGGTTCTGTTATCCTTTCTGTCAAGGTCATGCTGACTATAATAGTCAAGCCAGGAGGAGCCTGGGTTTCTCACTTTCTCTTTCTATCTCTTTGTTCTGGTGTAGTGTTCGGTAGAATATAGTGTTAAGGTTTAGTCTTATTATAAGTTATAACAATACAAATTTTTTTTATTATTATTTATTTGTACCCCGCCCATCTGGATGGGTTTCCCCAGCCACTCTGGGCGGCTTCCAACAAAGATGAAAAAATACATTAAAACATCAGTCATTAAAAACTCCCCTAAATAGGGCTGCCTTCAGATGTCTTCTAAACATCAGATAGTTATTTATCTCTTTGACATCTGACAGGATGGCGTTCTACAGGGTGGGCGCCACTTCCTTACTGTAAGTTTAAATTCAGTCTGCTGCAACTAGATTTCTTATGGACTCTGCCAATCCTGAATGTATTGGATTTGTGAACATTATGCTCAATTGCCTTCAGTAGCAGTAAAGCTCTGCTGGATGAAGTACAATTGCCTCTGGTCTATTTTTTGGCTCCAGAACCACTAACCCCTCAAAGTGGGGGGAGAGACCTGAAGCATCTCAGCAAAGAAGAGAAGAAGAAAAGTTTGGATTTGATATCCCGCTTTATCACTACCTGAAGGAGTCTCAAAGCGGCTAACATTCTCCTTTCCCTTCCTCCCCCACAACAAACACTCTGTGAGGTGAGTGGGGCTGAGAGACTTCAAAGAAGTGTGACTGGCCCAAGGTCACCCAGCAGCTGCATGAGCTGGAGCGGGGAATCAAACCCGGTTCACCAGATTACGAGTCCACCGCTCTTAACCACTACACCACATTGCCCCTCCAGCTTGTGAGAAGACCCTCTCCGGAGCCGAAAGAGGGTGTCTCCTTCAGGCTCCACAGAGGGTCTCCTCGCGAGCTGTAGGCACAGCAAGGTGTTCCCCATTTATGTGGATTTCACTTATGCATGCATGGGGGCATAACATAACCCCCACATAAATGGAGAGTCACCTGTATAAATATGTGAACTCACCTGAAAGACACACAAAAAAAGCAACTTCTATAAGTTTCAGACTTGTAGAAGACTATAAAAGATGTAACAGTGTACCTGAGTATCAATATAGTCTTGGAGGATTGAGAACCATGATTTCTTGACAGAAGTTAAGCCATCGCTGAAGGCTTCTTTGGGTCTCCAGAGTATCTCTTTAGGCAATAAGTTGGTATCTTCAAAGGCCTCTCTTAAAAGGTGTTTCTCAATTCCATTCTGTTAAGAGATACCACAAATATCAGCCACCAAAAGACTGACATTAAAATATAAAAAAGATTTAGACTAGAAACACAATCCGTTGTTTCAGAAGCAGCTCCGTTAGACAGTGCCAGACACAACACAGCATTTTAAGAATGAAGTTAGAGAGGTAAATGCCAAAGTCAATCATACGGTCTGGTGTATTAAGCTGGAATTCTAAATAGATCTCCCAGGTGAGACTCAACCTTTCATCAATGTGCCCACTGGTGATCATAGCCTAAGCCTGAACTTCTAAACATGCTTAATAAGGAAGGCGCCTCGCTGAATTTATTAGGGCTAACCTCTCAGTAAACCTGTCTGGGATTACAGTATAAATTTCCTAGCTGGGTTATATGTTCATAGTTTACCTTTGGTGTTCTGAGTTCTGCTGGCAAAGACAGGTAATAAGCAGTAAACTGGTGGTCCAAAAATGGAACTCTCATTTCCAGACTGAAAAAGAGAAAACATCAATAGCTACTTATTAAACTTATAAGTAGATGTTGTTTTTGTACAAGAATATATCTAAGAGACTTACAGTAACAACTAAGAAATCCTAAAGCCATTTGTAGTCAGACACTTGCACGGAGCTCTAAATGCAATATTTTTCCTTGTACAATGTCTATACATTTCAAAAGCTTCTCACTGTGCTAGGCTATAAACAGCGCCACCTACCGGACAACAGGCTCTCTCGTCTCTTTCTTGAAAAAACCCCAAACCACCATAGAGAATCAATGTTAAATAATTGATTTCAATTTAACTTTAATTAGGGACCGTAGTTTGTTTTTAGTTCTTCCTGGAGACTCGTTGCGGATTACTGAAAAACTAAAAGGTACCCCAAGTTTGACGTCTACCTTAGAAGCAATGGCAATGCATTTTTACTTTTGTCCCATTGACACTGCAATATAGCGTTACAAAGCAGACCTACCCGTGGGCAGCTGTTGTCCTGTCCGCACGGAGGACATCGAAGAGGTAGAGTTCTCGGAGGAGCCGCTCGCTTTCCTCTGCAGCTTCTTCTGGGGTGGGTGCCTGCATCAAGGACATAAGAGAAAGATGACCTTCCTGGGCAAGGAACTTGGGCTAACACGTGCAAACGTAAATCAGCAGTGGACACAGGGCTGCAGCATCCATTTAAAACTCATGGCATCCACCAAAGAATCCTGGAAACTGTAACTTACCCTGCACAGAGCTACAATTCCCAGCACCCTTAACAGACTACAGTCCCCAGAATTCTTTGGGGGAAAGTTACGTGCTTTAAATGGATGCTATGGATGTGACATTGCCTTGTATGCAGAAAGCTCCAGTTCCAATCCCTGGCATTTTCAGGCAGAGCTAGGAGAGCACTAGGCAGAGAGCTGCTGCCAGTCCGTGTACACCTGTGTTTTCCCAAACTTGGGTCTCCAGCTGTTTTTGGACTACAACTCCCATCATCCCTAGCAGGGCCTTCTCTGCAGTGGCTCCCCGTCTGTGGAATGCTCTCCCCAGGGAAGTTCACCTGGCGCCTTCATTATACACCTTCAGGTGTACTCTGGTTTCACCTCAGATTGTATGCATCTTTCGCCTTTTGCTCTCTTATTGTGGTGTGTTCATCCGCAGGCAAGAATGAGCATTATTTGAGAAACACAACAAGCATTTTACCTTATGAAAATAGATGTATCCTTGCGTCAACTCATCTGAGCCTTCTCCTGAGAAAATGACGGCGCTGTCCGTTTTCTCCCGTATGTATTTGGAGACCAGATACATGCCTAGTCATGGAGAGACCATTTCAAAAAACAACTTTGTTTGTTTTCCCAAACTACATCCTTAGGCCAAGGCTTCCCCTAACATGCCACTTAAGCCGTATCGTCTGAAGAAAGGCGTTTCAGAGATAAAGACAGGCGCTGGTATCTTTGTAAGCTTCACTTTATAGCAGGAATGGAAGGCCCATTCTGGAGGGGTGACATCAGGTGACTGACAGGTGGGAAACCCCGCCCATGTGTCAAAATGGGCCTGTAAGGATGGATCTGCTTCAACAGCACCTTCCTCTCAGGGGAAGAAGGGGGGAAAATATGTATCTTACCCACTGAAGCTCGTACAGTTGTAATGTCGTAGGTTTCCAAGGAAAGTATAACGTCTTCTAGTACCTGAATACCTTCTTCAGAATTAAAAATGACCTCATGATGTTCACTCCCAATGTAAGCTGCTACCTGTTAATAAGAATTTATATTAAGTGACCTGCGAAGTGGCTCACCTGGGATTCAAGGCCAAAGTTAAGCTGCATCTAGAATGAAGAAGCAGCAGCTTATGGTTAGGCAAGGCAGCAGTGTCGTACCTCGGAAGTTGAATGGAATCTGTTCCGGAAGTCCGTTAGGCTTCCAAAATGTTTGGAAACCAAGGCCAATCAGAAGCCACAGAAGCTGCGTTCGGATTCCAAAGAACATTCGCAAACCGGTTTGCAGCATTCTGGAGCCAAAACGTTTGAGGCGCAATGTGTTTGACTTCTGAGATACAACTGTATATACACCAATCTATTTCTTTTTAAAAAAATCTACACCCCCAAATAATCTCAAGTCCAGGTCAAGAAAAGCTGAATTCTACTATTTTCCTTTTGCACACCAACCTATTTAATTGTGTACAATATAATTTGCTCCTGCTAGTTATGGGGTAGAGCAATGAGTTATGCAAAGCGCTGGTGCAAAAAGAAAAGCCCTGCAGGATCCAACCAAAAGGCCTTTGTAGTCCAGCATCCCAGGGTGGCCAACTGTATATTTCTGAGACGCTCACAGGCAGGGCATTAAAGCCGCCTTCCTGCGAATGTCATTCAGTGGTATCTTCTGAAGATGGAGGTTTCATGTTTAATTGGGTAGTCTCCACAAACATGCCTAATCCTCATTTTAAAAAAGACCATCACTGCATCTTGTAGCAGTGAGTTCCATCAATTAAATTGTGCATTGTGTGAAGAAGCTCTCTGCTTTGCCTGTCCTGAATCTAACTGTACGAAGGCATGAACAACCTAGGCTCAGGATACCTTAACAACCACTTTACTGTCCTATGTCCCAGGTCTATCATTGAAATCATCTGGGGCAGCACTATGAGTGAATCACCCAT
Organism: Podarcis gaigeae; assembly: GCF_964106915.1. Lineage (NCBI taxonomy): Eukaryota > Metazoa > Chordata > Lepidosauria > Squamata > Lacertidae > Podarcis > Podarcis gaigeae. The sequence continues at coordinate 29,570,795 of NC_139688.1, forward strand.
AGATCAGAAGCCCAGCTCACGTCAACAAGGAATCACGCCTTCAGTGTAGTGGGCTACAAACTTGCTCATTTAAAAAAGTCTAGATTCTCAACATGACGTATCCTGTGTCAGTATCATCTACTACACATTTTGGAAAGATGTTTGTTTGCTGTGTGTTTAGACACACTTCCAAACATATTGTAACCAAAATTTCAATATGGATCCTGAGATAAAGGAACAAGTTTTCACCTATGTTTGAGTACAACTGCACACCATTTTGAATCACAATGGCAGACCAAACCTTTCAAAGCTGTGCTGGTTTTAACCATGGATTTCAAAACTGCACTAATTTATTGGTTTCTTTGATCAGTGTCAGGTATGAGGTTGCTGGTTCTCTATAGAGTGTGATACAGGTGAATGTGGAGCCTGTGCCTTCTGAACTAAAATAGTACTATACCTTTCTGGCAGCCAGCAGGTCAGGAGCATCTTCCATGCCAATTGCAAAGGTTTGTAATGGGTAGCGAGTGCTTCCTTCTTTCATCAATTTGATTAGCATTGAAGCAACCAAGCTAGAATCGAGGCCGCCTGTCAAAACATCATTAGCAGTTATGCCTAACCAGGAACATGTAGCTTTCTGTGCTGTATCCAGCCACCTGCCAGTCAGAATTACTTGCCAAGAAAAAGTGTTGCCTGCATTTTATGGTCTGGTTTAATGGTTTCCATTAAATTGTTTCTATATTGGGGGGATGGGGACCCATGCACCTACAGTAAGGTTGTGGCTGTATTAGTGAAAGGCAATGGTAATCATAAAACACATTATTTTTTACCTGACAAGAGACAGCCAATTCTTCTGTGAGCCATCAAACGTTTTCTGACAGCATTTTCAAACAAAAGCCGAATGTTGCTTTTAACTGTTTCAACATCAAAACCTATCAAGAGAAAAAAAGATTCATTTATTAATACTCCACCTTTTAACCAAGAAGCTGGTGGTGGCATGTAAGTATTCCTCACCCTCTGTTTTTAATTTTCTTACAAGGTAGGTTAAGATGAAAGATAGCCACTAGCCCAAGGTGAACTTTCATGGCTGAGCCATGGTCTCCCTGATCGTGGACCAAGACCTCATCCATGACACCATCCTGGCTCTCCAAACCAGTGATGTGGCTCTCAAGAAGTTGTTGGGCTCCAACTCCAATCAGCCTCTGACCTGGCCAATGGTCAAGGATTACGAGACTTGTAATCCAACAACATTTGGAGGGTGAGGTGTTTCCAAGCCGCAGTTCCCTGGGTTTGCACATCACAGGGAACTATGGCTTGTTTAAAGCAGAACCTTCCAGGTATTTGAACCCAGCACTCTACCCACACATTGGCTTTTCAAAATCAGACTGTTTAGACAGAACATAAAGTTCTCCATCAGAAACACATAATTTAATCATGGTTTGATAATTCGTAGTCTATTCCCCAACAGCAATGTACGAAGCCTCAAGGCATCATATCCCTAGAACAGTAAATTTGCACCTTTACTAAGGCAGGAAGAAGACTATTTTAGATTTGCTGTTACCCAAGGGGAGATTTTGTACAGCGCTGTAGGCAGCATGCAGAGGTTCATCTTTAGGGCTGTGAAATTTCACCACTTCCACTGATGCAACTTTGCCATTTGGCTTTAAATCCAACACTTCATAGTGTCCTGGAGGGAAAGGGTCCACTCTGGGATCAAGGGACATGCTGTGCTTCAAGTTGATAAGACCTAAATATGTAACAAGACATTGTGGGGTACAGGGGGAGAGAAGGCAGAAATGGTGTAAGCTTTTGCCCATGTAACATAAAATATGCACTGTCAAAGCATCAGAAATTTTCAGAACTGTAACAGCTAACTACAGCATTATAAGAAATGTAGCAAATCTAACCCTGGGCCAGCACAAGGTTAGGAAAAAGATATATAGGGAGACAGTAGCTTTCAACCTTTGCAAATAGAGGAGCCACCTACAAGACCAAACTGTAACACACACACCCTATATATATATATCTATATCATCTATATCATCTATATCTGTCTGTCTGTCTGTCTAATATAACATGAAAGAGTGTGTGACTATGGGAATTGTAATCCATAACATCTGGAAGGCACCAGGATGCTGAAAGCTACTATTACACATATACCCCTTTCTCTTCTTTTAGCATGGCCAGATGCAGATGACTTATATCTACAGTCATACCTCGGGTTGAAGTAACTTTGGGTTGAGTGTTTTCGGGTTGTGCTCTGTGACAACCCAGAAGTAACAGAATGCGTTACTTCCGGGTTTTGCCGCTCACGCATGCGCAGACGCTCAAAATGACGTCAGTGCATGCGCAGAAGCGGCGAATCGCGACCCGCACAGATGCGAGTTGCGTTCGCTTCAGGATGCGAACAGGGCTCTGGAATGGATCCCGTTCGCATCCAGAGGTACCACTGTATTTTGAACAGTTTACGAAGGGGGAAACGTGCAAAGCAAAAGGAGGGCACACAATTCTTTTTGTCTATCAGTAAAGGAGACAAGTACACATATCAGTGCGATGACTCTAGTAAATGCAAACGTCTTTCTCTCTTGTATGACCTCAAATCTAATCAAACCCTGCACACATCCGACCTGCTGAGAGCCCTGCTGGAGAAAGTCCATGCCGGAGGCATGATCACTGCCAGTAAGTGAATCAGCACTCATTAGTCAAGGCTTGTGGCTCTCTCAGTGTTGCTACGTTCCAACTCCCATCGTTCCTGACCACTGGCCATGTTGACTGGGGGCTGATGGGATCCGACAGCATCTTCCCCATCCCCAGGAGTTAGAGCACCTCACTACACTTCTGTAGACGGTACCCTCTGAACTCGCCATCTTTGCAGAGAAACAGAACCCAGTGAAGCACAAGCTGAGATGCATTGGTCCCTCAGTATACTAGATACCTCTGTCTCATGTTCTATTAATAAAAACAAAAACCTCCACTTTCTTCACATGACCCAAACCTGGAAGAGTTATTTCCCCAAATATTTGTGGTTCAGCCCATGCCTAGATGGTGCCAATTCAAGTCGGCATGGCTTCCCTTTCGTCTTTGTTGTTTTCATACTCTGATCAACCGGAGCTCCACGAGAGGCACACAGCTCCCTTTGTCACAACAATAGCTCCATGCAATGCAGGGCTCAGGGGTATTTACAATGGCCCAGCCTCCACTCATTGTGTTTCCTCTGGTTGCTTACTTGCAACAAGAGGCGCCTTGTTATCCATATGAGCCAGGGGGCTGATCCCCAAGAGTCCCCAGTAATAGCCCCCTCTCCTTCTATTGCCCTGGTTTAGAGGACAGCCTCCTCAACAGGCACAGCTTGCTGAAGAAGAGCTGTTCTTTGCGTTTCCTGCATTAGAATAGCTCACACTTGTGCTTCAGAGTTTCTCTTTCTCCCTTCGGCTCTGATGCAGACACCCCTGCTGCTTCTCAGCAAGGAAATGTAACACATTCTAGCTTCCCTCTCTAAACCGGCCCTGCCGTGCAGCCTCCCTCCTCAATGAATTCCTCCTGCCTCTACTGCCCCTTCGGTTTAAGCAGACAATTGCTGGGCCAGCTTGACAAATGCCCATGCAAACTTATCTCTTATTTTTTTAACAACCTGCATACTAACAAATCTTGCTTGTTCACAATAAACTGTACACTCTTTGATTATTATTATTATTTATATCCCGCTCTCCCCAGCCAAAGCTGAGCTCAGAGCGGCTAACAACAGTAAAATAATACAGCATTCTAAAATCAATTCATTATAAAATCAGTTCAAATCAAATTGATGGCAACCATTGGGCTAGAGCTCTGTGAAGAATTACCAAAGGGGGGAGGGTCAGGCTGTGCCCTGGCCAAAGGCCAAGTGGAACAGCTCTGTCTTGAAGGCCCTGTGGAAAGATGTCCAGTCCCGCAGGGCCCTAGTCTCTTGTGACAGAGCGTTCCACCAGATTGGAGCCACAGCCGAGAAGGCCCTGGCTCTAGTTGAGGCCAGCCTAACCTCCCTGTGGCCCGGGATCTCCAAGATGTTTTGTTTGAAGACCATAAGGTCCTCCGTGGGACATACCAGGAGAGGCATATTTTCCTCTTATTAGTACTAGAAGCTCGATTCAGTTTGCTACAGGTGTAACACTCAAGCACAGAGAGATCTCTATAGAACCAGGGGAGGGAAAGTTTTGGCCTTCCAGATGTTGCTGAACTACAACTCCCATCTGCCTCAGCAAGTGTGGCCAAAGGCCAGGGATGATGAAGATTGTAGTTCAGCAACATATGGAGGGCCGAAGGTTCCCCACACCTGCCGTAGAGTATAGACAAACTTATCTCCATCTTCTGCAGTGTGTGTGTGCATGGATACTGTGTGTGCTAGGCTAGTACAGGCAAGAGGAGGCTTCTGAGTAACTCCTTATCTCTGTCTAGACGTATCCCACTATGCTGAGTGAATAAGTGCAACTGTGTAGGGGTGGCGCTGGACAGAGAGATGGGTCTTCCATTATTTATACTGCTTAGTGTGAAAATGCATACACACCATAAAGAATTTCAGGAATGGGGGCAGAGGGAGACAGAGCGAAAACTGGTCTGTAAGCCATTACACCCATCTTAAACTTGATCACATCCTTCATATTTCTATCATGGGATAAAACAAACAGAAAGCTAAGGTGAGCACCAAAACAAGGCACCAAATAATTACTGCAAGTACTGCTGAAAGCTGTCACAAATTTGGTCAAAGCAAGGTGTCAAGTAGACACTACGTCATTCAGGGCAAACATACTTTCATAAAAGTGAGATGAAGCAACATCTTTCATAAAGAGAAGAGATTAAACAATTAGGTTTATTGTGGCAGGATCAAGTTGCAGCAATATCTGTACCACATGAAGGCAATTTCAAAAGAAATTCAGAGTTTGAGGTTACCTTTGGCCTCGGAGCAGACGCCCAGGAATCCATCATCTGTCAGGACCTTGAACAACGGTCTGACTCCGTATGTATCTCTTCCCAGAAACACTTTTCTATTTGCTGTGTCAAGCAAAATGAATGCAAACACACCATCTAGCAGGGAGGCTGTTTGCTCTATTCCTCCCTTGTTGTAAAGATGAAGGATTACTTCTCCATCAACCAAGGTCTGGTAATCAAATTCAAACTTCTTTTGCAGCTACAAAAGAGAAAGAAATGAGTTTTTTTAAGAATGAAACCAATGCATATTGTCAGGCACACATGAAAGGAAGGCATTTTTACACCCTAAAAGGGAAATAATTATACATTAACGTTCAAATGCCCTAATTAGTTTTGTCAATAAGTGCTGGAAAGATGTGCAGTTGTCTCTTCAGAATGCAACTAAACCATCTGAATGATTCAAAAAGTAAACTATGGGGCTGCTCTCTCAGAATATCCAATCTCATGAATTAAGCTTGGGATAAAGTTCTTTCCCCTCATCCTACACCTTTCACGACAAAATGCTTTGAATGCGTGCACTCATGAAGGTTAAAAAGGAGGGATCCTATCAAATATTTCTACTGAGCATTTTAAACACGAAGCCAAAGCAAAAAATATTTTGTAGCACAAACTTATATTTTTATTTATTATTATATTTGTATGCCACCTTGCTTCCAAGAAGCTCAAGACAGCAAATATGGTTCTTCTGCCCCATGCCATTCCATTTTGCCCTCATAATAACCCAGTTACTGAGAGACAATAACTGGCCCAATGCCAACTACTGAGCTTCATGAATAAGTGGGGATTTAAACTCTGGTCTCCCAAGTCCAACACCCTAACTGCTGCATCACATAAATGATGCTTCTGTACTAACGCTTTACAGTTACCGGTACTTAAAATGGACAGCCCAAATTCCCAAATGGGGGGGGTGTTGTTTATAAACAATTTTTATTTATATGCTGCATTTCGGCTCAAGTCCTTCCAAAGCAGCTTACAAAAACTCGTTAAAACAACAAATAAATATTTTGAACATGCAAAGCTAGCTCTAAAGAGATCATTGAAGCAAGTGTTGAGGTGGTTGTTGTCGTTTACCTTTTTGAAGTTATAGATTTCTCCATTGTAACACAGCCACAAGTAAGGGAATTTCTTCACCCGTATGGGTTGCATTCCATAGAGCTGGTCAACAATCGCAAGACGGTGGAAGCCAAAACAGCAGTTGGTGAATCCATTGACGTTCTCAAACCGAAACGCATCTGGACCTCTGTGGGCTATTTTCATTGCACAAAGACATTGAGCGGAGAGGCATTCGTCACTTCCGAAAAGGGCCCAAATGCCACACATGGTGGTATCTGCTCAAGACTGTTGGGGGAAAGTAGCAAAGTTCCTGAGTTCAGTTACAAGCCAATGATCTCCAGAGCAAGGTGGGTAGCACAATGTTCTGCCCAGTGACTGCACTGCCTTCTAGACAAGCTTCCAGGTGCTTTGTGCCGATGATGGGGAGCACCAGAGGCAAGGGGGCAGAACAATAAATGTACATTTAACCTTTGTAAAATTTCTACACACACACACCCTTCTTTGTCCTTCATCCAGGAAAACAAGATTCATGGACACTTGCCAGCTAAGCCAACAGGAAACACTTGGAGGGTCTGAAAGTATTACACAACTATTCACACTATCCAGAGTTTTACTCTTCATAGAATGAAGGGTAATAGCCAACATTTACTCATACTCAGAACAGACCCATGCAAAGTATGACTAACACTAGGTATATCAGTTACAGATAGGTAGCCGTGTTGGTCTGCCATAGTCAAAACAAAAAAAATTCCTTCCTTCAGATACACTTCTTGGTATCTGAAGAAGTGTGCATGCACACGAAAGCTCATACCAAGAACTGACTTAGTTGGTCTTTAAGGTGCTACTGGAATGAATTTTTTTTTGTTTTGACTAGGTATATCACTTTGTAACTCCAGTCTGGGAGTATGTTCCACTGAAGTCAATGGGATTTACTTCTGGAGCAGTTGTAAGTTTTAGTCAGAGCAGGCCCACTGAAATTAATGAACGTGACTAACTGTAGGTCCATTACTTTCAACTCTGAATAAAACTTAGTTGAATACCACCCACTCTATGTTTATAGGATTGCACAACAGGACTATCATACTGGCACTCATCTTAAATAAATAATAATTACGCTAAGGACTTGGTCGGCAGTGAATGACAAGATTTGGAATAAGTCTTAATTTCTGAAGACAAGAAAGGCTAACATATGGGGAGGGGAGAAGACGAGAGTATCCCTAGGGCAGACTTCTACACTCTTGTATTTTATACTCTTTCCCCAAACTACAGAGAAAAGATTCTAGCCATTTTGCAGTTCAGCACATATTACTCATAGAAGTTGAGAAGGGGCTCTTCCTGATGTTGTTTGACTACAACTCCCATCACCCTCGGCCACCCAGGGATGATTGCAGCTGTCCTCCAACAACATATGGAGGCCCACAAGTTAGTTATAACTCAAGGGTAGCTATCAGAAGAGAATGCCTAACATAATCAAAGAAAGAAAAAACCGCTCCTTTTTCTTTTTGCCTGGCAACATACCCAAGTACCGGTAAGAACTGCATGACAACCAGACATTCAACAGGTGCAGCTAAACGAAATAGTCCCAAATGTTGCAACCTTTCCTGTCAAGCGGCTTGGTTGTCCTTTTCTCCGCAAGGGAGCAGAGGAGACCACAGACCGTACACATAATTGCTAACGTGCTCACATCACAGATCGGTGTAACAGCATTATGACACGCCCCACAAACTCGTTTCCTTACGACCCCTAAGCATTGAACCTGCCTCTCTCCTTCCTTCCTTCCTTCCTTCCTTCCTTCCTTCCTTCCTTCCTACCCCCCCCCCACCCCCCAATAGCTACCATACACTCCGTCTGAATGCTGGATCTCGCCCTGCCACGCACCTGAGCTCTTTTTGCAGAAAGTGTGCCGGGGTGGGGCGAGAATAGCAACGAAGGACCAGGTACAAGCCGGAAAGTCTCCCCTCCTCGCTTCGCCCGTTACCTGTCGGTGATCCTGCACCGGGAAATGAAATGACAGCTCCGCAGCAAGCCAGAAGAGATTGCACCCACCGGCCAGCTCCGCCGCTCAACCTCGTGCTGCCTTAAACGGGACTTGAACGGGAAGGAGGCAAGCGGAAGCCGCCCGCTGCCTGCGCCGGCCTCGTGTAACACACAGGCGGATTTCATCAGCCCCGCGCTACGCCCCGCCTCCTGCTTGGGCTTCCCGGTCCCGCTGGGCGGAGGCGATGCAGATCAGTCTGGGTGGGTTGGCTAGCGGCGTGTCAAGGGGGTGGCCACCCGCTATTCTTATCACCTGTAGCTTTTTAGACCCGCTCTTCTCACGAGGCTGTGTATATATCCGGCCTACCACCCCCACCCCCCAGTTTTGTCACCCCGCACAACAACCCTGAGAGGTTGGCAGTGACTGATTTGCGTGTAAGCTAAACAACCTATAGCTTAGGGCCCCACTTTCTTGGGGGCCCGAAAAAAATTGTAAAGAAAAAACAACTGGATGTACATTTCCAAAATATAAGATAAACAACAAAATAAAAGCTACACACAGCAAGAGTGTTTTGTGTTGTGTAGGCTCCTATGATGTAAGTAATGGGCCCCGCCTGCTATGCTCCCTAAAACATCACTGGTTTGCTCATTTATATATATATAGGGTGCCTGCATTCTTCTTAATTGTATTTCAGTTCAACAATTACTTTGATAAAATACATATTTTGTTATGTGCAAATGGCTTTAGATACCTATTAGGTCCATAAATTACCATATAACACATATTCAACACAAAAAAGCGACAATTTGTTGTTGACAAAGGACAGCTGGACATATAAAGGGCCCCATTACCTTCAGGAGCTTAGGACCTCATCAAACCTAAATCCAGCCCTGGAGGTTGGTCAAGGAGAGAAAGTCATGGATACTGATTTCTTGCAGCTATTTCCATCCCACGTCAACCCTGCAAGGCAGGGAGTAGGGGAGAGAGAATAATAACTGGTGTTTATTTAATGTTTACTGTTACTGAGTTCCCACATTTGGGGATCCAAATCCTTCCACTGTTTTAAAAACGGGAAAAAGCAATATTGACATATTAAGACATCACCAGGCTCCTTCCCCAAGGGCACCTGGTGGTTGAATGAGTAGGCAGCTGCAGCAAGGTGGGATTGGCTTTGCCTGTGCCTGTGATTCTCTTTCTCCGAATCCTTCTCAAAGAGCAGCTGGTGGTAGGTGGCCCTATGCCCCCCCACATAGCAGCAACCAGCTCAAGTATTCTTCTTAATCTGCCTCCCACTGGCATAAGGCACCCAGCTTAATCTGCCTCCCACTGGCTAAGTAGTGGGTTTGAACCCAGATCTTAATTCAGGCCAAAACACCTGCTTGCTATGTACCGTACATAACTTCATGGCTGTGATTATTATTGAAATGTTTTGTTTATAGCACTGTACACCCTGAGACCACATTCACAACACCCTCCCCGCAAATTCAACCCCTCGCATCTCAGTTCCTACCAAGTGCCAACCTCTGCTGATTGTCTCCAATCACAGTTCCATTTTAGCTACACATAGCTGATAGTCATTATCTCATCTATCCTAAGCTATTACTATCTTGCAGTAAGTTAATTTTGTGTTGTGCGGCTACTTACTGCCAATCAATTTTACTGGATGACCCTACATTCTAGTATTTTGAGAGAACTCAATTTACATACGCTTGCCCATACAAACCACAGGGAGTCATCACAAAACACAGAGCAAAATTTAAAGTTCAGCAGAACTCTTCATCAAACTAGATTTTATAAACAGGGGGAGAGGGGAGAGAATGAGAAGAAACTTTTTGGGGGGATGCGCTGAATGAAACCGTAAGATTAACACAGCTACTCTTTGAACGCTTCTAGGCATCTAGTTTATTGAGCATTCATCCCAGTTTGTTTGCAGGCAGGTTATACTATACACCATTCTGCCAAAAATTGTTATCCTACACTTTCCACTGCATTTCCCCATCATTTTCTTACCGCAAAAGTCCTTTCTACAAATCCACTTTAATTGTTCAATCTGAATTTGAAAATTTAAGCCAAGGCCAAAAGAATCAGTACCCTTTTTTGTCACAAGGTAGAGCTGTTGCTTTGACATCCAAATCAACTCAGCTTCAGCTGAATGAAAAAAAGCTATTGTGGCGAACATTTACAAAACACTTATAAAAATGACCTGTATTTGGCAATATCCTTCAATAAGAAGCTTGCCAGAATTAGGTCAGTTTTTCCAGGCAGTTTTGAATCTGAGGACCAAACTACATGTTACATTTACTAGCATATACTCAGACACCACATTACAGTATACTTGGCATAATAATCAAGTATTTACAAGTACCAAATATAATAAATGGGAATATTTCTTCTTAGTGCCTTATAGGTGTGTACTGAAATAGATGAGACATAGGTTTCAGCTAAGCAAAGTGATACCTACGGATTAATTCAACAGGTTCGAATTCTCTGAAAATGTGTTTGTAATGGAGTATCTGCTTCAAACATTGAGATAGTATCAAAACCTTTGCTGTGCACATTCAACACAATTCTTCATTCCAGGCCAGAGCCCAACTCAGCTTTCACATCCCCATTTTCAAAGGGGAAAGAAAAGGAAATGGGTGTTACTGGAAATTCAGTCCTGTTGAATTCAATGGGATTTATTTTTCAGTACACAGGGCATACACTCCAGCTACACTGCATAACTCTCCCTGGGAGAAGGCATGCCCTAGAATGGGGCAGAGGAATAGCATCAAAAGAGCATTGCTAAACGATACTGGAAAAGATAAAAGATCTGAAATAGTATACCAAGATACTCAGGAGCAGCCTATATGTTACTGGAGTCCAATTCAAGATGTTAGCATATAAAGCCCTGAACGACTTGGGACTTAGATATCTGATGGAGCGTTTCTCTCTGCATCAGCCAGCCTGGACCCTGAAACAACCAGAGGCAGGCCAGGGGGCGGGGTGGGGTTTGCAGTGCTGTTGGCAACTGTAACTCATCGTGCTGGAATGCTGGACGGGGTTTTCTCTGCGACAGCAACCTAACTTTGGCAATACAGTGGTAGCTCAGGTTACATATGCTTCAGGTTACAGACTCCACTAACCCAGAAATAGTGCTTCAGGTTAAGAACTTTGCTTCAGGATGAGAACAGAAATCGTGCTCTGGCGGCGTGGCGGCAGCAGGAGGCCCCATTAGCTAAAGTGGTGCTTCAGGTTAAGAACAGTTTCAGGTTAAGTATGGACCTCTGGAACGAATTAAGTACTTAACCCAAGGTACCACTGTATTCTCCTCTAGAGGCATGGATGTTAACATCGTTGCTGGCCTTCTGACACCTGCACATGTTGTCCCAGGCTTTCAGATGGCTTGTTTAGTTTGCCCTGAGGTTGTAGGCCTGCCGTATTTTGCATTGTTTTTACATCTTCGTTTTTATTTTAAATTGTATATGGTTTTTTTATAAGATATTTATTGAAATTTTAAGAGTTACAAAAAGAAAAAGCAAAGAACATCATTTTAAACAAATAATAATAATAATAATAATAATTGTATATGGTTTTAATCTGTATTTTTATTGCTGGAAACAGCTTACGGGTCCTCTGGTGAAAAGCAATCTAAAACTCTTCTAAATAAATAATATTTTAAAACGATTGATCATTCCACAATGCTGAAGAGGCAAATGCCCATTTATCACACAGCCTTTTGATATACTATAGTTGCCACAAAGCAATTATACTGTGTCCATTTCAAAAAGCATCTTTTAAAGTCAGAACAGTAGTCCATTTAGCTCAGTATTGCTTATGCTTGTTTTTTACAGCCCATCCTGAAAATGCTGGGAATGGAGCATGTTGTAAATGCTGACGATGAATATCTTGAAAGGACAGATGGCAGGCGCATGGAGTATGTTAGCTGGATAAGCATATGCAATCCTATGTAAGACACTGAACATATTTGAAAGAAGCAACTCTGCAGGATACCTTTAGGCACACACACAGGTGCTAACATGCACACTTGCAAAGATGAATAAGCATTTCATGAACTATAATTTCAGTCAAGCCTTTCATTAAAGCCTTTATGTTTCACAAAGATATTTTTGTGAGTTGAACTCATGCTGAGTTGGACTCCAGGAAGGGCTACCAGGATATTAGACCTTGCTCTATAGAGCAGGCTGGTTCCTAACAATGATTCTTCCTCATTTGCCAGAAAAACAAACAGGATCTAGATAAAGTAATAAAAAAGCTGTTTAAAAGTGGCACCAGAGGTTAATTAAACAGATGAAGCCAAACACACTGCTAAATACACTTCTGTTTTACCATAAGCTTGCAGTTACTTCCTGCTATGCGCATAAACAGAACATCAAGGCTCACTGGACTATTCCAGTTTTCCAAATACTTTTATCCTCATCACACTGAGGTAAGTTTTGCATGAACCTGCACTGCCTGCAGTGTGTCCATTTAAAAACAGATGTAGCTGTGGAGTGTGTGATGTATCCTCACACCTGACATTGTGGGTGAGTGTGTACCAAGATTGCAATCACCATTATGTTCAAGGGGGCCGGGCACGTGCAATGTGGAAAAGGCATGGACCACCTAATCAAGGAGTTTTCAAACATCCTTGTGGACAGCAGGATCGAGAAGAAATTTAGACTGAAAGCAACATGTTGATGAAGATAAATTATTCCAGATGAATAAAAACTACATTTGTGTGCTACAAACAGGTTAGTGTGTATGCGGCTTTTATCTGATTGTAATACCATTGACATCACTTATCTTAAATCAGCTGTGACATTCTTGCCTAGGAACATTTTCTTTTGAAACATTTTGTGTGCGCTGAGTATTTATGAAAAAATTGGTTGGTTGGTTTTGCATATGACTTGGTGGCTATCAGGTTTAGATGAACCTAGACATTTCTGGTGTGGGCTCCATAAAGTCTATACTGTATGAGAAAAGAAACTGTGTGTTTAATAATATCTGGGTAGCCTGCCACTTATTTCACTGACACAACGAGAGATAAAATAAATGCATGGTGACTAGTCTCAAAGGACTGTGTTGGTGGTTGTAGTTGAGTTCACTCTATCCAAACGTCATACTGTTAAAATGCACAGAACGTGAAAACATTACGCATGACAGATAAATTGTTGTCTACCTCCATGGGCGTAACCAGGATTTTTGTTAGTGGGGGCAGGACTTGGGGGGGGACTTTTGTTTGGAGGGCAGAACCTATGTGATTGGTCAGTTAGTTGTTTTACTTGATCTGCCCCCGCCTTGACTACACCCATGTCTTCCTCCCTAACAGTAAACCTCTCTCTCTCTTTCCTTTCTTTTAATCATCCTAAGCATCACCTTGGTACATGTATTTAGTACGATGTGGTGCGCCTGCATGGAAAACTGTTTGAAAAACTGACTTGAGTGCCCATGTCCCTAGGGCTGTTCATGGATTCTACAAGCATAGCTGTTTCTGGCTGCTACAGGAAATGCTACTTATATGTGAGCCTGAAGAGGTAATGCAACTTCTGTTGCATGGCAGCTCACGCTGTGCTGACCTGTATTATGGGGTAAACTTCATGCCCCAAGTTTTAACAGGGGGCATAGTCAGGATTTTTGTTGGGGGAGCACAGAACCTCAGATATGTACTGATTTTGATGGGGGGAGCTGCCCCCTTGCCTCCCCTCGGCTATGCCCTTGACAGGGCCACATTGAACCCCAGGATTGAATTTCCTCACCCCTGCTCTGCCAAATTAATCTTATAATTTATATTCTATCTTTTGCAACAGCCCTATAAAACATACAAGGAGTGCTCTGCACCCAGGGCAAAGAGCAAAAAGCAAATGGGCTGGGCATGCTTATTGTTCCCCAAAGCAAGCCGGCTTTGGGGGTGAAATGCCGGCCGAGGCTATGGTTGCCTAGTAAGAACTTTTATTATTTGTTTGCTTGTTTAGTCAAAGGGCGCGACTCCCTTAAGCGACAACTCCTCGGGCTGCAGCTGAGTCACGAGGAAATGAAGCCCTCGGGGATTAAAGGGTATTTCCACCCCAGAAGCTGCCAGTTATCCCTCCTCGGAAAACGGCCCTGGAGAGAGAAGGCAACTGCCGGCGCCGGGCTGCTCCTCCTCCCTCAGCCCTGTCACCAGGTGGGCGGGAAGCGAGGCCGGCCAGGCGCCGCCCCATCGCAGGGCCGCGGGCCGGGCTGGTTGGCTCCGTCCTCGGGCCTCATGAGGCAGCTGGCTCCGGGGCGGGCCGGCCTAGGCCCTCCTCCGCCTCCTCCCTCAGGTCGGGCGGCCCGAGGGTAGCAGGATGGGCGTCGAGTAGGCGCCGGCCTGCTCAGAGGAGCCCTCGCGCGATGGCCGTGACAGGGCCTCGCTCCCGAGCGCCGCTTCCGCCGCCGCCGCCTGGAAGCTTCTCGTGGCTCCGGGGCGCCTGAGAGGAGGACGACCAGGAGGAGGCGCCTTCTTCCACCGCCCCGCGCCGCCCACTTCGGCTGTCCTGGCCGAGGCCCGGGGCAAGGTGAGGGGAAGAGAGGGAGGTGGGCTCGCCCCGGAGGAGGCGGGGAGGGCGGCGTGGCGAAACCCGAGGTCGGGGTCACAAGTGTCGTGCGGAAATCGTGTCGCGGGTGGGAGATTTCGGCCTGGTTCGACGGCGGCGAAGCCTCCCAAGGAGGGAGAGGTGTCAACTCCCCTTTTAGCCGGGCGCCCTGGGACCAGAAACATGGGCGTAGCCGGGGGGGGGACCTCAGATTTGTATTGATTTTTACTGTTTTTGGGGGGGGAGGCCCCCTTAGCTGCGCCCATGGGCAGAAGCTCAGAGTCCCCACTAAGCGCAGATCGGCTCCCCGCCCCCCCAAACGCAGCTGGGCTCGCTTACTACATCTTATAGTAGCGATGGATCCACACCGTCGCCATTGGTGGAAAGCGGGGCTGGAGCGGCTTTTCTGGGTTGCATCCCAGGATCCGCGGGCGCCCAGCTCCGTACTTGGAAGCAGAGGATTCCATATAAGTGCTGGGAGGGAGCGGTAGAAATCATTTAATTTCATTGAATTTATATACACAATGCTTTGTAGGAATTCCTACAATGCTTGATTTTGGTTTAAACAAAACAAAACAACAACTTCCAAGCGGCCTGCGGAAATAATAAAGCAAAAAATAAATAAATAGGAGAATTGGCAACCATAGCTTAAAACCTTCAAAAAAGTGGAAAGCCACAGATAAAACACACATGGACTTTCTGAATTTCCGGGTAAGCCTGTCTAAACAAACATGTTTTTAGAAGGTGCCGAAAGGAGTACAGTGAAGGCGCCTGCCTGGTTATCATCACTAGGCAGGGAGTTCCAAAGTGTAGGTGCTGCCGCCTTAAAACATGTGAGTTCTTACAAGTGCGGAACGGGGATCATGTGGCGCCTGCAACAGTGCCAGTTCCGCAGATCAAAGTTCAGTGGGCATCTGCGGGTGTAAGGAGATCTTCTAGGTTAACTACCTCTATACCAGCCTGCTGCTTGAGCTTGCTGGAAGGACTGAAAGCTGAGTATTTCACAAGAGGAAGTGGGGAGGCAGCTTGGCAGGGTTGTAAAGGCCACCTCACGAGTGGCAGGTGCTGGGCCTTGATAACACAAGATACCACTATCTGAGGAAACCAGTTGTCAGAAACAGGAAGTTTCTGACGTCTCTGCTGTGTCGAGGTGCCGCCCCGAGGGAGTATTTCTGTGCACATTTTGAAAAGCAGATCTTGCATGAGCTGCAACATAGGAGCAAATCCCATTTAAAGCAGAGGACATGGTACTTCTGCTTGCAAAGGATAGATCTGTTTGGCTGCAGTCCTAGGTACGTTTACCTGAGAGAAAACCCCATTGAATGCAGTGAGACTTACTTTCGCTTAAACATGCATTGGATTCTCTCGTTAGATGGTTTCGTACCTCTCTGCTGCACTTGGTGCAGAAGCCTGAAAGACAAAAAGGGATGTTTTTTTTAAAAAAAAAACAACACCTGTGGTCCTACAGGAAGGTGGTTGCAAAATGTTTAAACTTTCCTGTAGTTTTTTTGTATCACACCATCTATGAAATGTATTCTTTTCTATAGCAGTTCTAGTCCTCCAGCACATATATTTTTCTTGTGGAGTTTTAAATATTAGGGAATGCTTTTTTTCGTATGTTAACCACTTCTCCCAGTATGGGAATATGTGGGAAGGAGGGAGCCATGTAACTTGCACCAACTCTGAGAAAACTTGTTCTAGTTCTTTGCTGTTGCTGCTCCCAGGATAGGAGTTGGATAAAAAGGGTATAAACACTGGTGTATATATAAAAGAACAGTGACATAGTATTGGTGAAACTGACAAAACCACCTACCTTTGTCAAGTTTCACTGCAGAACTGGAAAGGTGTACGTGAAGCAGATTACATGGTGGCAGGCTAGGAGATTAAGGTTAGGCTAAAAGGTAATGAGTGACTGACCCAGTGAGCTTTATGACTTGAGTGGAGATTTGAACCCTGGTCTCCTAGATCCAACACTCTAACCTCTATACCATACTGGTGCTCCCACTATTCTCCCAGTATGCACACTGAATTTGTGCTGTTAGAAGATGAAACACACAACATATTTTTTTCAGTGTAAGTTGTTGACCAATATTACTTGTCAGTCTTCAGATTTCTTGGATGCCTTTTATTACACGCTTCCCCATTTTTAAAGCAAGTTTACAAATGGAAAATTTTAAACATGAAATTATGGATGTGGCCGTTGTTGGTTATTACTTTATTGTTATACTTTCTTATGAAATGGCCAAGATTTATATTTTACTATGTTTAGAAAAAGAAAATGTTTTTATACTAGTTCAAAACATAGTAAAATATTATCTTAAGTATGAGGCATCTTCAACATGAGGTATAATCACAAACTAATTGCAGGGAAAGAAACAGTATGTTCATATGGTCAGTGTTTTTCTGCATTTTTATCTTATGTTTTCAAGCATAACATAATTAGTGTTCTTTCTCTCTCTCTCTTCAGGAAATGGCATCTCCTAAATCCTTAACGCATTTTTTGACCTTTACATTTGGATCAGCAATTGGATTTTTCTTATGTTATTTGCTATTTAGTTTAGTGTTGGAAGAACAAGTTAAAGTTGAGCCTCATCTTCTTTACAACAATCCTCATGGCCATCACTCAGATGGTGATGATGAAAGCCATCAGCTGAAAGGACAAATGAATTTCAATGCAGATGCTGGGCAACATAAAGGTATATTTATGCAGCTGTACAGAGCATTACAGTTCAGTTTTCTTTACAATATATAACCTTGTACATCCCTCGAAAATGGATTGTACACATATCCCATGTTATAAGTATTCAAACTAAATAAATAATCCATGTATCTTTTAGGATACAGGCTTAAGTTTTTCTCTAAATTGTTTTGTAAAATTTAAATGTTCTGAGTCCACAATTAAATGCCAAGCGAAACCAAATGCCTTAAGAAGCCAGCAGGTCATTATCACATCTACTTTGAAGTGAGTTACATTGCATTAAATGTGGCTTATTCTTATGGAAGTGCACATATGATTGTGTTTAAGTTTTTAAAGCTGAAAACTTGTTGCTGGTGGCTCTGCCCCCCCCCAAAAAAGAACCCCATAGTGCTGATATCTAGGAATCTGATAATTTCTCCATCTTCCCAACTCTGGCACTCAGATATTGTAAAAGGGCCTGGGAACTTGAAATAGTTTTCTTATCCTGTTTAAAGGGGATGGAGAATATCTTAACATAACATCATTTAAAGGAGAGTGGATGTCATGATAAACTTTAACTGAGGTGATGTTCATTTACAGTGTAGACAAGGATAGTTCAAAGCTTTCAGCATACTTTTACAAATCTTTATTGCATTAGCCTTGCTCAGTATCACCCCTCCCTCAACATTCCAAGTTTGTAGAATCTTGTACCATAAAGACTGCAGGAGCAGCTGTCCCGTTATTGTGGCTGCCAGAGCTATGGCAAAACCGTGTTTGTTTTGAGCTTTCTTTAGAAGTACAGTATACACCTTTCTGATGTGCCAACTAAGGTATTGTATCTGTCATTTAGTTCAACATACTTTGTTTTTTGAGGGTGTAGCTCTAAAAAGTGGCATATAAGTACTTAGAAGTGCATAAATAAATGTGTGGTGTTCTACTTGTGTGAAAATTCTAACACACTGATGCTATTTTGCAATTTTGCTTCCCTGCACCCCAGATGAAAATAAAAATATTGCTGAAGAACTGTACCAGAAAGTAAGAATACTTTGTTGGGTGATGACTGGACCTCAAAATCTGGAAACGAAAGCCAAACATGTCAAAGCTACTTGGGCCCAGCATTGCAACAGAGTGCTATTTATGAGCTCTGAGGAGAACAAAGACTTCCCAACAGTGGGATTAAAAACCAAAGAAGGCAGGGATCAGTTGTACTGGAAAACCATCAAAGCTTTCCAGTATGTACACGATCACCATCTTGATGAAGCGGACTGGTTCATGAAGGCAGATGATGACACATATGTTGCACTGGACAACTTGAGGTGGCTTCTTTCAAAACACAGTCCTGAAAAACCAATTTATTTTGGAAGGAAATTTAAGCCTTTTGTGAAACAGGGCTACATGAGCGGAGGCGCAGGTTATGTGCTCAGCAAAGAAGCTCTGAAGAGATTTGTGGATGCTTTTAAAACCAACAAATGTACTCATAGCTCTTCTATTGAAGACTTGGCATTAGGCAAATGCATGGAGGGTATTAATGTAGAAGCTGGAGATTCCAGGGATACAACTGGCAAAGAAACTTTTCATCCATTTGTTCCAGAGCACCACTTAATTAAGGGATACCTACCCAAAACTTTTTGGTACTGGAATTATAACTACTACCCTCCCATAGAGGTA
The DNA here is from genome assembly GCF_964106915.1 of Podarcis gaigeae. Classification (NCBI taxonomy): domain Eukaryota; kingdom Metazoa; phylum Chordata; class Lepidosauria; order Squamata; family Lacertidae; genus Podarcis; species Podarcis gaigeae. The sequence goes on from NC_139688.1 coordinate 29,589,645, forward strand.
AGATTTTTGCAGTGCTTTTCACAGTCTAAATAGGCCACTAGAAAATACCTTTTAACTTTGTCTATGTATAGCTGCCATATACTGTCACATTGTTGGCCCATCCAATTGAGAATTGTATTCTGATTGATTGATTTCCAAATTCTTGCATCTGCTAATAGCTCTTTACACACACACACACACACACACACACACACACACACACACTCGGATGAGCCTTTCTATATTGAATTTATTTTTTCTAACACTTAAGCTTTATGGCTATCTTGCCAAATAAAACTGGGCAGGTGGGGGAAGAAAGAGTTTGAAATATTCTTTTTCTTATGTCCCCAAAGTGATTCTGCTATAGTTTGGTACTTTTATGACCAACTCTGAAAAAAGTACATTTCAAAATAAAACTTTTTTTGCTGTTACGTAACACATCCTGAGCACTGATTGTTAAGTGACAAACCATAGTCCATATTAACACTTGAAATATATTTAAAACATTTGCTTCTTTATCTTGCCTGTTCATCCTGTTTTTTCTCTTTCACGGCAGGGTCCTGGCTGCTGCTCTGACCTGGCAGTTTCTTTTCATTATGTTGACGCCACCACTATGTATCAGCTGGAGTATTTGTTTTATCATCTCCGTCCTTATGGGTACCAGTTCAGGTACAATCCTGATGCTCCTAAGGATCAAGGAAAGCAAAATTTAAGTGATGCAGCAAAGGGTGATATAAAAGCCAAAGCTGAAATGGAAAAGCCTTTGAAATCCTCTAAATAAAATGTTTGGTACTGCACTGAAGGCGCCTTATGGAATGCTGAACTAAAACATTTAGCTTACAGTGGAGCTAGATGGATTTCTTAAATAATTACAAGTGTTCCTTCATGTGGCTGCAGCCAGCAGATTCTTTTCTAATCATGCTGGTAGCAAGGTCGTTTCACATGCCATGAGGACTGCAAGGTCAAGTCTATAAAACTTTGTAGTGAGGAATTAAATGTCTTTAATCTTGATTCAGTAATGTATGCACACAAATCTTATATTGAAACAAATATCTGTTTTCCACATTGACCCACAATATGCAGTATTTTAGTTGTTTTTATCATGAAACAATGCTTTGTGTCAATTCTTGGACACCTTCAATTAATTACATTAGATACTGTTGCATTCTTTGCTAAAGGATTCAAATGTGGAGTATTTAAACAGAAGCTTATCCTGACAAAGTTAGCAGTCAAGAAATAAGCCTCCTGCTTAGATGCCAAAGTTTAACATTTAGATCTAATTTTTGAAATGTTGGTGAATATGTTGGGTTTTAGTTTCATACATTGGAAGGAAGTCTGAGAGTGTTTGAGATGTGGCAGAAGGTTAGGTAGAAACTTGAATGAGAATCTTGAGTTCTGTAGTATTATAATGGGCACAGTTTCACTAGATAAATTAAAAACATATCCACATATATTTATCATGCTTCATCCAGAAAGTTGATTACTATAAGAACTGCTATGATAGTATTATAGGAAGCAGCAAACTGTCCATAGCTCCATTCTGGTTTCATGCTATTGATTCCTTTTTAAAAAAAAAAATCTTTCTTTGTTTATAGAGCTGGACTTGCAACATAATGTGATATTTTGTTGCCTGTCTAGAATGTTAAGTGTTTGTTAGTTTCCATTTAGGGTTAGATGGCTGTTATTATTTAGTTCAACTTTAATAGTATATTCCTATTTCTTGTGTGACATCCTTTTGGTCAGTCTAAAACATGATTTCCCTTGAGTGTTTCAGATGGTTGTGTTGTTGTGTTAGGCTGTTTTAAAACATAGATCTTTATCCACACATGAAGGAGCTGTTTACTTTGTGCTAAACTTAACAGTAGTGCGGTTTTCCTGTAGCCATCATGCACTCACACTCTAGATACTGTGTACTGAAATATACTAGTTTTCCCCCCCCCACCTTCAAATTTAGACTTTCTCGCTCTATAGTCCTGCTAAAGTGATCTACCAAGGCTTGTTTTATGTTTGCCTTAAATTCATCATATTGATGATAACAGTGAGATTTTCTACTTGATGGTGTTTGCTGGTTAGAAATCATCACCCAAGTTTCCTGAACTCATTACTATGTGCTTTTTAATTGAAATGGAGCACTGGAGAATTACCACTGTCTTATAAGATTGTTTACTTCGAGGTTTCCATATGCAGTACACCTCTGCCTCTCTCCATTGTTTAGGCATGGGATAATAGTATTGTTCTGTTGCCACTGTTGCTCTTAATGAATGCTCAGTACAATCTTAACGTTTCTTATTAACTAAGTAGGCTTTACCTCACATGAAAATAACAGACTAGATTTTTAAAATTTATACTATAGAACTGTCTGTGGAGAAGTTTTGAAAACTGAGATTTCCAGAATGGTGCAGATCTTGGCTTTTAGACGTGCTGCTTCTCTGTTACATCCATCAAAAGGGGAAAGTGCAAAAAATAATAGGCATGCCAAATTCTCAGAGCATCTCTGGTGACAGATGCATTGCTGAGACAAATGTTAAGCTATTGCTCAGTAGTAGAATAAATTTTTGCTTATGCGATATATAACATCTTTTTAGTCTCCAGCTTGTTTATACCTGTCTCTTCTTTTGCTCGTTTCGACTTTAGTGGCATTCATCTGTCCGACCCATGTCACATGGCAATCTACCTCAAAGTATTTTCCAAGCACCTGGTATAAATTGCCACTGCTTTAGTGAAGTTTGTGGCTAATCTTTGGATGGGGAGAGTGAACTATTCTAAGTCATTTTGCATTAAAGCATCAGAATGTCTGTTAATTATTTTGTTGTTTAGTCGTTTAGTCGTGTCCGACTCTTCGTGACCCCATGGACCAGAGAACGCCAGGCACCTCTGTCCTCCACTGCCTCCCGCAGTTTGCTCAAACTCATGCTGGTAACCTCGAATTATTAATTATTAATTGTTAATTGTTATTAATTGTTAATTATTAGACCCTTTCTATTCATGAGTTTAGGTAGTTGAATTGCTGTCAGTTTGGCAGCAAAAGGGTACTGATTTCTGCATACTTGAGGGACTCTCTAGGTTTACAGAAACTAAAATAAAAAATTAAAATCAAACTCTCCTCAAGGTGCATGGAATATTGATGTCAGTTGAGTGAAGATAAAGCAAACCAGATATGGGGGTGGGATTAGAAGGAATTGACCTTCTCGGGCCCCTAACAGCTTACAGGATGATGGGATATGTTGCATCTGATTAAAAAATCTCTTCTCTCTGCATTATACAGAGATGTTTTAGAAATAAAGGAATATATATATATATATATATATGCATTCTGGTTTGGAATCTGAGCCTTCTAGCACTATAGGAACATAGAAAACACAGAAATCAGCCTTATAGCCGGACTGCTTGTCCACCTAGCCCTTTATTGTCTCCTCGAACCAGCAGAAACTCTCCAGGATCTCAGGCAGAGGACTTTCCCATCACTTTCTACCGGATACTTTTAAGCATCCAAAGACTTTGCCCCTGCTTTCCCCTGTGAGATCTGAAAAACAATAGAAGGCTACCGTTCTGGGCTGGTGGGAGCCCTGAACAGGAGCAGTTATTTTTCGCGTGCTGGGAAACACAGCAGCATTTTCTTGCAGGTGGCACTTGTATGCTTAATATATTCTTTCATCTGGGGTGTGCTTGACAATCATTTGTATTGACATGGCCGCTCCTGGCATTCCAAGGAGACAAGATGCTGGCTCCTGGGAATTCAATAGATCAATAACTCAGCTGGTCCATTGAGTCCAGACTTCCCTAATTTGTTGCCACAACTACTGAGTTATTGTGAATAGTATAAGACTCTCCCTCTATATGCTTAGTTGTGTATATTGTTACAAGATGCATGGGATGAGACTTTTAAATCCTAGAATACACCCAAACTAAAACACCTTAATTTTAAAATATTGAAACTTTTTTGTTTATGGAAATAACAGTGGAACAAATAGTCAATTCATGAAGAAGATCAGTGTTCTACTCAAACCTGGCATTTTGCTCTCCCCTTGTTTATACCTATCTGAACACTCTTATCAATGCCTCTATTCTCTCTCATCTCATTCCCTCCCCCCATACACTCTTTCAGCGCTTCTAACTCTCCCCTCAACATGTCATTTAAAAAATCTGTCAGTCGGAATCCACCCAAATGTTTCGTCACACGCCCCTGCTGTTAATCATTCTCCCTCTTCTGTTACACCCCCCTTCCAAACAATTGTCTGAATTTGACGTTCCATGACAACAGAAAAGAATATAAATCATAGTTTAAACAGTACTACTGAATTCCACAGGTCTGTGTTCCATTTGCAGAACTCATTTGTAACAACCCCTTCCCTGGATCAAATGGAAACTTCACAGTTAATAGAGCCAATATGTACAATGCCCATTGAACTGTCACAGGTGTCATGTTGATAGTTCCTTTTAAAGAATCTGATTTGAAGAACCACAACCGGTAATTCAGAGTCTCAGCCTCCTTCAGTATATCTGTTTCTTCAGAAACAAGAATGAGGCCCACATTTAATCTAGGCATACATTTCTAAGGATGTTTCTTGTAGGAGTCACAGAATAATTATTCAAAATTCCAGCAAGGTTAGCAGTTCCTTGCCCTCCTGCAGTGACAATTGCATATTCACCTGTATCCCCAAGTTTAATGTATGAATACAATTGCCCATTTGCATCCACAGTCAGTTGAATTTATTTTCTGATCCCTGCATCTTGGCAGGTTTTAGACGTTAAAGCAAGATAGAGTTCTTGTTCCCAACTTACCAAGGTTTCACATTTCTTTTTCCTTTTGGTTGAGGTGAAGTCCTCAAAGTTTTATGTTGTCTTCACAGCTCTTTCTCCAGGGCTTATGCCCCTCTGTTATGTTAGATTTAGAGTATTCAGTAGCCTTTTTCTGGTTCCCAACAGCCAAGTCGCTTTTCCACAGACTCAAGTCCAGTTCATAGTTCTCTCAAGTGGAGTGTATTGGACAGTCATTTGTATTGGCATGATGACTCGTGATGTTCTAAGAGCCCCCATACAATTTTTGCAAGCTCTTGCAGGAATGAATATGCAGCTACTGCCTCAACAGAACCAAACTTAATATGGTCCGCTACAGAATCACACCTTAAGTTTCACTTCCTCCCTATGTCTAGTCTTGCTGTTAACTCAGCAGTGGTGGAAAGGGAATTCCATACTACATTAGCACTAGCTTCAGCAAATTCAGGGACTTTTATTTCACTACTCCTTGGCAGATGAATTCTCACTTGCAACCCTCTCAAGATCAACTTCTGCAACTGTTCATGCTCTTTTGGTTCCAAATCACCAGTACTGCAAGCCACTTGCCCTGGTACACCATAAGGAGCACGAACAGAGTGCAGGTCTCAACCGAACTTTTCTGCCTCCTAGTTACAACTTGTACCCAGGCCACTTTACACCATGAGTTGGCTTTTGGAGAGTGCTGTCTCTAAGCTGAACTGCTGTGGCTCCTGAACCCTCTCGGCCAAGGCTACCTGGGTGGTTCTGTGTATGCACTCTGCAATCTCACATTCTCTGACTTCTCTTGTAATAATCTTCAATTCATTCTTCTTTCTACGTCCCTGAGCTTCAATCCATGTTTCTTCTGGGCCTTCTCCCTCTACTCCAATTCTTGGCTCTCTGTTTCGTTTCCAGACAGAACACCTGAAGCTCAAGCACCATTTTTTAAACCTCTATGGAATCGGAATTCATGCCAGCGTCTTTGTTACCTCCATTTGAATTTGGTGCTTTCTTATAAGGCATTATCTAGCCTCTGCTACCTCTCCAGACCAAAATAACACTTGACTGCACAGCTCTGGGTCTTCTCTTAAAAGTTCCAGGTCACCAAAATTCTGGGGTATTCAGGACTTCACCAGTTTTATCTCATGATTTCCAAATTCCACGAATCTGGATGCTACTACTTTGCTGCCAAGTTGGGATATCTTGGGGTCCTATAGAAGGCCCCTGGGCATTATTAGGCTTGTTTTGCCAGCTGGTTCACTCCGTCTAGACTTTCCTATTCTCAGAACAACCTGCTACCTGCGTGGATCAGCCAAAGATGTGGCATGACACTTTGATCCTAGAATCATCAAAGCCAGAACACTTAAGAACTTCAGCTGTATTTATAGAAAAGAGTATGTCAAATGATAAAGAAGAACAAATTGTTTTACTATACTAACCTGGCATACCCGACTTCTCTTTTTACAGCTGTCATAACTCTTACCTATACCTTTATTCTCTCTCCCCTCAACTGTTCTTGTTCTGATTCCAGTTTTCCATCATACACCCTTGCTGTCAGTCATTATTCTACAGACTTTTCTGTTCCACAGTGCATCTTAGGCAGTTTCACTTTATTTGCTGAAGCACAGTTGCAGAAGTCCTTAGTAGGGTGGGTGGGGGTATTCCTCATCCCTTTCCTTTCCCCTGTAACTTTCCTTTCCCCCATGACATCCGAAAATCACTACAAGGCTCCTGTTCCATGCTGTTTAGAGGTCCCAACAGGAATGGCCCTTTTTGGGGCCTGGGATGCACTACAGCATTTTACCGCAGGTCCCACTTGTACATTTTCAGTTGGGGTCTGTCCATCATTTGTATTGACACAGCAACAATAGTACCACGTAGGGAGCAATCTTTTGCTTCATACATTGGCACTTGTTTTATTTGCTGATTTTCAAAGTAAAGGCTTGGATCTATTTCTGCCAGTTACCTTCACATGTTGCATAACACATCATTCTAGAAAATCCCCACCTCCCCAACCCTCAAGAGCAGCGGCTGTAGCTGGAAGTCTGTGAGTGTGCACCGTTATTTAGTCTGAGTGAGCCACCGTTGGTCAGTATTGGGAGTGCAAAGGCTACCACTGAGCCAGCTAAACATTTATTTACTTTTTTGACCAGGAGTGCCTTTAGCAGAAGGAGGCACAGGTTATCTTCTGGGAAGCAGCTTATTACTGTGGGGTTCAAGTTCTCTTCCACCCTTTTCTTTAAACTACTTTCTCTCTCTCAGTGTTGTATGTTCAGTGTAGAGAAGCAGAATAGCACCCAGCTGCCAAATTCTGAAGCTTGACGACTCCTTGTTCATCGCATCCCTGATCTTGGTTCTAAAAGATGGAAATCATAGTATTCTATTAAATATCTAGTATTCTTAATTACAAAAGCATGTTTGCATCTAAAGGCACAAGAGATCCCTTTAGGTATTGGTGTATACTCTTGTGGATTGGCATAAAATAATGGCTAGCTGAGTTGGCCACGTCCACATCATAGACTTAAAGCATGGCTTTCTCCAAAGAACTGTGGGACTGTATTTTGTTACAGGTGCTGGGAATTGTAGCTAAGGGGGTGGAGCAAACAACAGATCCCAGGATTCTTTGGGGGAAGCCGTAACTATTAAAGTGCTACAAATGTAGTTCCAGTGTATAGTGTGGATATGAACATTGCTGAACTGAACGTCAGTTTTGATCTGCATTGCTTTTGTATTCTTTTGTGTTATACAAAATGTGCTTGTCTTGTTCAGCTTGTGAAAAAACATTCTGCAAATTGTTGCCTAATCAGATTATTTTAATCACTTTTCGTTGAATTCACTTAACCATTTTTAAAAGCATCTTTTAAAGCAGTGTTCAAATTACTTTATTGTCAGAGTGATGAGATGGCTTCTGTACATATTACACTTCTAACTTCTTTGTGTTTCCATTTAACTATAATAATAAAGGTTAGGATTGTGAGACTTCTGTCTGTGGAGAAAGTATAAGCTGGTCCCATCCTTGATCTCGATGTATATTGTAAAATGATACCATACTCGGATTGTAAAGCTTTTTTTGTTGTGTTTCGTGTATTAACAATGTATATTGTGTACAACAAACTGTACAAATCTTACTAGAAACACATCTGAAAAGATAAACTTAACTGCTGAGCAGTGTATTGAGTTTTTAAGTGACAGGCTGAGGGTTTTTTCACAGCAAACGGTGGCTGACTGGTTTGTTCATGTGATAAATATAAATCACTGTTTTTAAATATCATCTTTGAAGTGCCTTTCTCCATTTTTTAGCAATTAATTTAAATGAAGTGCACAAATAAAAATAACTTATCTCAATTAAAAAAGAACTCCCTTGTGGCTTTCAATGGTATATGTTGTGAATTCCATTATAGTGTTCTTAGCAATGGATCAAGAAATACAAAGTGTTTGAGTTGTATCTGAGTTTTATTTACGTAAAAGGTAAAGGTACCCCTGCCCGTACGGGCCAGTCTTGACAGACTCTAGGATTGTGCGCTCATCTCACTCTAGAGGCCGGGAGCCGGCGCCGTCCGCAGACACTTCCGGGTCACATGGCCAGTGTGACGTCGCTGCTCTGGCGAGCCTGCACCAGCGCAGCACACGGCACGCCGTTTACCTTCCCGCTTTAAAGCGGTACCTATTTATCTACTTGCACTTTTAAGGGTGCTTTCGAACTGCTAAGTGGGCAGGAGCTGGGACCGAATGACGGGAGCTCACCCCGCCGCGGGGATTCGAACTGCTGACCATACGGTTGGCAAGTCCTAGGCACTGTGGTTTTACCCACAGCGCCACCCGCGTCCCTTTTATTTATGTAGACGCCTATTTAAATGGACCCATACTAGTCATGACTGTAACACTAGTTAAAATCCCCTTATGTGGATGGATACTGTGTTTATGATGCTTCTTCCTGGAAAGATGGATCATATAAAGAGAATCAAAGAGCTGTCAGATCTTTGGCTCATTTAGCTCAACTTTATTCTGATGCAGCAGCTGACATGTTTACTTTACTATTGTCACCTGATATATTTGTTTTAAACTCTTTTTAACATTGTATTTTAAAATTGCTGTAGCCCACCCTGGATGTTGTGTTGAAGGGTGGATAAGAAATTAAACTAAGCTTTATAAGGTCCCACTTATTCTGCCAGTTCTGCTACCTCAAATCGAGAGAGCCCCTTTATCCTGTGTCTTCAGCTACTCTCTTCATTGGAGCTTCAGAACAATCTCTCTGTGCGCCAATAGGTTAACCGTGTGCCTGAATTAAAGTTTACTTACATTGTAGTACTGTAGATTTATTACTTTTTAAAATTTAAGCTAGAAATCACCACAAAGAGTCTGACTCGGTGTGGTGTCAGAGTGAACTAATAAAACTATGGCCAAGATTCAGGTGGGGTGTGGTAGCAATTTATTTCTTCACTGGAAGGCCCCCATGTGATGATACCCGATGGCTCTGCTGTTTATAAAGTGCAAGGGCAAAACCTTATTGGAGTATAATAGAGAAAACAAGGCAAGACCTTGTGTGCTGAATGATGATAAGCACATTCATGACATTTACCAGATACACCTGGCTTAGGTCTATGTAAAGAATTAGTATAAATGGGAGGCACTGCAAATGACAGGCATGTACATTAATTCTAATCCACTAGTCCATGAGCTAGCTTCTACTGTGGGGGTGGAAGTGGCTAACCTCTGGTCCTCTAGATGATATTGGACTACAGTGTCTCATCATTCTGGACTACAGGTCAGCACTGTAGCTCAGTAGCTAGAGGACTGCTGCTGTGTATCAAACCACTGCTGTGTATCAAACCACTTTCTGAATGAAGAACCATGGCATAAATGAAACATGCTGCGGACATCCCTAAAGAAGGTGATTGAATTATCCATGTTTTAGTGTTCAATATGTAGAAAATTACACAAATGCATAACTGCAGCATTTTCATGTAAAAAGAGTAGACACACACCCTCTTGTTCATATAATCAGTTTAATCATTACCCATTTAGCTTGTACAGTACTTTTGTGTAGTGGTAAGGTCCAAAAAAAAATACACTTATGTACATCTTTCAGTGCTTTTTTCTGTTAAAATTCCCCTATAAATTGATTCTACTCTTTACTGCACTCATTTGTACAAGAGCCCTGAGAAATAAAAATGTGTGGACTTAGCTTTAACAAAAATCCCAAAATTACCAGCCTTGATCTGGCCATAAGCCATTTTTGTTATTCGTCTGAGCTTAACTGGAGTAACTTGGTGGCTCTTGTTGTGATGAGGATACATATGGAGGGCCACCAGTCCTGTGTGCTGAGCTGCCCACCACTACAACGGGATCTTGGCTACTGTAGACATCTAAAGGGAAAGAGAGCAAATGCTACGTCTTTTGATGATCCTTGGCTGCTAAATGTAGACGTTCCCATTCAAAGGCACTTTTTTCCACTTGTTGCTTTGCCAGATTTTACCAGTTTCAGGTATCCTCCATTGTTCTGCTCTTCACTTCCAAATAACAAAAGGTCATGCTCTACTAAAGCTAAACATTAAAATCCTTGGTATCTTTCTTGTTAAAAGTTCCTGAAACGCTGCCATGGGCAGTACTAGAGCTAAAACACAAACACGGAAGTATTAAGATGCTTTTTGGCGAGTGAAACTATCAATTACGAAGATAATATGTTCTATAAAATCCATTGAATGCATTGTAAAAAGCAGCAGGCGTGGCACAAAACTAGTACTTGCATTAACACAGCATTTGGAACTCTCTAGTATTCTTATACAAACTCCAGGAATAGTTCGCTTTGTTTTCTTCTCAAAGCTCACGTTCTCTCTGTAAAAGAACACAAAAACAACATTCATACCTGAAATACGTCAATGGAACCTTTTCACTTCTGTAATAAGAGTATTCTGCTCTTAACTAGTGCAGCTCTAAATATTAACTCCCTCCTGCTCAAACTTCCAACAAGCAGCCTTGAACTTTTTAAAGAAAAGGCAGGCAAGAGATAAATAGATTTTAGAGGCACTAACACTTGTTTAAGGTATTATAATTGCAAAGTCAGAGAAGAGTCAGCATGATCTCTTGTGCACATAAGATTTGCGCCTGACTCTTATAAGGAAAACACTCTTTGGCAGAGGTCTTGCTATTAACATGACATACCTGCTCAGTCACGAACGCAGGTTTCCCAGCATTCCTGTTCTGTCTCAAACCTATTTTGGTTACCATCGCAGCCTCCATACCAAAAGCGAGCACAAGAATTTACATCCTTGGCATAATACCACATCATTGTATAGTCTCGGCAGTCTCCGGTTTTCATTGGTTCGAAACATCTGTCATCTGGAAACAAAATGGGTTGGATTTTGTTTTTGGTTGTTGTTTTTTTTTTTTACATCTATGGAGACCTGCTCAAATTTTACAGAAGCACAAAATCTTGGGCCTTGTCTTCCCCTGCTATGGTGCTGTGAATAGGTGCACCTGAGGTATTTGGTAATGGGAGGGTGTATCTGTAAACAACAGCCACTCCCCTCTTTTCTACAACCAAGGCAAACCTAGCTTACTCCTGTGTTTGCCGGTTCTGCCAGTTTTGCTACAGAGCTGGGCTGTACACAGCACTAACTGACAGCTATCGTCCCTCTTCCCTAACCCTAGAAGACGTAATGCCGTTGTACCATAGTTTTCTTTTTACGTTCTGTGTTGAAGCCCTTCAAGTTTGTCCACGTTCCATTCAACTACAGAGGCTTATTTCGTTCTATTATTTACTGACTAGGCACTCTTGCACACACATAACCTGGGACAACATGTCAATGGCATTTACTTCCAGGCTGGGATTGGACATACAAAACTCTGTCTAGTTAATGTGCCCCTCTTGTGGCTGTTATGTCCCACAAACCCACTGATGACATGCTAAAGACCTGTGCTTTATTCTGTCTTTACCTGCTTCAGGCCATGAAGTGATCTATGAAAAGAGGAAGAAAGCTTTCCCCTTAACTGGTGGCCTTGTTCTGTTGCCATGTGATAGCCTTCAGTTTTGCTACCTCTATAACTTCAACTTTGTGGGGAGGTGGCCCATACAGTCGTACCTTGGAAATCGAACGTAATCCGTTCTGGAAGTCTGTTCGACTTCCAAAACATTGAGAAACCAAAGCACGGCTTCTGATTGGCTGCAGGAAGCTCCTGCAGCCAATTGGAAGCCACGGAAGCCCCCTCAAGACATTCGGGTTCCAAAAATAGTTCGCAAACTGGAACACTCACTTTTGCAGCGTTCGGGAGCCAAAATGTCTGAGAACTAAGCTGTTTGAAAACCAAGGTATGACTGTATAAGCAAACTCAAGACCCATAAAGGCCCATAAAGTCTGTACATAGCTCAGTTGGTAGACCCTGAGGCTCTTAATCTCAGGGCTGTAGGTTCAAGTCCTATATTGGGTGAAAGATTTCTGTATTGCAAGAGGCTGTACCAGATGAGGCGCATGGTGCCTTCCAACGTCTAGGATTCTATGCCTTAACACTTTCCATTAGAAGAATCTTTTCACACCTTTCGTATGAGGCTGCAGAACAGCTGGCAGAGGTTGCACATCTCTAGTTACATTAGATATGCGAGTTATATCTGGCTTGGGAGTTCTGAATTCAAAAAACTCTTGTGTCTCATGAACAGAAGGGGCAGCTGGTCGCCTGTGACTATCAGGAAGTTGCTTAGGAGGAGCTGTAGTAACATAGCGGTCCCATTCAGAATACGACACTCCTTTCTCACTAGGAACCCCTGGCGATAACTATAGAAAAGGAAATAAAGAATTAAATGTTAGTGGCAAATGGGAATAGGGGGAAATTCTATTCAGTTCACATCTCAGATCTATCAAACTCGCACTTTCTGAAACAATATGAAAATTTAAAACACAGCATCATTCATCCGTTTTTTCAGTGCAGTTCTCCAACCAACCAAAGTGTATGAAAATGAATGCGTATGGCAAAAATTAATGTATTAGTGAAAATAACATATAAAGATGCATTGTATTAGGAGAAATTGCTTGCAAAAATGTGTACATTCATCTATTGTATGCAAAAATGTATTTGTTAGGGGAAATTTGCTCTTGAATGCTGAAGAATTTTCAGGAGGATTTTTTGAATACAAATTCCTGCAGAAATTTGGTGAACTGAAGATTGGAAAAATGACAAAACTTTCCAGCCTTCATGGTAAAACTAGGTGAACTTAAATACCAAGGCCAAGAATTGAAACCTGGGAACTCCTAAGTGCAAAAAAAAAAAAAAAAGACATGTTTTACTACTCAGCGATAGCCCTTCCTATATAAGCACAAATCTTTAGAAATACTTACAAAATCAGTATCTTCTGGCTTACGTGGAGGGACGTAAGGCTCATGTGTCTCAACTACAGAAAACTGACCAGTGTGCTGCGTTCTTGTCTCAAGTCCTGGAGAAAGGGCTGAGCTGAGCACTTTGGTGATGTAGGAACTGAAATCATTCTCACAAATTTGTTTGAAGATCTTATTCTCAAGAGCTGGAAGGGTTTGAAAAAGTCAATGCTGTTAGATGGAAATACACATTGACCAGGAATGAGACCGAGCTGATGGTGACTGGCCCGTTTGCTTCAACCAGGGGCCCTCCAGATGTTGTTGGACTCCCAGCAGCCCCAGCTGGCATGGCTAGTGGTCAGGGACCATGGGAATTATATGAATGAATTTATTATTTTGGTCACAGACCAGTTCCAGCTCACATACAAAATCAGAACACATTTAAATTGGCAGTTCGGTATAACAGGAACAGTACAGATATAGCAGCAGTTAAAATATACAAATTAGATCTTACTCACTAAAATATAACCTGAAGTTGTCATTTAAAAACTTCATCATGATGATATGACAGCTTGTTCCCTAGGTTTTATAGCAATCCCACAAAATTTGGCCCATGGGAATTATAGTCCCAACACCATCTTGGACGGCCACAGGCTCCTCACCCCTGTTTAAATTGAGGTCCGCTCCACTGTATGATGTGTACATCTTGTGGGAGGGTTAAGATTGTATATTTTTTCTGCAAACTTATGGGCATTAAACTGTCTTGTGGAAAGGACTGCAGGAGACAGGAGGAGACAGGAGAAGGCCCCCTCCGGAGAAGACCATTGCCAGATGGACTCTTCACCTCCATCCCTCCTGGGCCATTCTACTACCGTCCTTTGGGAAGACTACTGAGGACATTTTCAATGTCGACATTGTCCATTGTTGGGTTCTTTCTACAGTGGAACCTTGGATCTTGAATGGCTTTGGTTGACAAACAAATTGGCTTCCGAAAGCCAAAAACCCGAAAGTAAGTGTTCCGGTTTCTGAACGTTTTTTGGAAGCCAAACTTCCAACACCGCTTCCACTTGTGTGCAGGAAGCTCCTGCAGCCAATCGGAAGCTGCACATTGGTTTTCGAACGGTTCCGGGAGTTGAACCGACTCCCAGAATGGATTAAGTTCGACAACCAGGGTTCCACTGTAATGTGATTTAATACTACTTGTAAGCCACCATGGAAGGAAGAGCTGGTTGGTTTCTGCTTCCTTCACTGAGCAGCGAAGTGCTTGTCACAAGACAATGTTTACATTCCACAGTCAAGTGCTGTTGGGTTTTCTCACGGGAAAGGAGACTGGATGTGACGTACACTGGTTTCCTGTTTTTTTCACTGTTCTTTGCAGTTCAGTGTAGGTGATTCTCTCCGTGCTTTAGAGGAGAGAGGATGCCTTTCTCTGCTCCGGCAGAGGGAAGATGTTTTTCTGTAAATTACCAGCTTTGAAGTGTAAATAAAGTAATATAGAGCATGTTGGCACGTACTTTTCATCATTCCGCTGTGCACTGGACACTGCTTATCTCCAACATTTGGTTCCGGGCCCAGAAAAACGCAGTGTTTTGAGAATGGACTCCAGAAGTCGGGCTCCTGGCAAAGGAACAAAGGAGCAAAGAATTGGGGTGCCGGCAAAGGATCGGAATGCAGAGGGCCGGATCGGACGATATCTCTGCGCGTCAAGATGATTTGATGAGGTATGTGCTACAGCTCCGGGCAGCCTGCCAGCTTCTAATTAATGGCTTTATGGCTGGACTTTGAACTTTTATAGCCGGTTTTGCCGTGGCACAGGCAAAAGGCTAGAAGGATAAATTTTTCCTATGCTGGGGGAAATCGAAAGTAAAGCAGCTGCAGCAGTGTCGTAGCATGAATTTAAGACAGCAGAGAGAACTTTCACTTTTGAACTTGCCTTTGGAATGCGGTTTGAAGCAGCTGCAGATAAGCAAAGCAGTTAAGCAGAAAGGCACAGGTTCACAGGCAGAGGCTGTTTTGAATTTGCTTTTGGATTGAAGCAGCTGTACACAGACGCAGCTTGTATAAAGCAGCTTGATTTAAAGCAGCAGAGATGACGCAGAAGGCTAATGCCAGAGTCATGATGGCTAGCTGCAGAAGGCTGGCTGATGCAAGTGGGGAATCTGATGCCAATCAGCCACATGCTCAGCTCAGAGTAGCCTGTGATACTGCCATGATTCAGAATGAAGCAGACCGCCAGGGTGATAGCTGCATGGGCAAGGGGGAGTCTTCACAGACGTCATCCCAGAGTGCAGTGGAACCACCAGATGGCGCCAAAGCTTTGAAGGCAGTGAAATGCTACACGTGTGGACGTCTAGGCCATATGAAGAGGGAATGCAGATATCCCAGGGCCAAGACAGAGCAGCGCAGCGAAAGCTCATCGCGTGGAAAAGGCCGAGGCAAAGGCAAAGGTCCGGTGTCCAGGACAACGCAGCACAAGGCAATGGTCTCACGCTTCACTCCAAAGGTTGCAGAGGTCCAGAAGACATCTAGATCTTTCTTCGTTGTTGATTCGGCTGCAACGCATCACATGTGCAATGATAAGCGACTGTTCGTGTCTTTTACACCGCAGGAAGGTGCGATTCACCAGGCGGATGACCACACAATTCCCAGTAAAGGCTACGGAACTGTTGTTCTTCACAGTTTGGACTTATCGATACAGGATGTGCTTTATGTGCCAGATGCCAAGCATAATCTGCTCAGCGTTGGACAGCTGAATGAGCGGAAAATTGACGTTTCCTTTAAGAACAAAAGGTGCATCATCACAAAGAAAAATGATTATGTATTGCATGCTGAATATGTTGATCGTTTGTATGTTTTGTATTTTGATGATGTTGTGCAGGATGACACTTGTTGCATTGCAGGTTCTAACAAAAGTTTGCATGCAGAATGTATTCACGATTTTCATCGAAAATTTGGTCATTTGCATTTTGAGGCAGTATCTAAAATGCCTGCCTTGGTTGAAGGTATGACTATTAAACCCTGCAGGTACCACATGAAGTGCAAGGCATGCGCAGCAAACAAGGTAAAAATGGCTGCGAAAGGTAAGGTGTCTAGTAGGCAAGCTACAGAACCATACCAGGTTATTCATGCTGATTTGGTTGGACCACTAGCGCCCTCTTTGGGTGGAAACAGGTACTTCATGGTTCTCATTGATGCATTTTCCAGGTATATTTATGTGTACAATCTCAAGCAGAAATCAGAGGCTTTTCCAAGGTTCAAGGAATTCTGTGCTTGGTTGGAAAATGTGCATGGTAAGAAGGTAAAGACTCTTTTCAGTGATCGCGGGGGAGAATTCACTTCTCAGCAGTTTGAAGCTTTTCTGACTGAGAAAGGAATTCAACACGATTTGTCTAGTCCTCGCTCGCCATGGCAGAATGGACTTGCGGAACGAGCAAATCAGACATTGCTTCAAGGGTTAAAAACCTTGCTGCATGATGCCAATCTTCCAGAGAGTTATTGGGCCGAAGCTCTCTCATGTTTCATTTACAGTTATAATCGCAGGTTATCTTCAGCGATTGGTTGTACCCCCTATGAGAAGATGTTTGGCAAGAAGCCATACATCAAACACATGAAAATTTTTGGTTCTGACATGTGGGTTCACTCACCACAAAACTCCAAGTTAGACAAGCGTGGATTGCATGGTATCTTTCTAGGTTATCAGAAAGGGTCTTACAGAATAATGATGACTGACTCTAAGGAAATTAAGCTCACAAGAAGTGTTGAGTACAATGCCAAGTGGGGGGAGAATGTGGGAATTTTCCAATGTTATCCTGATGACAGTGATGAAACTGAGGATAGTCAAAAGCAACCGCAACAACCCACACCCACTGATGAAGGTTCTGATTCTGAGTCTGAAACTGAATCGGGTGATTCAGAGGATTTCAAGAGTGCGAAAGCCTCTATGCGACCCTCTGAAAGCTCTGATCAAGAATTGGAGGAACCATTGTTCACAATAGGTCACTTTTCTCCTAAGAAGGAAGAGGAGAGTGTTGAAGACTTAAGGCTAATTCGCAGGTCACAGAGAGCAACAAAAGGCAGACCTCCAAAGAGATTTGCTGATGAGTTTGCTAAGATAGCAGTAACAGCTGTTAAAAGCTCCAAGAAGGTGTTTGAACCTTCAAGTTTCCAAGAAATCCAGGATTTGGATTCAAAGGAAGCTGAGCCATGGTTAAATGCCATGAAGGCTGAGCTTGATTCCTTGGAAAGGAACAAAACATGGGACCTTGTTCCAGTAGTTCCAGGAATGAAACTGCTTGGAAGCAAATGGGTCTTCAAAGCGAAGACTGATCAAAATGGCAAGATAGTCAGACACAAAGCCAGATTGGTAGCCAGAGGTTTTGCACAGGTACCAGGTGAAGACTATCACGAGACCTACTCACCCACCGTGAGGTATGAGAGCATTAGGCTTATGCTCAAGCTAGCTGCAGAAGAGAATCTACACATTAGTCACCATGATGTGAATACAGCTTTTCTGTACGGATCTCTAGATGAATCACTTTATATGCTTCCACCTGATGGCGTACAGGTAAAACAGGGATTTGTTTGTGCTCTGAAGAAGTCCCTTTATGGTCTCAAACAAAGTGCACGGTGTTGGCACACAAAACTCACTGAAGTATTGTTTTCTCTAGGTTTTAAGCAAGGGAAAGCTGATCCATGTGTATTTGTCAAAGAGGAGGGGCAAAAGAAACTGTATTGTTTGTTTTATGTTGATGATCTTTTATTCTTTTGGAAGGATGTCACAATGTACAATAATGCCCTAGCTCAATTGAAAGAGCACTTTGACATGAAAGATCTTGGTGAGGTAAACAACTACCTATCTCTGGAAATAGAGAGAGATCAAGATGGTAACATTCTAGTACACCAGTCACGTAAAATTGCTGATGTGTTAAGCAAACTAAACCTGATGGATGCTAACCCTGTAGACACACCGATGACAACAGGTTATCAGGTAGATGACACTGGAGAAGCATTTTCTGACACTACACTGTACAGAAGTGTGCTAGGCAAGCTAAACTTCATTGCCAGATGTTCAAGACCTGACATTGCTGTTAGCTGTAATTTGCTAAGCAGACAAGTCAACAATCCTACTGTTAAGGATTGGAAAGCTCTGAAACGCATAGCGCGGTATTTGAAAGGCACTATGCATTACAGACTGAGATTTAACAATCAGAAGTCTGGTGGTCTTGAGATATTTGCAGATGCAAGTTTTGGAAGTGACACTACAGACAGGAAAAGTACGTCTGGAGTTTGCTATAAGTACAATCAGGGTCTATTTGATTGGTCATGCAAGAAGCAAACAACAGTTAGCTTAAGTACTTGTGAAGCTGAACTGAATGCACTGTCTTATTCACTTAAGGATTGTGAATGGTTGTTACAATTGTGCAAAGACATAAAAATTCCTGTCAAATGTCCAATCCAGGTTTACCAGGACAACAAAGCATGTTTGGCTTTGCTGAATTCTGAAGGTTGTAAGCAAAGCACGAAGCACTTGCAATTAAAGTTGCAACATGCTAGGGAACGTATTCAAAAGGGACTCGTAACGGTGTCCTATATGCCAGGTAATGAAATTCCTGCTGATGTATTGTCCAAGATTGTATCAAGGGATCAACACTGTACCTATGTGCAGAAGTTGGGTTTGTACTAATATTGTACGAACACGCTGCCCAGTGATGTTCACAGAAAGGGGGAGGATGTTGGTTTCTGCTTCCTTCACTGAGCAGCGAAGTGCTTGTCACAAGACAATGTTTACATTCCACAGTCAAGTGCTGTTGGGTTTTCTCACGGGAAAGGAGACTGGATGTGACGTACACTGGTTTCCTGTTTTTTTCACTGTTCTTTGCAGTTCAGTGTAGGTGATTCTCTCCGTGCTTTAGAGGAGAGAGGATGCCTTTCTCTGCTCCGGCAGAGGGAAGATGTTTTTCTGTAAATTACCAGCTTTGAAGTGTAAATAAAGTAATATAGAGCATGTTGGCACGTACTTTTCATCATTCCGCTGTGCACTGGACACTGCTTA
This sequence comes from Podarcis gaigeae, assembly GCF_964106915.1. NCBI lineage: Eukaryota > Metazoa > Chordata > Lepidosauria > Squamata > Lacertidae > Podarcis > Podarcis gaigeae. The sequence continues at coordinate 29,608,737 of NC_139688.1, forward strand.
TCTCCAACACACCCTAGCAGGCAGGATAAGAATCTAATCTTTATAAAGAAGTGAAGAGGGCTTGCCACCTCTCTGCAATATCACACTACTACTTTTTAAATAGCTGAGCTAACTGAGAAGTAGAGCTCAGCTGAGGAGAAAACCTGGGATGTGGGGGAAGAGCAGACAGACTAGAGCAGGCATAGGCAAACTCGGCCCTCCAGATTTTTGGGACTACAACTCCCACCATCCCTAGCTAACAGGACCAGTGGTCAGGGATGATGGGAGTTGTAGTCCCAAAACATCTGGAGGGCTGAGTTTGCCTATGCCTGGGCTAGAGCTTTGTACACCCCATACTTTAAAAACTTTTAAAACACATGCCATCCCCCAAAGAATCAAGGGAACGGAAGTTTCTCTCTCCCAGAACTACAATTCCCTTCACCATTCACAGAGGGCCTTCTTGGTAGTGGCGCCCTCCCTGTGGAACCCCCTCCCTTCAGATGTCAGGGAAATAAACAACTATCTGGTTTTTAGAAGACATCTGAAGGCAGCCCTCTTTAGGGACGTTTTAAGGAATGATGCCTTATCCTTATCATCTTGATTAAAACAATTTTGCATGCAAACATTAAAACAAGGAAGTCAGCAAATGCAACAGTTAGCAACATACCAGGATGAAATGTTTCCATAGCTATATAGGTATTCTGAATATATACACACACTAAAAACAAGCATTGCTGATGTTCCTTATTATACTTTATCATCATGCAAAAGCTCCCGCTGCTATCTATAGCAACTAACATTTATAATACCAATATGCATTGCTAATATTCCAGCAAATAACATTCCAGAGAGGTTGCTCCCTCTTACCTTGCAGGGTCATGAAATCATCTATCTGGTAGACGTGCTCTAGGTCTGGGTCTGAAGCAATGAGGTCCAGATCTTTCCGGAAACTTTCAAAATTGGGATCGCTCTTCTGAACCACCCCAATGACAAAGATTTCAATGTTGAGAGCGTGGGCGTTCTTCACAACCACCTCCAGCGAATTCTGATCGCGGCGATCTGCTTGCCCGTCCGTTATCACAATAGCCACCTTCCTCACCCCTGGCCGGGCGGCCTGGAACACATCAATGGCGTTGCTGAGAGCTGTGGCAGTGAATGTGCCTTCTCCCAGGTACTGCATGGCATCGACGGCACTTTTCAAGCTGTCCTTGTTGGGGAACTGCTGCAAAGTGGACACCAGCTCGACTTTGTGGCTGAAGTTGATGATGCCGACGCGAGCCGTAGCTTGGTTGACGGTGACAGCGTCAATCACCGTTTTCACAAACCGTTTGATCCGGTCAAAGTTCTCGGGCCCGACGCTTTCCGAACTGTCAATCACAAACACGAGCTCCAGAGGGTTTTCTTTGCACTTAACACCGCAGCCTGTTAAAAAAAGGGATGAGATGGGGTTAGAATTAAGTCAGCTATCTGCTATGTAGGGACACAGGTGGCGCTGTGGGTTAAACCACGGTCAGAAGGTTGGCAGTTCGAATCCCCGTGACGGGGTGAGCTCCTGTTGCTCGGTCCCTGCTCCTGCCCACCTAGCAGTTCGAAAGCACGTCAAAGTGCAAGTAGATAAATAGGTACCACTCCAGCGGGAAGGTTAATGGTGTTTCCGTGTTCTGCTCTGGTTTGCCAGAAGCGGCTTAGTCATGCTGGCCACATGACCTGGAAGCTGTACGCCGGCTCCCATGGCCAGTAAAGTGAGATGAGTGCTGCAACCCCAGAGTCGGCCACGACTGGACCTAATGGTCAGGGGTCCCTTTACCTTTACCTTATCTGCTATGTAGATTTTAAATAATTCCCCAAGAGTTGCAGACTGGGGTCCAAAAAATAAATAAATGTTCTGATGTGCACACAAGGTGCTTCCTCTGTCCGTGTGCATGAGAAAGGCTTCCCTACATTCCCTTGTGACAGCAACTTCAGATACATCTTGGAATAAGTGTGTACATACTGTTGAAAATTGGGAAAGACAGTGGACAACGCCACCTGTTTTCTGTGGATGTGAGTCTTTTGTTCCCAGCACTGGTGAACACTGCACATTCATGCTATTTCGAATAACTGTTCCACTAAGGGTGGCTTCATACATGTGATTTTTTTTCTTTTCATTGGTATAGTGCTCCTCACCTCACACAGAAGTAGAGATGCAGCAAGACAGTAAAGGTAAAAAACAGGTAAAGGACCTCTGGACGGTTAAGGACCTTCCTGCAGCCAATCAGAAGCTGCACTTTGGTTTTCGAATGCTTTGGAAGTAGAACGGACTGCCAGAACAGATTCCATTCGACTTCCAGGGTGCAACTGTTTAACACTGCAGAGACATGGGCCAGCACTTGTGAAACACCACTCTCAGCTATTTTCCTTCCATTCATGGTTCTTTCAACCTTACCCAATAAATATACACACTTCTAAGGTCAATTCTGAATTCTTTTAGGGAAAACAACTAATACGATGAAATGGTTTCATTCCTTCAGGTAGATCTTACCACATATCTCCATTATGAGTTTGATTACATCTTCTTTCTGAAAGAGAGGAGCCAGTTCAGTTGTGATTTCAGATTTGGAAATCAGTTATGCATCATTGCCTAATTGTTTTTGTTTTGTTTTCTAATGGAAAATTGGATGCTTGCTTTGCATAAAGCAAGTGACTGGATGTTTTGAAACACTAAAAAATATTGTTACAGTGATATTCAGATGGTTCTCTGAACATGTCTAAAAGGGGGAAAGAATCATGTCTACTTGCATGGGAGTGGAAATTGCCAAAGTTCGCTCAATTCTCTCATGTCCAAAATGGAAATTAGTGCAGCAAATGCAATCCGTGTTTTCTGCTGTTTTCACAACAGTCCACAAACAATATTTAATTGAGAATGTGTATCGTTGTCCTCCCCCCGCCCCCGCCGCCATTTGTATTTTGTGTTCTTTGCGTTGAAATGAATGGCCTTTGCATTGAAATTAATGGTATGGCATAATGCTAAAATATGTAATTGACTGCATAAAATTCTGTCTGCCATGGCAAGACAAACAACATGGTTTCCCCCAAAAGCTGAACTGTAGCAGATTAGAAACAGCACTGTGTACATGGCTCAGAACAGGCTGGAACACATTTTCCAACAAAATACGTAGTTAAATGATACTTAATCTGTGACAGAAATGTCATTTTTATTTGAGGCAACATAAAAGATACAAAAAGCCCTGCTGAATCTGGCTGGTGGCCCATCTGGTCCAGCATATTGTTCTCATATCGGCCAACCAGAAGCTTATAGTAAGTCCACAAGCAGGACCTGGAAAAGACTGATTCATTCCTAGTTGTAATCCAACAACATCTGGTGAGCCACTGATTCCCCATCTCTGATCATAAAAAGTGCCAAGCTGCAGCTTTTACCAACAGTCACATTTTTATGATAAAACACATCAGGATATACTTACAGTAAGACCAGGTTCGCCTTTGAGTCCTGAAAATCCCTGAAAGATTGTATGATATAAATTATTAAGTGCACTATCTTCTGTTGTAAAAAAATAAATAAAGTAGTTGTGGTTTTTTAAGTGTTACCCTTGGTCCTGCAGGTCCAGGTTCTCCAATCTCTCCTTTGTTACCTCTCTTTCCCTGGTCTCCTTTCTCTCCAGAATCCCCCTAATAATAAGATACAACATGGCTATAAGCCTGGCCCTACATAATTGGTCACATGATACAGCACACAGACACCATTTGAATGGTAATGCCCCTCAACTTGGGGGGGCAGCCCCCTTAAATATTTTATTGGGGGGTCCGAAGGAGCCTTGGCTCCTATGGATAGAAGGCTTTTTAATTTCCAATTCCTCTCCCCCCCCCCCTTCTTTCTCCTTTTCTTTATTCCTTTATTTCTTTAATCTTGGTTGTTTCCCCTCTTTTTCCTTTCTAAATTAGTTTGCTTTTTATCGTATTTTATGTTGAAAACTTTTAATTAAAACAGATTTTTAAGAAAAGAGATAGATGGGCAACTCTCTTACCTTAGACCCGGGTAGTCCAACCCCCACAGAGCCTTTTTGTCCTGGTAAGCCTTGAACACCCCGGTCTCCCTACAAACAACATAGAGATTTGCTTAGAAATAGCCTTTGTAAAAAGACCGTAACATTTAGCAGCTGCAAGCAAAGTACTGTTCCCTTGGTTATTTAGGTCGTTTTCTGTTTGAATGCAGAACTGTCTGCAAGGATTGCATTTGGCTATACCCATATGGACATTTATTAAACATACAGGAAACAAGCATGCAGGAAATCCACTGACAGATGTTTAGCCCAGCCATCTTATCCCTTTGAGCAGAGCAGCTTTCCTGTCACTTCCATATGGAACAGTTATGTTAAATGTGGCCCAAAAGCATCCCCAGGGCTCAGCTGCTCAGCTTAAGCAGCCACCAATATTTCTCAGCCACAGGGTTTACTTACATGACCCAGAGACCTAATACACAGATGCTCCTCTTGTGAGACAGCTTCACATGATGGGAAACAGTTTTCTACTCTATGGCTCTAAGCCAGTAGTTTCCAAACCTGAGCAGCCACTGGAGGTGTCAATGACTATCAGGCTTTGAAAAGCTGGCATTGCTGTATCAAGTTTATCAATTTTGTTGACTCAAGCTACATTGGATTTTGAATAAATGTGCAACTAATGGTTACAGCTTTTAATGCTGCTGTGTAATCACCTTTCTTGACGCGGGTGGCGCTGTGGGTTAAACCACAGGGCCTAGGACTTGCTGATCAGAAGGTTGGCAGTTCGAATCCCCGCGACGGGGTGAGCTCCCGTTGCTCAGCCCCTGCTCCTGCCAAGCTAGCAGTTCGAAAGCACGTCAAAGTGCAAGTAGATAAATAGGTACCACTCCGGCGGGAAGATAAACGGCGTTTCCTCTGGTTCGCCAGAAGCGGCTTAGTCATGCTGGCCACATGACCCGGAAGCTGTACGCCAGCTCCCTCGGCCAATAAAGCGAGATGAGCGCCGCAACCCCAGAGTTGGTCACGACTGGACCTAATGGTCAGGGGTCCCTTTACCTTTACTAATCACTTTTCTTAGTGCATCATGATTCAACCACTATTCTGAATAATGCTTTTTTTATAGGGCAAGGAGCACCGGGGATGAGTTTATGGAGCCAAGGGAACAGTGGTCCCCAAAAATATTTGGAACCACTACTCTTAGCCGTCCAAACCGTAAGACCTGGAGCTTTACATACGCAAGAAATGTCACATTCCTGACATCTCTGTGGCCATATAAGGAGTGATGACATTTTTGTAGGTGACAACACACTTGCTTTCTAAATTTTGAATTGCCCCAGAGGAGTCCCTACCGGATTCTCCATTCATTCAACATTTGGGACTCTCCTCCAGGCCACACCCCCTTCCCAGCCATGCCCCTCACAAGCCGTGTTCTGTGCCCTCACTGAGGTTCATGTAAATGGGAAAGTGTTTTTAAAATGCATTGCTCTAAGTCAGAATCTTGTGGGAAGGATCCAGCTCAACATTTGTTTAGTTTTTGTTTTATTTTGACAAAGTAATAATCATAAATAAATAAGAATAAAAATGTGCACCCCACCACCGAGACCATTCCATTGTAACTATCCAACCTCCTAAAATTTCAACACCTCTTGCAATGGTTTGACCCCTTTCTGTTTTACAAATTCTACAAACACCTTCCGTATCTCCTCGAAATCATTTCTCCTACATATTCCCCATCTTACCTTAATGGCACATCTCAATTTATCATTAATAGCTACACCTCTTTATACCATTCCTCCATTTTATATTCTCCTTGCCCCTTCCACTTTCCTAGCTATCATAATTCATGCAGCTGTCAATAAATCTGTGAGCAAGTCCTTCATAGCCTGCGAACCTTGCACCCCATTGTAAATTGATAATAATGGCAACTCTGCACTTTCAGTCAACTTTAACCCAGTGATTTCTGTTATCTCCCAGCTCAACATTTTTTCAGATATTTATAGCTTTGGTATAAGTAATTGCCTAGTCTGGATGACAGCAGGTGTATGTCTCTCTCTCTGTGTGAAGTCATCAGATTCTAAAGGCCAAAACTGAAATTCTAGTTTAAAAGATATGTCACTGCTGGGACACCCTGACACAACATGGCAGCCTTTTAATTTGTTAGAGCAAACAGTATTTACTCAATTATTTCACTTCCATGGAAGGGGAAAGTCCAGGGTATGGCACATCCACAGTTCATCAGTTCTTCCAGAACAAATTTCTGTCCTTGATCAAGATAGAGTTTTAAAGGCCTGATCTTTTCACTCCAACAGGGCTGGCACTCAGTTAAGAAACCACTGTCTGTCAACCAAGTGGACATTTAAAATTTAGGTTTTTGGGGTTTCTTTCCCCTCTTAAGCAGCAACATAAATAGTTCCATGAAACAACTGTGTAATGAAGACAGGGCAGGGGGAGTCACTTGCAAAAAAAACTTATGTCAGCACCTACATTCTTACCTTAATTCCTTGTATACTATCTCCAGGAGGACCCTGTGGCCCTGGCAGACCTTTTTGTCCAATAACACCCTAATTTTTTAAAAAGGGAAAAAGGGAAATAAAATTGTCTCAGATTAAGAGGGGTGGGGGGAAGTAGGTTAAGACAACTCCAGGAAGAAGTCAGAATTGTAGTGTCATGTAAAGTTTTGTGCCCGTCTCTGCCTTTTCCAAATGCTGGAAACTGTGAAAAGAATTACATATACAAGCCTTTGTAACTGCTTGGGGGCACTTAAGTGCATTCCTATACATGTCTACTCAGAAACAGGGATGGACAAATTGATCAATTTCAGTTTCTTGCAACTTCTCCTTCTTTCCCATCTTAATTTCAGTTCTTTGGCAATTGGCTTTTTTCTTTTTTTAAAAAAGAAATCCTTGTGAAAACCCATCGGCATCTTAGTGCAATTTCTCCTAATCAATGAAATTTCACACGCAGTTTTGACTAATGTATACACTTTTGCAAAGCAATTCCCACTAACATAATTCATTTGTAAGTCATTTTCATGAATAGATGCCTCTTTATGCATGCCATACAGTAATGTATGTATTCTTGCACACATTGGTTGGTTGGAAAACGGCATTGAAAAATTCAGAGGAGTACAAATTTCAAAGGATAGCCATGTTTCGGTTCACATATTGGTTCAAAAAGTGTGGATTAAATGGTTTCTCATTAAAATGCAAAGAAATTCAAAATTTTCACCCCCGTTGCAACTTGGAAATATTTCCTATTGAGGTCACTCCAGGTAATTCAAAAGCTGGAGTAAGAGGCCAGCAGAGTAAGGGCAGCCATGGAAGTGTTTAGGGAGTAAGGAAACTGATAGCACAATCCCACCTATTTCCCCTTCTCTCTGCCCTTGGTCACGTTCAACAGCCAGCCAAATTAAATGGCAAAGCTGCCTTGACTATACCATTTCAGGCTTTGGATACACATTTGAAAAACAAAACAACTCCCCGCACACAGAAAGAAGATAGGCTGAACCCTTCCCCCTGACATGCTGATTCTCTGTGTGCAAGCGCTTATCCTTTGCTCCATAAGGTAAGCAAATGTACATCCACAGCAGTCACCTGAAGTCTCGGGCGAAAAAGAGCCTGATGGCTGGAGTGAACCACTCAGTCCCCGTTATTAAGAGCCTAGGATCAGTAGCATTCTTCTGCAACTAACCCCCCAAACAAAGGCAACACCGCATTCCTTTGCTGGGTGCACTGCATCTAACAATTCAGCCACAAAATGCAACATTATAGAAAGACGTGCTTCTTTTGCAAGGCATTCACAAACCCGTTAAGATTAAAACAGGCAAAAAAGAAGCAGCAGCTGCTAAGATATTGAATGCAAATTAGCTGCAGAGCATTCCAAGAAAGGTGGCTATCGTGTTTAACTTAAATATATAAGGGGCAGGAACTTCTAGATCAGGGGAAGAGAACCTGTGGTACCTACAGATGTTGTTGGACTCCAACTCCCATCAGCCCCAGGTAGCACAGACAGTGGTCAGGGAAGATGGGAATTGTAATCAAACAATATCTGGAGGGCCACACTGCATATTCCCAATCCTTCTGCTAGACTCTGCAGAGATTCTTGCTAACCTTGGGCCCAGGTATTCCTATTCCTCTTTGACCAGGAGGCCCCGGGGATCCTCTTGCTCCTGGTTCTCCCTAAAGTAAAGAAAGACAAAAAGGAAGAGGTTCAACACAGGTATTACATCCACAGAATTTTATGAATGAGCCTGCTTGCTTTCAAAACAAATCATAGCAGAGGATGTTCCAACTTAAAAGCCAGCAAGCACTTCCCATAGATATCAATAGCTAAAGGCCACATTGCAGGTGCTATTAATTTATTTACGTGCATTCTCAGGGCAGCCCATAAAATAGAAAATGCACAATACAGTAAAATGTAAAGCACCATTAAAGCAATTCCCAGTTAAGGTTTTTTAAAATTTATTTTAAAGGAATATTTAAACGCACACCCAAAACAAAGAGCAGAAAATCAAAGCCACAGAGCCAGGGGAATATTAGGAGCTACAACAAAATTCAAAAAGGTATTGGAAAATAAAATACATTTAAAACGTGGTGGCAAAAAAGGCATTAAAGTTAGGTACATGTGGCCCTGCTTGGGAAGAGCATTCTGCAGTTGAGTCACACAGCCACTGAGATGCCCCTTTCACAAACAGATACCTCATTTGGCTTGGGCACCCAGAGAAAGCGTTGGGATAAAGATATCAGGGTTGGAGTAGGTTATCCTTGCTCAAGTCCAAGGAATTGCCTGGGGCAACTCAAAGACAGACCTTTTTTTACTGGTGTTGCAAAACACAATGTCTGTATAGACATTGGGCTGGCTTTTGAATGTTGCACTTGATCTCTCAACCTGCTTTCAATTGCTATGGAAAGAGAGGGAGGCAATTCAGAGCAGGTAAATATTGAGGAGTGTGGAGAGAGGTCACCTAACTCATTCTTCACAAACTTCTCTCTCACTCTAAATGATGGGGAAAGCTGCTGGAACTGTTATTTGGAGCAACCTTCTTCTCCCACAGAGTTTCTAACCAGCCCAGCACTTAAAGGTTTAACAATTCAAACACATCATGGAGAAATGTCTAACAAAGCTGCCAGAGATTTAAATAATAGGACAGCTGTTGACAGATGGCTGAGAGCAACTTGATCTTGGTGAAATCCCTAAAGGACAAAGGTCTGTTTGACAATTTGTGTACAACTGTGGTTTGTTTAGGGGGAGGAGACGTCTGTGATATTAGAGAGGGGGCAGCCCAACCTTCAAAAACTAGTTAATGGAGAAGCTTTCAGGGCTGGAATGCTGCGACTTCAGCGCTTAAATCCGAGAAGCCTGTTTGACTGGTTTGTGGATCAGACTGTGAAAAGATCATGAAGATTAGAGCTGCAGCAGTCCTTAAAAAAACTCAACAATCTTACTTGGGAATAAGTCCTATTAAACTCAGAGGAATTTACCATGGATCACACACGTGTAGGCTTACATGGTTGATCTTGAATGCTAAAGATGGGGCCAAACTACATGTTATAGATCTGTAACTGGAAAACATCTGAAAGCAGCTGTGACATGTTCCCATTTGGACTGGGGAGGGGGAGCTGACACATGAAGTGTCAAATTCTTTTTTTCCATGATGGCACTGTTCCAACCCCATCCCCAGAGCAGTTCTTATTTGCACATCAAGAGGCACATTGATTCCATGTGCTACCAGCAGGTGGTGCCAGAGGATGGGTCAATTTCTGTATGGGCCTTTTGGTATTTGTGGATGAGTTGAATTTGTATCTCCCCCCACTCACCGGCTTTTCTGATTTATTCACCTAAAACATTGTGATTTAACTGGATTGCAGGCTACTTGGGAAACCCAGCCAGATGGGTGGGGTATGAATGATAAAATTGTTGTTGTTGTTGTTATTTTTATTATTATTATTATTATTATTATTATTATTATTATTATTATGCCCCTCTGAACTCACTCACTTAATTTCAGGTAAACCTGAATAGGACCAGGCTGCTTTAACTTTAATTCACAGGACTACTGAAAGCAAATGTTTCTCCTCTTAACCATTTCAAAGACAGGCTGTTCAAAACATTTACTGTAAATACTTAGATACAGTTTAGACATGTTGCTAAACCAGCACTCCCTTCTGGATCAGGCCAAAGATCTATCTAGTCCAGCTTTATGTTCTCATGCGGGTCAAGCAGATGGGAAACCTGTAAGCAGGACCTGAGTGCCGGCTGGGGCTTCTGGGAGTTTGGAGCTAAACCACGGTTTAGGGCGGAGATGGGGACTCTATGGTCCTCCAAATGTTGTTTGGCTCCAACACCCAGAAGCCCCAGCCAATATGACCAAGGGTCAGGGATGACGGGATTTATAGTTTGACAACATCTGCATGGTCAAAGGTGGGGATTCCATGACCTTCCAGATCACAGAATCACAGAGTTGGAAGGGACCCTAAGAGTAATCTAGTCCAATCCCCTGTAATGCAAGAATCTTGTCCACAGCCGGCCCTGGATGGGCTCAAACCACCAACCTTTTGGCTAAGAGCCAAGAGCACCGACCCATTGCGCCACAGGAGGACTATTGCGTAACTGCAGCTCCCATCATTCCTGACCATTACCATGATGGATGAGGATAAGGGGAGCTGGAGACCTATATCATCTGAAGAACCACAGACTTAGAGCTACATGAATGGGTCTATTCTCCTCCCAGGCTCACACCCCCTCTTTTCTCCCCTGTGTGTCCAAGGGCAGGGTGGACGAGGAATCAGAAGCTTTTCTTTCAATTTTTTAATTAACAATGCCTTCTGGAGTTGTCTGAACCAGTGGCTGTGGTTTAGCACTATGGTAAGTTTCAACAAGACAACTTCATAGCCTGTGATTTGAAGTTGACTTGTTTTGGAGCTAATCATAGTTATTATGTGACACGTAATCTAAATTAGTGTGAAAACAAACATTAAACAGTTTGCATATATATTATATAGACGGGGGGGGGGGTTGTCTTATTTTTCTGCTCCTCTCGATTAATTCTGTGACCTCTGGTGCATTTATTTTTAAATTGTTCCACTACTGTGAAACACAAGAATAAGGTTCTCCAAGCGACTGCACATTCATCATAAATGGAATGATATGGGTTAGAAACAACTCTATAAAAGGGAAGTATTATGTATATCTGTTGAAATGGATCCAAAGATATACAAAGAGTTACCATGCTGGGCTTTTTGCTTTGTTTTTGTTTGTTTTTGAACCGCAGGAATTTTTCTGCATGCTTATTTTTTCTTAATTAAAAAGGGCGAGGGTGGAAGAAAATGCAGTCAGCTGAAATTGAGCTAACGGGCAGTTACTGTGTGTGAGATCAATTAAGAAGCCTGGGGCGAGGAACAGACACTCAGCTCTTTACTGGAGTTGAGCCTATGTTTGATAGGCCAGGATCTTAACATGATACGCTTCCTGCAGCTGGCTCTACCTTGCCCCCAGAGACCACTGTTGGTGGGTTCCCCTCCCCCCCAAAAAAGCTTTGGCTCTGGTTCTTCAGTAAAAATGCTAGGGTAGGCTATTCCCACTGCTGTGGTATCAAGGCTGTGGCTTTACAATTTGCATGCCTTTTATATATATACTCAGTTGTTGTGATTACAGCCTGCTCCTTTGCCCTTCATGTCTATCCTATACACAACAAGAAAGTCACGCCTATAGTGTTCCCGCATCCCACAGGCGGTTTTGAGTGAATCGGGCCTCTGTTTCACCAAATTCCTCCTTTCTGCTGCCTGCATATGTGAGACATCTCTCAAGCCCAAAGAACAGAGCTCCAATTGAGATTGAGGGAACATTCTTACGGAGTGATACTTAGTGGAATTCCAACTTGTATGTAAATGTGTTTATAGGGGGCTCTTCGGTTAAACAAAGCTCTTCGTTTTTTTATTAAAAAATAGAGGAAATTAGAGCAGTACAGAAGAAGGATCGGAGGGGGAAACCAAGTCCTACTGGTCAGTGGCGTAGCGTGGGGGGTGCAGGGGGGGCCGGCCGCACCGGGCGCAACATCTGGGAGTTAGGGTTAGGGGGCGCAAATCCACGGATTATGGGGCGCAAATCCACGGGTTAGGGGGTACAAATTACTTGCCTTGCCCCGGGTGCTGACAACTCACGCTACGCCACTGCTACTGGTCGCTTTGTGTGTGTGTGTTTTTGATACCTCAATAATACGGAAAATAAATGACGATGGAAGTGGCTGCCAAACCTCTGTGAGAAGGTAAACAATACCCGGAACAATTTCTATGCCACATTTCCAAATATTATCTCAGTAACCAGTAATGAAGCTGGATCTGGGACAATTTGGGACAGATAAAAGAAAGCACTTCCTCATGGAACGCCTTCCCACAGGAGGCAGTAATGGCCACCAACTTGGAGGGCTTTAAAAGAAGATTAGGCAGAGTCATGGAGGACAAGGCCACCAATGGCTTCTAACCACAATGGCTGTGTTTCACCTCCACTGGCAGAGGCAATATGGCTGTCAGGGACTGGACAGAGGAGGAATGATGGAGACCGCCTCCCCAGTCCAGGCCTTCCAGAGAAGAGGAAGACAGGATAGATTTACAACAGGGGTTTGTGGGAGGTCACAGCTCAGAGGCAGATGAGGGGGAAAGTTGGGAAGTAATGGGAGAGGGGGAAGCAGAGCGGGAGCAGCTGGCTGACACGTTATCACTAGAAAGCATTCCAGACCACACCCTCCATTGTCCCAGAACCAGGCAAGCATTGAAAGTAGGAGAGCAAAGGGCTCGGAAGCAAATGGCCCTAAGCGGCCACCGTAAGCTGGGTGGTACTATTGAAAATTGAGGAGAGAAGTGGGGTGGAGATTACTCGGAGCAATGCCGTTACTCCAAGAGACAGCTTTTCTAAGCCTCTCTCTGTGACTATTGAATAAAAGACATTGGTAAGAACTCTCCTTGTTTATCTGTTCCTGGCAACCTATTGGTTGGGGGGGGGGGGCAGGGTGGATTCCCTGACGCCTGACAATGGCTCTGAGTACAAATTGTGAGAAATCATAGTTGGGGAGAATGCTCAGGCTCTGCTTGTGGGCTTTGTGCATCAATGACTATACCTGTGTCAGCCCCTGGACAGGGGTAAAAGGTATTATTTGCATAACTGCATTAAAGCCAATATGTGAGATTGTTTTCAACCACACTAACTGTTCCTTCTTACAGGTGCAGGGATCCATAATAGCTGCAGCTTCAATGATTTGTCTGAAGCACAGGTTGTGTCTCTTATTTAATGAACATGTGGATTATTGTTTTTCCAGCTTCTTGGGTACAAATATTCAGGGGTCCCGATAAGGAACTGGCCCATGGAGTCAAGAAGCCCCCCCACCACCATGGTCTAGAGCAGTGGTGGCCAAATTTGGCCCTCCAGCTGTTTTGGGACTACAATTCCCATAATCCCTGACCACTAGTCCTGTTAGCTAGGGATGGTGGGAGTTGTAGTCCCAAAACAGCTGGAGGGCCAAGTTTGGCCATCACTGGTCTAGAGGGTTACCACAGGGAAGTGGAGTGAGGAGGAGCAGGAAGGAGGAACGGTGAGCAGAACAAACAGAGAGGCAGAGTCCCTAGTATACAGAAATGCACACTGCATTCCTCAGAAGCAAAAAGCAGCAGAACCTTTGCTGCATCTAATTTTTAATAGCTCTAATTCCGCAAATGAAATGATTTTATAAGAATGCTCATATGACAACCATGGAATGTAGGAAGCTAGCGCTCTCTCTCTCTCTCTCTCTCTCTCTTTTCTATTTACTAGGATAATACCAAACTGGTTTGCCATTGCCAGAATATGCTCCAGAGTACTATAAGTGATTTATCTGTTTGTTTTGACAAATTCCTGTGCTGTTTTGTTCACATGGGGACAGAAGTGTTTAGCAGCCTTGAGGGCAGCCACTAAAGAGCTCAAGACATACTGAAATGTGCATTTTATTCAATGGCTCAGCTGTGACAGGTTTTGATTTCCCTGTGTAAATTGGGCAGCAGAAGGCAACAGCAGATTTTTTACATTGTTAAAGCAGAGGACTGATTGAAAGTTGGCAGATTTAGACAAGCACACATAAATATTTCACACAGTTTCTATAGACTCTTCAAACTTTAAAGTAGCATTCAAAAAGCCATTTATTTAGGGCCACCTTTCCTTAATTTCAGCTTTTCTTTAAACACCCACACGTGAGAGGATAGCATTTTTATTTTTCTGTTTTCTCTATTTTAAAAAGAAAACATGGCCTATGCTTTTAAAACACTTGCTGTACTGCTGCTAGTTTTAAATTGCTGATTTCTGAGATTTGGTATGGATTTTTATTTTTATTTTTGAAATGCAAGCTAGTTACATTGGGTGGGTCATTACCCCAAATGGCAGCTTGACATAAGCAAATAAACAAACGTCGTGCCAGAGGTCTAACTTCTGTTAACACTTAAAGGGCTACGTCAAGATGAATTCTGTCAACTTTATAAAAGTTATGTTATCGATCAAGAAGAAACTGTGATTTATGTTCATTTCCGAGGAAATAGAATACAAAAAGAACCTGCTGGATCAGCCAATGGCCTATCTAGTCCAGCGTCCTGTTCTCACAGAGGTCAACCAGATGCCTGTGGGAAACCTACAAGCATCCAAGCACAAGAACATTCTCCTCAATATGGAGGGAAACAGTGCATAGAATTTGTTTTAAGAAGAAGAAGAAGAGTTTGAATTTGATATCCTGCTTTATCACTACCCGAAGGAGTCTCAAAGGGGCTAACATTCTCCTTTCTCTTCCTCCCCCACAACAAACACTCTGTGAGGTGAGTGGGGCTGAGAGACTTCAGAGAAGTGTGACTGGCCCAAGGTCACTCAGCAGCTGCATGTGGAGGAGCGGAGACACGAACCCGGTTCACCAGATTACGAGTCTACCACTCTTAACCACTACACCACACTGGCTCTCTTTTAATGCTTTTAATGACAGAGTTATCTATTAAAATTATAGGTGTTACTTTAGCATGAGTACCTTTTGGCCAGGGTCCCCTGCTCCTTTAAGTCCTCTTGGTCCCTGAAGGCCAGGCATTCCCTGAGGTCCCTAGAACGACGTCAGAAAAATACAGGCTGGTTAGTCTCATAGAACCGAAGGGTGTACAAATAATGGGATTTTGGCCTCCATCAAGAAGCTTTTATTTTTTCATTTAAAAAACAGCAACATGCATTTTTTAAAAATCTCTTGTTAAAATTATATCCTACCTTTCCATCAGGGTGGCAAAACCATATTAAAACAAATGCAATTAATAAAACAAAACAGCAATAACAGAAAATAAACAGCATAAAAAACAAGGCAAGTAAAACACCAATAAGAACTAATCAAAACATAAAACCAATTTCAATACGTAAGATAAGAGAGGGAGGAGATACCTAAAGCTGAGGGCAGCATATCCCCATATGCTTAGCCCAGGTGGGCTAAGTGGCAGAAACATAAATAAGCCAGCCTAAGATTGTGTCAAGGGCAGAGAAGAGCACTAACCTTGAAAGGAGGAGAGACTGGAAAATGTCCTCACAAACACAAACTGGTTAGCAAAAACGATTGAATATTTACATATTGCAAAGTTAACAGGGAGACTAAGAGGAAACACTATACAAAAAGTTAACAAGGAATGGATGATATTTAAAGAATATCTCAAAAACTATACGGATAAGGTGGATCTCCTGACAGACATAGAATAATACTAAAAAACAAAGAAAACACATAGTAAAATTCATTTAGAAAAATAGAACAAAGAAAAATGAAATGCATATGGATTAATAAATTGCAAAATAGCACAATGAGAACAGTTGGAAGTCAAACACTGATGGTGTATTTATGTTGGGTAGGTATGTAGGTAATGTATGTTTTGCAGGTATGCATGTTTTGTATGGTATGGTTTGGTATGTATAGTATGTATTGTACGTATTGTATCACATTGTTTATGTATAATAAAGGAAAAATTATTTTAAAAAGAAAAGAAAGGGGGAGAGACTCTTCTGGTCATTATGAACCTAAGAGGCGTGCTGGAGCTCTGAAGGCACTTGAGATCCCGAAGGAGGCAAGGTGTGACGCTTCAGAACACTGAGGACAGTGTACTGTTCTAACCATTTACCTTTTACCTCTTACCTATCACAAATTAGAGGTGAAATTACACTTACTGGTGCACCCGGAAAGCCATCCCCCTTTGCTCCAGGAAGTCCAGGTGGCCCTGGTAAGCCTGGAGAACCCTGAAGACAAATAATGAACGTCAATATAAATTATCTAAACATCATATTATTAACTCTTAACATTGCCAGACTTCGATGTCGGCATGCAAGAAGGCAAAACTGGCAGCCTGCCATGTCACAGCATGCACAGAGTATGCCCAGGACAGAGAAGCTTCACCTTCCTGTTGTACTTCTGGTTGAAAAGGACTCGGGGAGGAAGGTGGAAGCTGTTGCTCACCGGGCAGAATACTACCAGGGAAAGTGTTCGTGGTCTGGACATTGACAGCTAATTTGCAAGTTTGAGAACTGGCAATACTTGAGAACTGGCTTGCACCACAAGCCACAATGAACCCCATGCCGAAATGGGGAAATTTGGCAAATTGCATGGGGAAATTCAGAAGTGGTATATGATATAGTGCACGGCAAGCTCCTCTTCCAAGAAGACGGGAGGAGCAGAAGTCATGCTGGACATGTCTGAGTCCTCAGGGTGTGCCTAAAGGATTCCTCTGGTTTGTTGCCAGTGTTTTAAAATATCAAGTAGTTTCCCCATTAATTATTTCAATAACGAAGGAAATCGGGGGCAAGGGGTCTTGTCTTTATTTTGACTTCCAAATTCCTGCACTGGGAAGAGTTGCCAAACAGATGTTCTCACTTTGTGAACAACCAAAATAGGATAACAATACCCTTCTCTTATGAACTGAGGATTTTGTCCCACATATTCCTCCTGATTTTAGAAGGCATAAGTATTGCTGCATCTTCATTACACAATATCCTAAATCTAGCACCCACACCATCAAAAGGCTTTCATCAATTGATGGATTGTGGCATTTCAGTCTGAGGGTGTCTGAATGCTCCCCTAAGTATGTTTAAAATAAATAAATAAATCTGTGTACATATAAAACTAGCATGTCAAGATTATTGCCATCATAATTTATCTGTTTCTATCTTTCATTCCCTGGAGTGAATACATCAACCCATATTTACTAGAAATAAATAATATAAACCACATCTGAACTATGGACACTTTTCTCCTGACCCAAAACATAATGTACTTAAATAAAAACAAGTCCCCATCTTTCGGCATGTTCGGATGACCAGGCCCCATGGAATAGCAGCCTAAATTTTTCCTTCCTGGTGCCTGCAACTATAAGAAATCTGCAATCTCTAGCTCCCTAATATGTGGTTAACCGAACTGTTTCCACTCCTCTACCTCCTGGGATTTCTGAAGGCCAAACTAGACATGCCGCTAAATGTGTATTTGCATTTAAAATGCAAGTGTTTACAATGTTGTTGTTGTTGTTTTAAAAAAATAACTTTACAGTCATACCTTGGAAGCCGAACGCCTTGGCACTCGGACGTTTTGGCTCCTGAACGCTGCAAACCCAGAAGTGAGTGTTCTGGTTTGCGAATGTCCTTTGGAAGCCGAATGTCCAGTGCGGCTTCTGATTGGCTCCAGGAGCTTCCTGCAGCCAATCGGAAGCCACGCCTTGGTTTCTGAATGTTTTGGAAGTCGAACGGGCTTCCGGAACGGATTCTGTTCGACTTTCGATGTACGACTTTATTGGGTAATCAAAATATTTTACAATGAATTGCAAGAAAGACTCAGATGGCAGTTTGCTATTATAAATCCATTGCACCTGGTTGGATATGACTTCAGATTCTGCTGACATCATAACATTGATTACTCAATTACTCAATAAAGAAGGCCACTTAAGCTTGATATCACTTACTATTATTTTATTACTTACCCTTCACCCTAAGGCCCCAGGACAGGTTACAACAATTTAAAACACAAAATTAAAAACGATTCGAAAATGTACAAGTACAAAAAATGGTATTGCAACAAATAAGGTGGGTCCTGAAAACACACATTCCAGGTGTCAAAAGCCAGGATAAAGAGATGCATCTTTTTGCCAAAATCTAAATGGAAGCTTGCCAAAATCTAAATGGAAGCTTGCCAAAATCTAAATGGAAGCTTAGGGCTTCAGCATGTCTTTAACCAGCCCTGATCCTGCCCAACAAGCCTAAAAACACCCAATTTAGTATTTCTTTCTACTTCTTTGTATGTGGTCATATTGAATCATATTGCCAATATTTTGTTTTATTAAACTGCACACCTGAGGTCCCATGACTGAATTTCCAGGGTTTCCGTCGCTCCCAGGAGGTCCTGCATATCCTTGTTCCCCCTAAGCATACACACAAAAGAACACATCTTTATTAAAGGATCACACAATTTTGGAGGAAAGTACCAGGATCAGGTGTTCCACATTGCTTTTTGGTATTATTTACCTTGGGGCCAGGAAGCCCACGAATGGAAGGTCCAGGGCTTCCAACTGAACCTTTGATACCAGATTCACCCTGCAGAAGAAATATATAATCAATGCATGTCTATATCATCAGCAACATATTCAGACGATGACAAGGAGTCCTAAAGTACTGGCTTTCAAGTGGATCCTAAAACATTTTGCCTAGCTGCAAAATGTTGATTGGATTTCCAGTAATTGGTTCCTGAATTCATTAGAAAGGGCTTCAAGGGTCATCTCAGTTTTCTGAACTAAGGTTTTGGACCCACAACAATTGCTCTTCATCTCGATCATAGCGTTTTTCAGGATAGCTACAATCTAGCAACTATTCTATCATTTTGTTTCCTTTCTGCTAATTTTAATTTCAGCGGGATGCGTCTTTGGTGACGTAGACTTTGCTCTCCCTTTAGTGTTTGTGATTGTGGAGAAGTCAGGTTCCTTGTCTTCATTTGGAAATCAGCTAAGACCAGGGACCTCTCTGTCCACGCTGTTTGTCCCTCATTCATACCAATCAGCTGCCTGGTCCAGGGATGGGGAGTCTCAGGCCTAAGCGCTGAACACAGGCCCTCAGACCTCTCTATGTGATCCTCAGGACTCTGCCCAAGGCCACACCCTTCACTGGCTCTGACTTGCATTCTCCCTGAGTATTTCTGCCTGGTTATAATGTGTACATGACCTGTGGCCCTAGGAAGTTCAGCCCTTGAGCTGAAAGGTCTTTCCCACCTATGGCCGAGATAGTTGAGCACTAGCTTCTGCTATGTGGACTACAGTAGTCAAGTGCATTACATGAATTGCATTTGATGCACTGCACACAGACAGGCTGTTAGCAGACAGAACCCACACAGAGAAAAGCAACACAGAAATGAAAGTAACATACCTTTGGTCCTGGATCACCTGGCAAACCTCTTTGACCATCATTTCCTTTTGCTCCTCTTTGTCCCTCTTCACCCTAATTAATAAAATAAATAAAATAAACTGTGGCACAAGGCTATTTCCATCCAACATATATTTATGGGTTTTAAAGAATATCTAAAATGAAAAGTGATAATTGATGGGCCCTGAAGTGGTTAACTATCAATTCTACCCATGAATTCTTTTTTTTAGGGCAGGTCTGCAAAATGGGGGGGTGGGGTTCTTATAGGCCAACACAGTTTCCTTTGGGTTTTCATGTGAAATCTGACAGTCAGCTGCTGGACAACTGCAAGTGAAGTGTTTCTGAGCTGTCTCCACACGATGGTCACATACTGATGAGTGTCAGTGGTCCCAGAGAAGAGCGGAAGGATAGAAGGAGCTCCAGAAACAACAGACCATGAGGTCAAACTTCTAGATTAATGCCTTTGCCCAGTATTTCATTAATGAGTCTCCAGGAGGAAAAAGCAGCCTAATTTTTCAGTTGGACGAACATTCATTTCAATGAAAATTCTGGTGTTAACTTTCAGAATACACTATTAATATTTCATTATCTTGTAATTTTATTCTTCCTGTTTTTAGTACAGATAGAGTGAACCTACAGATCAGAGCTTGCCACAATCAGCCCTGTGGAATCTTTCTTCTTTATGAGGGCCACTTACTTTTAAGGATAAGGAAGGTGCTGTGATGTTTTTATTGCAGCAATCTGTATGTGATCTTTTATTGTACAGGTATTGGTATATATACAAACGTGTACTTATATTAATTTCATTATTAATGTCCTGCCTTGTTAATAACTGCCTGTTCTGTGTTACTTCTTCAAATCTTGGAGTCCCCTTCTTTTCTCAATTAATAAAATCTGCTATTAAAAAGAAAAGTTTTCAGAAGGATGTGCACACTTGGAAGTTCTTGTAGTTTTAGCCAGAGCCCCTTCCTGACTTGAAACTAGAGCCCCTTCCTGACATGAATTGTGTGTAGAACAAATGCAGGTAGGAATGCAGAGGGACATCATAGCAGTGGAAGCATTTGCCTGTGGACTTCGCAAGTTCAATTCCCCATCTGTGCCGGTGCATAAGTGTATCTCTACACAGTTGGGAAGACTTGCAGCCCACAAGATCTCTATCCAGTTTTGTTTTCATAAGCAATATTGAAAACAATTGAACTATGGAATATTAGTGATTAAAAGGTGTCAGTCCTACAACTTACTTCACTGAGAGAGAGAGATTTTACTTCACTCACTCTCACACTTCTAAAACACATTTATTCAATCTTACCTTTGGACCCACCTCGCCCTTTCCAGGAATTCCCTCTGGGCCTCTTGGGCCAGGTAATCCTTGTTCCCCCTAACAAAAATAAAAAGAGGGTATTAATTTTCACACAGCAGTTATTTGCCTTGTTGATTTATGCTCCACCTTTCAGTAAACTGCATTTCCAGTGCAGCTTAAATACTTCCTATAGATACAATAAAATACGAAGGGGAAACACAACAATCTGAAACAGGAAAATCTCAGCAGCACAAGACATCTGGAGGACAGCCATAGCTCAGGGGTAGAGCATCTGTTTTGCATGTAGATGGTCCCAGGCACAATCACAGGTATCTCTAGATAGTGTTGGAAGCAGCTGAGAGCCAGTGAGGTGTAGTGGATAGAGTGTCAGACTAGGACCTGAAAGACCAGGGTTCAAATCCCCACTAGACTATGAAGCTCACTAGGTGACCTTGGGCCAGTCACCATCTTCTCTCAGTCTAATGTACCTCGCAGGGTTCTTGTGAGGATTAAATGAGGAGAAGAATCGTGTATACCACCTTGGAGATAAAGGTGGGATATAGATAGTAAATAAATACATGGTATAAAGCCTCTCTTTTTTATTATTTTCCTCAATCTCTACCTTACTGTACGTTAATTTCCTAAATTATCCTCCAATTACATGGCAGCCCTACTGAGGGTATTGTCATTCTTGCTCTGAGAAAAGGCCATGAGCTGTGCTCCCTCACATTCCCCTTCCATTATACCACTGCAGGGGGCACAAATAAGATTTTGCAGGTCGAAAGCCGAAACTGCGGGTCTTTATGCTGAGGAATGGTTTGTCAAGGGTGAGTACACTGCAAACCGAACTTGGACCTTTTGTTTTAGACAAGCAGCTGACAAACAAAATGGTGTTACCTTTTTCCCAGATCCTCCTGACAGACCTGGCTTCCCACTTTCTCCTGGAAATCCTGGTCTTCCTGGTTCTCCCTTTGGAAGAAGGTTAAAAAAAAAAACAAGTTGGAACACACCATTGGATCAGTTGGGGAGGGATGCTTTTTCCTTTTTATCCTACAATGTGGTCTAGTGGGCTCAGCATAGGTTGTTTGAATATCTGTTCCTTATTTTAACTTCCCTTGATAATGTCAACAATCAGTGAGGCACTGATGCTTTATGGACCACTACTTCTGCACATTTTGTCAAAAATAGCACTGCTATTAATAGTTGAGCTATTAGCAATTGGTGCAACTGGAATATATCTGGTACCTATACCAGAGTTCCAAAAGTATCACAAGAAGTAGCCATCAGTGTTACAAAGCTGAACTATCAGGGAGCGAGGCACACCACTGGAAGGAAGCTCTGGAACTCAATTTCCTTTAAAAAGGCAGTTTTAAAACATTTAGATACAAGTGTTCAAAACAGGCTCACTTTAGGTCCAGGCTGTCCAATTCCTGTTGGTCCAACTTCTCCTTTTGGTCCAGATGCACCCTCTTGTCCCTTAGAAAAACAAAAGTATTTATATTGAGCATACTAAGTAACGTTTTCTCCTAATTTCCTATTAATGTAGGGTGTGTGTGTATGTGTGTGTACTCATTCAACAGCCCTTCCTTCAACAGGTTCTCAGAGCACCTAACAAAAAGTTAAACTTACAATAAAACAAACTAAAGCATGATGAAAGCAGTCAACAGAATTAAAAATCCCAAGAGAGAGACTGAAGGTAAAATGGTGCCAAGCTTCTCTCAGGAGAGCATTCCACAGTCTTGGTGCTACCACTGAGTAGGCCCTTTCGGCTATACCCATCCGCTGAAGGGGGTCAACTGAAGAACAGCCTCTGTTGAAGATCTTAAGGGTGCAGGCAGGCAACTGAGTCCAGGTAGCATGAGCATACAACACTGGTCCTTTTTCACCTTCACTGACTTCCCATACATTTCCACATCCCAATAAAAGTGCTGGTTTTAGCCTGCACCCTTTGGAATCCAAATACCTGAAGGCAGTGGTTCCCAGAAACTGAACTAATTATGGCGGAGACAGGTCAGAATAGAAACCGCTGCCTTAATGCATCCCTAGCTGCAGTGATCGTTCCATTTCTAAAACACGGCATTGTGCGTTTTGAGGCAAGAACACTCCTCCAATACAACAGAGGGGAAGCTTTAAGTGCTGGTCAGAATGTGGTCATGTACATGTCTTTGAGATCACCCACTGATATTGTGGATGTTTCCCACAAAGATCAAGGATGGAATGTGGCTCAAAAGAGAGAGAACTGTGTTTTCTTTCCATTGCTCCCATCAAATAACATCCTTCAAGAAATGTTTTATCTTTGACCAGGAAGTTGGTCTGATGAGTATCTGTGCACACACTTCCCAGCTCTTGACTTTCAGTCAGTCATGGAAATGCAGATGTAGTAGCAGATCACAGAAATTGTAATTTTCTACTAGTAGGGTTGCCATATGTCCTCTTTTCCCAGGACACATCCTCTTTTTCATGGGTAGAGTTGTCATCCATAGTTAAAAGTAGATGTCGGCAAATGTGTCCTCTTTTTTTGCTCTTCAAAATATGGCAACCCAGAAGCCTATCCATTATGATGGCTTAGGTGGAGAAGAATGGGCTTATCAAAACAGATATGGTTCAAAACCTATAATTTACTAAGATTTATGTCAAGTCCTTGTAAGGGTCAAATAAACACAATGAGGCAGCCATGTGTATGGTATCTTTGTGTAGCAATGGACAAATCTGAAACTGAATCTGATTTTTCCCCCCATTGTACAATACATTTATTCCAAGTTCAATGCATACCTTTGGTCCAGGCAGACCGAGGCCTCGTGACCCTTTCACCCCAGGCACACCTTTTGGACCTTGAATGCCCTAAAGAGATAAAACTATAAAGTTAATCAGAACTGCCCTTCTTTAGACGCTAGAGATCCTAAAAATAAAGCCAAGGGGAGTGACCGTACAAGCTTTATTCACAAGGAAAGGTAGGTCACAAAAGCATATTGTGATTTTGTGTGCACACCGACAGGCATGCAGGGTAACTTGTAAGTTCAACCCAACATTAAGACTTTCCTTATTCCCGCCCCCATTAAAAATTCTATTAAATTCTAGCCTTTCTTTTATCTCATATTTTATATTATAAACCTGGAAGAACAGGGTGACAGTTGTTGTTGTTGTTGTTGTTGTTGTTTTAAAGGCTATGTGTTCTACATGATCTGTTCACACATGACTTGTATGCTAAAAGCATAATCCAAACATGGAAGTGAATCAGGACTGGGCAATGACTTCCAAAGGGCTCAATAAATCTTTTCCTGGCTATGGTTGCATAATGTTCTCGTCCTCAACAGGAATCACATATCCACAATTCCTTCTCAGATTTGTTCATAAGTCAACCAAATACCTGGTCAAAAGTAGGTAGTCCCCTGATGTACATTTACCTGCTTTCCTTGGATGCCAGTTCCAGGTGGTCCCATTATGCCCTGTGGTCCATCCATCCCTCGTTCACCCTGCATGAAAATATGGTCTCTCCTATAAGTTATTGCTTTAGTCAAGGCATTCTTCATCAACTTCATCACCATACTATTTTTAAGTTTATAATGCCTTTCCCATATTCTTGCACATTGCCTCACAAGCTATTCAAGAGGAACATCTCCCACGGGGGAAAGATCATGGGATAGAGAACATTTGGGGAAATAATGGGACATAGTCAGGACGAAATGATATGAAAAAATGTGGTCATGACATCATGGGGCGCATTTGGATGTCACAATAAATCATGTTGGGAACAAACCTAACCTCCCACCAGTCTCAAGCACTTCCACCTCCTCACTTATTCCTCTAGCATGCCTACAAGTTCAGGAACTTTTGCTTCCGTGTCGCTTGTCGTGTCAACCAAATCTGACAAACCATGGTAAACAGTGGCGTAGCGTGGGGGTGCAGGGGGGCCGGGCGCACCGGGCGCAAAGCCACAGGTTAGGGGGCGCAAATTACTTGCCTTGCCCCGGGTGCTGACAACCCACGCTACGCCACTGATGGTAAATATCAGCTATGGTTTTATTGACTCAAGCCAACTCCAAATTGTGATTTAGGAAGCCATCTGACTTCAAACAAACCACAGTGATTAAACACATGGAGTTTGTGGCTAATCAAAATCATCAGTGAAAGCTTTCAGCTTCCTCCCCACAGCCATGCCAGAAAAGAAGTTGAGAGGGGGACTGTGCAAGTCTGGAGGGTACGGGGAAGCTAGGCTCATTTCCATCACAACAAACCACAGTCTACCATTATACCTGAACACAGACATTATGTAGGCTGTCTCACAATCAAGGCAACTATTCATTACACTTTTCCTGCATTCTTTACAATGAATTTCTTCTTTGTCCTTCAGACTCCTAGGGCACCATCTTCATATAAGCTTTCATTCAATTTATACCCTCTGTTCCACACATCATACCTTATCTCCTTTGATGGAGGGTCCTGGTGCTCCAACAGGTCCTGCTGGCCCTTCAGAACCTTTGTCACCCTGAAAATACATGTCGTTAGCATTGAATTAAGCTTCTTCTTTTTTTACATTCCTTCAAGACTGCCACAATTGCACACATGTAAATCGGATTAGAATCAGATATGGCCAGGCATCGACTACTTCACGGCAAGGTTCAGTTCTTTATCCCTTAGATTATTTATATACAGGCAGCGACCAATTTATGTGTATCCTCTCTAGTAGCTAAATGTCCGCTAGTAGTGAAATAAAACAGACATAGCAATATTGAAGTAGTAGGACACATACAGCAATATTAAAGTGGAATGAGCATTTAGTTTCAGTCTAGACACTGTAAAGGTTGCAGGCAACTTTTCAGTTAGAGTACGTGGAATGCAATATTTGCATACTGGAGGGAAAAATATTGTAGAAAAACAAATGAGTTCTCTCAAGCCACAGGAGGTTGTGGCTCTTCCGGTACATATCTGCTAGGACAGGATATATGTGGGAACAGGACAATAAAAACTGCTTTTATTTCCACAGTTAATCACTTTTGTATTTTTAAACTTGTATGTTAATGAGTAGGTTGTTTAATTTTCCAGAAACTGCTAATGGTTTATGAAGATGCAAGTCTCCACAGAGATTTAGTCTAGCATTCTTTGATGTTAGACTTTCCCACAGACCTGTTTTTAGCATATGCGCCGCTGGAGTGCAAAGATCCACCCAGTGCCCCCAAATTTAGTTTAGCCCCCATATTAATTTTTATTATGCTTATGTCAGACACCACGCTTACGCCTTATCTCTTGTTGTGAATGACAAGCGCGCCATGTCTTTCGTAAATGAGCACACAAAGTTGAAAGTCCTTTAGTGAAACAGTAAGTATACATTTCGGTAATACCTAGGTATATATGTATTTTGTCTTTCTAGCTTGATCAAAATTATTTATTATTTCGTAACAGGTAGAAGCTTAGGTGGCTTCAGCGGTGGGTGCCTGGCACCCCCCAGAATTTGGCACCCAGCTGCCCCACACCCCTTGTACCCCCAGGTAAAGACGGCCCTGCTTTCCCAACATACAACTGCAAGTGGTGTCATCTTTTAGGGTGAAGAATGAATGGCATGAAGATGCTGAGAAACAAGGTTCGCTTTGAGAGTAGGAGGAGAGCTGGGGCTGCTAAGGACAGCTGAGTTCCTGCTGGTCTCATTGAAGTTACAAAAGGAAGTCACTTCAGACAGGAAATCACAACCTAAACGCTACACACAGAGAGCTCATGATGCCATATCAAGGTCCCAGAGACATTGTGGGGGCATTAGAACAATGGATGCCAGCCACAGCCACACAGGCTCCAAAGAAGTGCTGGAAGGACCACTGACCTCAGATGGCTGCAAATGGATTCTGGATTGGCTGGAGACTCAGCTGTGGGCCCTCCTATGGATTTGGGCTGTTGGCCATGTTACCAACCCACGAAATTTGATCCATATGCCCAGTGCCATTTTTCCAGAAAAAGAGGTGCCAGAACTCACCATGAACACCTCCCTGTTCTCTTAGAATGGCAATGGCACACACCTGAAAGGTGCCGGAACTGAGTTCTGGCAAGTTCCAACCGAACAAAAGCTCTGCATATACCACAGACACACAAATCCTTTTGT
The DNA here is from genome assembly GCF_964106915.1 of Podarcis gaigeae. NCBI lineage: Eukaryota > Metazoa > Chordata > Lepidosauria > Squamata > Lacertidae > Podarcis > Podarcis gaigeae. Next base: position 29,635,516 of record NC_139688.1, read on the forward strand.
GTAACAAATCAAAGAGCATTTGATTTATTGGTTTGCTTCTGACATTTTTATCCCACTTTGCTACAGAAAAAATAGAACCAAGCCTTTGTTGTAGGCATTTCCTTGACTGCAGGAATATTATTGGGCTAGGTCAAACAATTCCCCTTTCTGAATAAACTTGGAGCAGGGATTGGTGCTTTGGGATGCAGGCCTAGTACAGAGATCCATTTAATTAATGGTTCATAACAATCGCCAGGCTGTTAATACTAATTGGCCTGAGGGAGGAGAATGCTAACTGCCTGCGAAGGAGTCACGCAGGCCTGGTGTTTGGTAACATAAATCTAGGGAATAGGAATCACCACAGACCCAACAAGGCAGCAACAGAAATAACTGAAGGATGGGGGGAAAACATTTGTCACCACTGTTTACCCCCATCACCTCCAATAGCTACCACCACTGAGTGTTTTGAGAGGCAGGAACTGTCAATAACATCTGACAAGACCCAAGGAAATCCCTTTTTAAGGAAGGATTAAGAGAAAACAGTAGTGATTTTTTAAGAATTTAGTTATTTTAGGATGTTTAAACTGTTGCCAGATTTTCACTATGAAGGTTGTTTGTTAACAACACAGAGTTGACCAGAGATATTGATGGCTACTGAGGCATTGTCACACGTATTCCTGAATAGAAAAGATAAACTTCACTCCTAACCTCCTTAAATGGTAACCCTGGGACAAAGTGAGGAAATACTAACATATTTTAGACAAAGGAAGGGAAAGTTGTGGCAAGAAGAATGAAATGCACACCTAGTAATTCACTCAAAGAAGTGGAGGGGGAGGTAATAAATTGAGTGAACTGGAAATCCTCAAAATTTTGACTGAAATATTTACCTTCTGTCCTGGAACTCCTTCTCCTGGTGGACCTCTTTCGCCTTGCACGCCCTCAGGACCACGTGGACCCTGGAGTTGAATGGACAAATGGTGTTTAGAGGCTGTGATGCAAAGCCCTATGCGTCTCTGAACCACACCTGGATCCCACAGTGCATGAAAGAACTTCCCTCCAGTTTCTTCAATGTTACAAAATGCATCACAGGGATATGAGGTGTGAACTGTATTTCCACATTGGGGCTTAACTGGATGCTATTAGCAAATCACATTTGGCTTTTTAACAACTAAGCAGGGATGGGCTCATCTGTCAGCTTCAGTTTCTTTCAGTTTCTCGCTTATCCAACCTTAAGTTCGGTTCACATTTCCACATCAGTTTGTGGATTTTACTTTAAGTAGTCTTCATGTCGCCCCCAACATTTTAGCATACTCCTAACATATATGTTTTTCTATGCCTAACATACACTTTTCTGCAACCCAGTTTCCTCTAATATAATGCATTTTTGCATGTGGCTTCGACCAACTGCCAATCTAGCAGTTCGAAAGCACATCAAAGTGCAAGTAGATAAATAGGTACCGCTCCGGCGGGAAGGTAAACAGCGTTTCTGTGCACTGCTCTGGTTTCGCCAGAAGCGGCTTAGTCATGCTGGCTACATGACCTGGAAAAACTGTCTGAGGACAAACGCCGGCTCCCTCGGCCAGTAAAGCGAGATGAGCGCCTCAACTCCAGAGTCGGTCACGACTGGACTTAACTGTCAAGGGTCCTTTACCTTTACCTTTTGACCAATATATGCATTTATATGCACACTTCACCCTAGGCATTTTTGTATACATTCCTTGGCTGGGGAGCTGCACTGTAAAATTTGGAGAGGTGCAAATTTTGAAGAAGGGCTGCACTGAATAAATGTTCTATAATCAGGGATGCTTTGGGCAAATTATACGATCCTAAGGAAAACACATTGCCTCTGCTGAAATGCATAGGACAGTCTTGGAGACGGTAGAATTCCACATCAGAGCTCCAGTGGCCATGTCAAATGGGTGGATTTAATATACCAAACTAGAAAGTTCTGCACAAGTCCCCTTGAAATGACTCCATTCAATTGAATGGGACTTACACAGGAGAGGTGCCCAATGCATTGTGCCACTTGTTTCCAGCTAAAATGCAGAAATTCTTTAACAGTATGTTATTTTTAATTCTCAGTCTCATTTTGATCCCTTGCACAACTTTCTTTTGCAGGAAGCAGAAAACCTGTGGTTCACTTTTGTTTTTGTTCATTACTCTTCGTAATGAATCAATACACATTGCCACTACATTTCAATCAGCTGCACCCAAAAATTCCAACAGTGTAGAAAAAACTTCTGAAAAACTTGACCGCTTTACTTACTGTTAAGCCTGGCTCACCAATCCCAATAGGTCCCGGAAGCCCGATTCTTCCTTCCTGACCTCTGTCACCCTTGTAAAATTAAAGGATAAAAATTAAATAAGAACATAGTCCAATAACCATTAATGTTTCCATGAGCATATTGCCAATGTTGATCTTATACATTACCTTAGGTCCTGGATATCCAATTCCCTGGGCTCCAGCAGGCCCATAAGGACCAGCTGGGCCTGGCTCCCCCTTAAAAGAAGCAGAAATAAACAAATGACTAGTCTGTAGAGTGGCAAACAATATGAATAAGAAATTCCATTTAATGAATTTGTGATCCACAGTACCCAGGCTGAGAAAGGTGTTGATTTGATCCTTTACAATTCCATTGGACTTTGAGTACAAGGATCAAGCAAAATGGCTTCTAGGATTTGCTGCATTTCCTCAAGCTCTATTGCTGCCCTGCATTTCAGCTCATAAGTTATCCTTGTGTGACTCCACGGAACACAGTAAATAGCAGGTGTTCTGACACACTAACATATTCCCATACCAGGAAATAGTCCCTTTATGACTGGGTTGTTTTTAAACATATGTTTCTCTTGTTGTATCTTTCGCTCTTCATGTGGCAGTGAACGAGCACAGAGAATCTTTTTCAGTGCTTTTACTTTAGCTAGAAGTTAAAATAACAAAGCAAAGAAACTGGATTTCCTGTGGTTTGGGTACAGTTCAGCAGCACTGCACAGATGAGATAATCTGAAGCAATATGGGCTTTCCATCTTCAGACAACATAATTGAATTTATAAATGGGTGTATGTCAAATTCGTGAAAATGCCAGCTTATCTACAAGAAAGTAAGGACTCGAAGCTTACAGATCCAGTCCCATTTATTTCTGTGCAGAAGATTTAAGCATGTGCTGAATTGTCTAAGTGAAATCAATGGAATTTAAGGCGCAATCCTTTACACAGTCCCCTGAGAGTAAGTCCCATTGAACCTCATGGATTTTACTTCTAAAGTAACATGTACCTCGGAATGGATTAAATTAGTCCCACTGTGTTCAGCAGAATTTACACACTACTCCAAGGCTACAATGCCACACCTGTTTTACTTGGAAGATGGAATGTAATGAGACAGCAATTTCTGTCCTATTCTGTGTTTGATGCAATCAGTACCGTTTCCATTCTGCTACAGCTCGCCTTCCACTAAAACCTACGTTATGCATCTCTCTACGTGCCCTGGCCAAAACTAACAGTTAGCTATGGAATTAATGACATCATTAATGACTTCATTAATTTCAAAGTATTTTACTGGAAAGCAAATGTCAAAACCAATGTGACGTTTGCAAACTGAAACAATACTAAACAATAAAAGTGAATACTGCTCATATTCATTGGCATAGTTTCTGTTCCTGACTTCTATGAATTGCAGCCATTTCCACTCCCATTTCCAAGGAAGTCTCTGGCATCCCTACTTGGGAGTAAGCCCCACTTAGCTCTTTGCTTACCAGGGCTTCTGTGGTAACAGCAGCATAGGTGGTGGCCTGCTAGCATAATAAAGCAACCCCCAAATCCTGAAGCCTCAGCCAGTGGAAATCAAGTATAGGACTGCACCCTTAAACTATTGACTTTCAAATTAGAAGGCACACCCTTAAGTTTCCATTGATTTGTTCTTTCTTAGACGAAAATCTCTTAGGAAGAAATGTGAGGTTTTCAGAAGTCTGCTACACACAGATGCTTTGGTGGTGAAAAAGTTAATACTTTTTCAATGTTAATTATCAACAAGAAATCTCTTTTTTCCCAACAGCAGGAAAAGGAAGAAAAGCCAAGAACAACATGAGAGCTAATACATGTCTGCTTTCTAATGATCTTGGCAGAGTTTCTACCGTAAATACTATACAATGACAGGATTCATGCAAGGAAGCCCTATGAGGACATCAGAACCAGCCTTTCTAAGAAAGAAGACATTGTATCTAGATTTTTGTCATTTGGTCAAATATATTCCATTCCAAAAGCATCTGATTCTGTCCCCCCCAGGCAAATTAACTCTTAATTGCACAAGGATCTTTAATGTCCAGGTGCATCCATAACGATATTAAGAAAATAAAATAAAAAAAGAAACCCCAACCTCCCTTTCCAGGTATCTAGGTCAGGCATCTCTGATAGCAAGTAGGTCTTTCTCCTCTCCACCCCTTAAGAATAGGTTTCACCCCCAAAATGGAACCTGCAACAAAATGTACACTCTAGTTTAGAGTTCCAGCCAATGAGATATGCCCTTTTCTAGGAAACTCCATTCCATCTTTCCACTGATTTCTTCCCCGCCCTCTACCAGCAAACAGTCAGCATGCATTCTGCAGCCACCAGACATGCTCAGTCCTCAGGTGGGTTGCTTCTGGTGTGCTCCTGGCTAGGCTTTCCCCTAAAGACATTTTGTACATTTCAAATATTGGGGTTCATTGAAGCCTACCGATTACTCTGTCTGGATCCGTTGACTACAGAAAGACCCACACTCAAGAGAATTTGGTTCATTATTAGTACAAAGAGTAAGATGGGGTTTAATTTTTAACATCTCTCATTTACTTTTCTTGCATAGGCAGAACCATAACTTTTTTTTAGCAGCATAACTTTAAAGCATGGCTTACATGCTCGTTTTGGTTTATGAGGACATCCTCCAGAATCCACCTAACTCCAAGATCTATAATATTGACAGTAGGCCTCTTTCAGTGGAAAGATTCAGAAAGCCAACATCTGAAATCTCTCAACCTGACCCAGTGTTTTCACTTTGTGCTGGAACTGGCAGTTTTCTTACAAGGCTGGCTTTCTGCTTTCCAAATATCCCTGCTTCCAAGAGCTTGTACAACAAGAAATCATCCAGAATATTTAGCACAATGGAACGTTTCCTAATTTAAAACACTTGTTTGTCCCAGCATTATCCAGAGGTGTATGTCCATGTTCGTGTGCCTAAGTGGAATGAAAAAGGCTAACCCTAATTGTTTGGATTTTCTTCTTCTTGGCTATGTAAGATGCACTTTATTAGTCCCTTTCATGTAACTCCTGGATTGTTTCCAGATTCTCAGCAGCTGCTAATACAATTAACATATATGCACCCATGACATTTTCTGGCATTAAGCTAAAGCCCTAAGGCTGCATGCAATGCCTTTTGTGGGTGGGGTAGGGTGAAGACTGGGGTTTTTCTTATGTAAGCCATTTAAAAAGAAATATCTCCCATTTTATCTGTGTGAGGGAAGGGGCTACATCTGGCAACTTCTGTGCTTCTTCCCTCCCGTACAAAACAAGAATGCTGAGAATCACAAGGTTTCCATTGTGCCTCAGGATGGTCAGGTGTCGAGACAAGGACGTGAACCAAACAGGCAAGGTCAAAGCCAGTGCAAGCAGATTAGACTCTGGGAATCCAGAGGCCACGGCATAGTCAGGGATGAGTTCAGAGTAGCCACTTTTGGCAATACTTAGCATGACTAAGCCGCTTCTGACGAACCAGAGCAGCGCACAGAAACGGTGTTTACCTTCCCGCCAGAGTGGTACCTGTTTATCTACTTGCACTTGATGTGCTTCTGAACTGCTAGGTTGGCAGGAACTGGGACAGAGCAAGGGGAGCTCACCATCACGGGGATTTAAACCGCCAACCTTCTGCAGGTCGGAGCGAAACAATATAAACTTAAAGCTTTTGCAGATGACCTAGTTTTGACACTGCAGGAGCCGGAATCTAGTACGAAAAGAGTGTTACAATTGATTGACAATTTTGGTCGGGTGGCGGGATTTAAGTTAAATAAACAGAAAACTAAGGTGTTGGGGGAAAATTTGACAGATATTGAATCAGAACAGTTTCAGAGAGAAACAGAATTATCATTGGTGAAAAAGGTAAAGTACCTAGGGGTGAACATAACAGCAAAAAATCTGAGTCTGTTTAAGGAAAATTATGAAAAATGCTGGTCTGAAATTAAGAGAGACTTGGACAGTTGGACAAAATTGAAGCTTTCTTTGTTAGGCCGAATTGCTGCTATTAAGATGAATGTATTGCCAAAAATGTTGTTTTTGTTTCAAACACTACAGATTATAGACAAGACGGAATGCTTCCGGAAGTGGCAGAGAGATATTTCTAAATTTGTCTGGCAGGGCAAAAAGCCCAGAATTAAGTTTAAGATACTGACTGACGCAAAGGAAAGAGGGGGCTTTGCCCTGCCAGACTTAAGGTTGTATTATGAAGCCGCAGCTTTCTGCTGGCTAAAAGACTGGCTACTTCTCGAAGACACTGATGTGTTGGATCTGGAAGGGTTTAATAATAATTTTGGTTGGCATGCATACTTATGGTATGACAAAGTTAAGATCAATAAGGCCTTTAAGAACCATATTGTCAGAAAAGCAGTGTTTAATGTCTGGACAAAATATAAAGACTTATTGGAAAATAAAACCCCAAGGTGGCTTTCACCTCTGGAAGCTAAGGCCCGAAAAAGACCCAATATGGAAGCCAATTGGCCAAAATATTGGGAAATATTAGAAAAAGATGGAAATAACTGGAAATTGCAGAGTATGGAAAAAATGAAGGATAAAGTGCGAGACTGGTTACATTACGCTCAGATTAAAGAAGTTTTTAAAAATGACAAAAAGCTAGGGTTCCAGGTGGAGAAATCGAAGTTGGAAACTGAACTGTTAGAACCTAAGACTAAGGTACTTTCAAGAATGTATAACTTGCTGTTGAAATGGAACACACAAGACGAAATGGTTAAATCGGCTATGATAAAGTGGGCACAGGACATTGGGCATAACATTATGTTTGAGGAATGGGAAAGGTTGTGGACCACTGGGCTAAACTTTACTGCATGTAATGCTTTGAAAGAAAATATAATGAAAATGATATACAGATGGTACATGACCCCAGTTAAGCTTGCCAAAATATACCACTCGTCTGACAATAAATGTTGGAAATGTAAAGAAAATGAAGGAACATTCTTTCACCTCTGGTGGACTTGCCCTAAAGTGAAGGCCTTCTGGGAAATGATATATAATGAACTGAAAAAGGTATTTAAGTATACTTTCACTAAGAAACCAGAGGCCTTCCTTCTGGGTATTGTCGGCCAGAAGGTGTCAAAGAAGGACAGAACTTTCTTTATGTATGCAACAACGGCAGCAAGGATACTCATCGCAAAGAACTGGAAAACTCAAGATCTACCCACGCTGGAAGAATGGCAGATGCAGCTGATGGACTATATGCAGCTGGCGGAAATGACTGGCAGAATTCGAGACCTGGGAGAAGAAAGGATTGAAGAAGACTGGAAGAAATTTAAGATTTATTTACAAAATTATTGTAATTTGATGGAATGCTAAGAAGGATGCTTGATTATAAACAATTGGCCATCACTAAATTAGATGAGTATTATTAGACTATATTGTAATGATTGGTTATAAGATTACAAATAAGATGGTAATTTGCTTGAAAAATTTTATGAACAATGTAAGTGCGAGCGGATGACGCGAGGAAATCCAAAGATGTTATGAAATTTTGTAAAGACACAAACAATGCTGTTTTTCATTTTTGTATCTCTTTTATTAAAAAAAACCTAATAAAAATTTTGAAAAAAAAAAACAAAAACCGCCAACCTTCTGAACAGCAAGCCCAAGAGGTTCAGTGGTTTAGACCACAGCACCACCCTTGTCCAGCTAACTATTCCAGAAAATATTTGTTTTAATTGTCTGAGAAAGCCTGGTGGCATAGAAAAGTTTTTAGCAAATGTTTAAAAGTTGGTATAGAAGATGCCTGTTGCATCTATGTTTCAGGTGCACCAGCCCCAGGTTGGCACAGCAGAGAGCTCCAGATTGGGTCCATCACTGGCAGGTGGCCCAACTAATTCTTACCTGTCCCATCCCTCTCCCACCTAACACCATATTTCAGGGGGTTTACTCTGGCTGCTGCAGGTAAAGATGTCACCAGTGGTAGCTTCTGCATCTGCTCACCTGTGCTTCCCCCTCCCCACCTCAATGCCAAACTTGTAAAGCCAAACAGAGGGACACTTCTGCTATATCTTTACCCCCCACTGCTGCAATGGGTTGGGAGTTAGGCTTTTTCTTTTTGTTGTTTAGTCGTTTAGTCGTGTCCGACTCTTCGTGACCCCATGGACCAGAGCACGCCAGGCACTCCTGTCTTCCACTGCCTCCCGCAGTTTGGTCAAACTCATGCTGGTAGCTTTGCGAACACTATCCAGCCATCTCGTCCTCTGTCGTCCCCTTCTCCTTGTGCCCTCCATCTTTCCCAACATCAGGGTCTTTTCCAGGGAGTCTTCTCTTCTCATGAGGAGGGCAAAGTATTGGAGCCTCAGCTTCAGGATCTGTCCTTCCAGTGAGCACTCAGGGCTGATTTCCTTAAGAATGGATAGGTTTGATCTTCTTGCAGTCCATGGGACTCTCAAGAATCTCCTCCAGCACCATAATTCAAAAGCATCAATTCTTCGGCGATCAGCCTTCTTTATGGTCCAGCTTTCACTTCCATATATCACTACAAGGTGATGTCTCTACTTTTTAAGATGCTGTCTAGGTTTGGGGAGTTAGGCTAGCCCTGCCCAAAAATCTGAATTAATTTCATTGCTTCGCAGGATGTATTTTTAGCACAGAATCGAAATTTCCTAGAATATGACTCAGAGGGAACATCCACGGCTATCAATATTGGCTTGTTTCACAAGAATGGAATTCTCTTTCCCCCTTGACAACCTACAAAACTAAACAAATGCCTTCATCAAGTGCTTAAGGAGACCCACAGAAAATTTTGGCAGTGGCAATCCTAAATGCATGCCACATTTGTGTCCCAGTTGGAAAGCCATCGGTAGCTTCTCCATTAATTTTGTCGGAAACCTCTTCCACAGCAGTTGAATTGCTCCACGGGTATTGTCCTGAGAACAGACTTATTATTTATACACTTGGGGAAAGTAGCTGTCCACCATATAAATAACTGCATGACTTTGAATTCATTCATAAGTGTATGGAAACTTTTTTTTTTCTAAAAGGGGGGCACTGAATGATCTTTCTGTAAAGATAACAGACTTTGGAGAGGTTGCTAAGTATCTGTCTGCCATAGTACTCACATGAAAAAGGCACTGACCTTTACAGGCTGAATGGGTATTTATTGAGCTGTAAACAGCCATTCATTTTACTGGGCAAAACTCTTTCTTGGGCAAGTTCATTTACTAGCTGAAGCTCATTTGTCTGAGAACCAAAGGGTGCCAAGATGCAAACTCCACTTTAAAACCCGCTAATTAAAAAATGGGTGGCTTCTGTATCTTTGTATACAGTTTTCAGTGCAGAAGATAAATAACGGAGTTGTTTAATAAAGGAGTTGTAAATAATGACTTGCCAAGGCTTTGCTAAGGATGGAAATGTTTCAGATCCAAATTTACTTTGCAAACACAGAAAGCAAGAGATCTCTCGGGATTTGTCTGCTGAAAATGCATTTATTCATAAAAGCTTTTTTCTATATCTCCCTTCAGCCCATAAAACAACAATGTAACTTAAGAGCAGATTATTGGCAATACTACTCTTTTTAATCAAGTGCTTTAAAGATAAAAAATATACTGTTTCAAGGTAGTGCTTCCACAACAAGGGAGTCATCTCTATTATATTGTTGTTGATGGAGGACACTGACCAATTCTTAAATGGAATTAAGCAGGAAGCAAGTGACATTACAGCTTTTTACATGGTGAAGTCAATACAAGTTAACTTTTCCAGTGATTGGAAATTATTCTGAATGCTCCAGCATGTGTAAAGATCACAACAAACCATGTGCTTTAGAAATGTAGTGAATGTAATCAGTGCCAGATTTATGTATAAGCTAAACAAGCTATAGCTTAGGGTCCCACTTTCTTGGGGCACCCCAAAAAAAATAAAGGAAAAAAACTGGATGCACATTTCCATAATATAAGATAAAAAACAAATAAAATAAAATCTACATACAGCAACAGTGTAAGTAAGTAATGGGCCCCGCCTGCTAGCCTGCTCCCTAAAATATCACTGGTTTGCTCATTTCTATATACAGGGTACCATATAGCATATATGCAACACAAAAAAAACAGCAACAATTTGTTGTTGACAAAGGACAGCTGGATATATAAAGGGCTCCATTACCTTCAGTAGCTTAGGGCCTCATCAAACCTAAATGTAGCCCTGAATGTAATTCAGAACAGCTTTGATAATTCCCAAAATTTTAGATAAACCTACCCCCCCCAAAAAAAAAAACCCAACTGCTTAAAAATATATAAAAAACCTGCACACAGAAACTGGCCCTGAGTTACAGTTATTCACATTTGGTACATGCAGTCAATTGATCTCCCTTCTCTGTGATACAATATCTCAGAAATGCCTTTTTGATCATCACTTTGTTCTCCAAGGGTGGCTTCTAAAGAAGTTATTAGGGAGAGATTCAAAACTGCTAAACACACCTTTAAATCACATGGTTTGGATTCTTGGGATTTTCTTTCAACTAACTGCAGCTGTGGCATCCCCCGACCTGGATCGTGATCACAGCACAGGGAGGGGTTTATCTACTAGTGCCAATAACGGCTATATTTGAAATTCAGTTGGCAGTTTCAGAGGGGAGGATTTTGTTGGGGCTGTGGCAGGGAGAGAAAATTACATTTTCTCCCTGACCCCACCCCCACCCTAACACTTGGTTCTAAGGCAGCTGAAGCCTTGTCCTTGGAGGCTATTTGCAAAATATGCATGGTAACTGCATTCACACAATTAACATCACGTCTAACTTGCCCTGTATGTACAAAAGGCAAATAAATGTGTCAGAGCCAAGAAATAAGTTTAAAAACAACAACAGTTAATCTCCACTTCTCCCTCTTCTCATTAAGGTAGCTAGTACTACTGGCACAATAGAGCATGTTGAATTTTTCAACTTTCAGATTCCAAAAACGAGCGATGCTGAAAAGCTGTATCATAACTTGGGGATTCAGAAGACATTTTGGTTAAATTTAGTTTTGCTTGGTGTATAACTATATAAAGATAAATGCCTTTTTATATCTTACAATGCAACTTCAAATAATTTTAAACTTGTCCTATTTATAAAAAAGTGGGGGGGGGAATGTAACAAAATAATGTTGTATGCTTAGTAGGATATGTTCTATGCAGAGAAACCTAAAAATTTATCGCATTACCTGACATTTTCATAAAATTTAAATTCTTTGGTTTTTCCGAGACCAAGTTTATGTGCTTTTTAATCAAATGTAGATTTGCCAAGCTAAATGTTGTCCAGTCACAAAAATGATAGCAGGTTTGAATTCACTACATTGAAAAGCGTATTTTAAAGACCCCTCAATGAAGAAGTTTGCAAAAATTAAGTTTCACCCCCTAAAATGAAACCCGCTACTGGTGCAATGAGCGGGAGACAGGTTGTTGGTGTGTCACAGCATCACAGACGATTGGCCAATGAGACGCAAGGGCAATTGGTGATGCTGAAGCTACCTTGGATGGGGCTATTCCAAGGCATCAGCTAGAACCCAAGGGCTAAGGCTGGTCACCACACACCCAGGTTGTGGGTATGGCCCTCCAGAATGGCTTGTGCCAGGCTGGCCCCCTAATCCCCAAGCAAATCCCTTCTAGTCCCCCATCCAGGAGAGCTGGAGGCAAGGGCCATCAGTTGGGCAGCCTTATAGCAGGCTCTTTGCCCTATGCTATCATGACCGCAACCAATAAAAGTTGTGGTTTTTTTCCCCTCCCCTCCTGTCTGCACGTGGTCTCTGCTCCCCAAAACTCACATCAAATCAATATTATAATCAAAATACATTCTGTTTCGGAAAAGCTTAAGATTCTGATAACGTGTGGGATTTATTCTCTCCCCCCCCCTTTTTTTGTGTCTGCTGAGATGGCACAGTAGCGATCTGTACGAAAGACAGCAAACAAAGAACGAGAAAATTCAAGGCAAGGAAAAAGCCTGTGTGAGGCCAAGATTCCAGCATCTTTTACGGTCACAAATACTTTCCACATATAGCAGTTCCTCTGTATCTTCAAATGTTCTGGTTGCCTCAGAAACAAGGCCAGGATGTTTCACATAATGAACGCCCACATACAGTGTAATAGAGGCCGCATTCATGAAAACTCCCGCGTCTTGACAGTGAAGTGCAAAATAGTATTGTTAAACTAGTCCTGGCATTTATAAATATTTAGCTATTCAATGTTCAAAGAGACCCAAGTAGCACAATAAATATATTGATACATGCTGGCATGCCAATGATTGGCAATTACGGGGCATGGGGGAAATACACAGAGTTGTATCTAGGGATGGCAGAATGTGCCACTTTTAACAAACCCAAGTCCTCATGAAAATCCATCAGCATTTTGGTGTGAATTTCTCCTAATATACGCATCTTCACACTCAAGTTTGTCTAATATACCAGAGCAGTTTTCCCTTATATGATACATTTTTTGTGCACATTGCTTGGTGAGAGAACTGCATGGCACACTTCAGAGAAGTGCAAATTTCAAAAAATGCTTCAAGTCATGCACATATTGGATGCACCTAAAACTGTCACAGCCTGTACTCCCACTCTGCAACATTCTGTTGCCAATCCCACTTGCAAAAGGGTACATCTTACCTTATTTCCTTGAATGCCTTTTGGACCAGGCTCACCTGGAGGGCCACTGATTCCCTTTAGAAAGATAAAGAAAGGAGAATTTTGACTTTAACCAATAAGCATGTTATGCATAACCACAGGCACAGTCTCAGTAATAAACACAAATACTGTAAATATGTGTGTGGATCCTTGCAATAAGAGAGAATTCATAACTGTGTATATTCATTTTCATTGTAAAACTTTTTTATTCCCTTGCTCTAAGTTCAGGGGAACTTTCCAGCTGACTCTGACCTTCTTCTTTGGTGATCACTTATAGCCACGTAAGATTGCCTTTCATGAATACAGTCTCAACAGTGAGTCCGTAAGTGACTGTGGAGGCCAATTCTGGATCCACACATCTTTCCACAGTGGGGACATAGGTTTCTGGGTGGGAGTTGATCACGGTGAGGGCTTGCCAAACGTGCCTTCCTTTTAGTTCATTTCTTCCTTTCGTCCAGAGTTTGTGCTTCTTCAAAGTCCATGATGCCTTTGGTAGAGGCTATTCTCCAATTGGAGTGCTCACAGGCCAGTGGTCTACACACTGATAGTACCTTTCAATACAGACCCCCAAACTTCCTATTACATTTGAGATGAAATAAATATAATATAAAATGGGGGTAATTATAATAAGAATAAGAATAGTATCCAGAGCCAATTAACCCCAGGAGTTCAATGTGAATTTGAAGGAATTACTGGAATCTGGCTAAAAACCATTCAGCTTCTTGGAATATTTTATTACTATCTTCTTGTCTTATTGACATCCTGAAGGATTTCAAGTGAGTAGGAGCCAATAACATGCGATCAGTTAAGAAGCCAGAGCAAAATAATATTACAGTCAAGGCAATACTAAGATGTGTACATGCAGAAATGTATAGAATATATATGAACCCTCTCCTCTATCTCTAAAGACATGAGCTCAAAGATTTCAGTATTTACAGAAGAAAACTGTGTATGTACATTGTCAGAAATGTTCTTGTCAGTCAGAACTATCCTGTGAGCGGGGAGAGAATCAGATTCTGGGGTGAAATATCGGTTTGTGGGAGGAGACTTCTCATGGCTTAACATCAACAAGTGCAGTCTCAGAATGAGCTGCCGTACAAATGTCCAGGAAGACATTTCCAGGAAGAATATAGGGTGTTCAGACATTACATTCAACAAGTATACAATGTGGATATACAGTAGTTCAGCTGTACAGATACGCTAAAGTACACAAGCCTTGCTATGATTCTGTAATTTAAATTTCAGTGGTATTTCAGGGACATAGCTATACAACAATGCTATAAGAAGAACTCATCAAACTTTCCGGGAAATCCCTGCTTAAGTCTTGCCTGACGTTATCACTGGTGCTGTTCAGTAGCAGTCTGATTTTCTACCATGGGAACTCCTCTGGATCACAACAAAACATTTATGGAGAAATACTAGACATTTTTCTACTGGAAGAAAAGCTGAAGAATTGGCAAGGGAGGGGGTTCAGCAGTTCCACTGAGAAGTCAAAAATGTTCTCACAGTTCTACTTTAAGCTCAGCACTGTAGCTGCAGAACAGGACACTGTGACAAGGAGGAGATTGATAGCAGGTTCCCCTTGAGAATGACAGCTTTTAAAAATAAGCACACAGAAGGAAAGCTGTACATTTCATGAACAGAACAGCACAAAGTTCTCCACTGCTTGAGTTCCTCGGATACAAAGGATATGCTGCCACTGAGCCATATAAGAACATAAGATGCCTGCTGGAATAAAGGCCCAGCATCTGGTTTCTTAGCAACAGCCAATCAAGTGCCTCCAGGAAGCCCACAAGCAGGGTGTGAAGGCAATGGCCCTCTCCTGCTGTTTCCCGTATCTGGTATTCAGATATATATCTTCAGATATAAATAAGTTTTATCTATTTTTATTGCTTGCCTTTATATCCCATCCATCACTTTGATGATTCCATGGTAGGTGCCAATGGGTTATATCTCCCCAAGTGTTACTCAAAGTAAACCCATTGTAATCAATGTGTCTATTTAATTAATTTCAGTGTGTCTGCTTTGTCTTAGTCAAATTTAAACCAATTTAAAAAGCTACTAACAGTGTTTGTGGGACAGAAACACACCCAGAGAATGTATACTCAAACACAATGTAGAACAGCAGTCAACAGCCATTGACAAGACCTTCCCCCACAAAAGTACAGCAACAATAACCAAAATCATTCCAGTAGCATTACAGCAGCAGATATAGCCAACAGAATTTCTCCCATCAGTTTTCACTAAAAGCCTGGGAGAATAAAAACGCTTTTAATTGATGGACATAGATGCCATCAACCACATTCCAGAAGGGAAGGAGCCCCACGGTGCTGTCATGGAAATGATCATATCTTGGATCATCACACAATGTGCCTCACTCAATGACACAATATGGTTTTTTTTTTTGTTACAGCTATAGAGTCATATAAGAACACCACGACACTGGATTTTTTATTGTTTCTCTCCTTCTCCCCCCCCAAACTCTACTTTTCCAGCTGTAGAAGCCATGCTGATTTGTCTTCAGCATGACTTGTTCTTCTCATATTTACTTATTATTGCGGGAGAGGGGGGTGAACTTTAACAATTGCTTCCAAGAAATGTGGTTAGGCCAGGCACAGGCAAACTCAGCCCTCCAGATGTTTTGGGACTACAACTCTCATCATCCCTAGCTAACAGGACCAGTGGTCAGGGATGATGGGAGTTGTAGTCCCAAAATATCTGGAGGCCGAATTTGCCTATGCCTGGGTTAGGCTGACAGGTCTATAATCTCCTGGCTCTGCTCCGCCTAACTTTTATAAACTGGTGTTTATCTGCCTATCTTACAGTCTTCTGGTAAGGAGGCCCACTGTGGCGCTAAGTTGCATATTTTTGTTAGTTGATCAATAATTTTGGTTTCGAGTTTTCAAAGAGCTCTTGGGCATAAGTCATCTGGCCCTGGTGACTTACTAATTTTTAATTGTCCACTGACTTCATCCCCTTTCTATTCAAGTTAGTTCTGAGACAGAGCAGGGAATACCAGCAAGCAACAACTGATGCATACACAGACAAGACAGTGAGGTGATAAATGTACAGAGGCTGCATCTCTTCAGGCTTTGGAGAGGGAGGAACTCACATAAAGGGCAATTCAGTCATGTATCTTGAAATGTAGAGCCGGCTCTACCATTCAGCAGAATGTAGTGGCAGATGATGCCGGGCAGGCAGTAGTAGTGAACTGTTGTAGGACAGACCTGTGTGTACAGTGATGTGTGTGTGTGTGTGATGTTGGAAGACAGAATTGGGTGTGCTGCCCTCAGGTGTGGTGGAAGATGCTGTTCCATCACAAGTGTTCAACTGCTATCAGTCCAGTCATATTTTGCACATGGAACAGGAAAAGGTGCCAGCTAGTTCTGCTGAAGTATAGCCCGGGCACAAATTGACCACCTCTAGCCAAAGAAATCCACACATCACAAGCCAAATGTGCCCTGGAGTTGAATAATGCAAACGAATAATAATCTTCACATAGAATTAGGTTGTAAACAAACTTACCTGAGGTCCTCTCGGTCCCTTTGGGCCAAAAGGGCCTTCTAGCCCCTGTTTAAATAAAACAAAAATAGAAAGATTAATTGCAAATTCTGATTCAGCCAAGGCTCACTAAAACACTTCTTAGCTCTCTCCCCGCAGCTGTGGTTGCTGTTATCTGTACATATAGGTGTTAGGCAGATTTGCCTAAATTTCCCCTTTACTGGTTGCTCCTCCATGCTCTGTCCATTTCAGATCTCTGACCTGAAACTAGGGTTTGTCAGTGGGCTACCACAGCCTTGGCCAACCTAGTCATCTCCAGATGGTTTGCACTACAACTCCTCTCTGCCCCAGGGATGGATAGGAGTTGCAGTCCAAACCATCTGGTGGGCACTAAGTTGGCAAAGGCTGGTCCAGTAGATCTATGTTGGGAAATATTCAGCGTCATGTAGCACACTGCACTCAAAATATAAGCAGCTTTAGCTGAATGTGCAAAGGGGGAAACAGGACCATGGTAGCAAATCCCAAACCCATTCCCTGTACAGTTGCACACGCTAAGGTTCTCAAAATGTAGCTGGTGAGGCTGCTGTTTTTTGTTTTTGTTTTTTGCAGGGTTCCTCATCTCATGTACAAAGCCTGCACAACATTGTACATGGCATAGGCTGTGAAAGGACCTACAAGAGCAATTCTGCTCCTCCCCATCTCCATTGTACCCCTGTTTGTTGTCATCTGAGCAGGGCAAGTATTCCTGGGGATTGTTACTCTCTAAGAAGGGAAGGAAGGGGAAAACAAAGACTGCTCAGCACCCTTAGGAAGTTAAAAATCTCAAAGTTTCTGGGAGGAAGCCATGACGATTTAAAACAGATCAATCGCAAAACATATTTTGAACAGACGTCAATATAAGCTTCTCTCTTTTTAAGTTGCTATTCAGACCATGCAAGATCATTTTCTTTCTCCTAGCAATAATGCCTTGGTTAGGAAATGGAGTCTCTGACAATGAGAAAGTGTATCTGGATGGCTGGGATACCGGTCTGCAGCAGAGAAGAGGAAAGGAAGCAGGGCTTTTCAAAGAAGCCACCTCCATCCACGAAATGTCACCTGGCAGCGGTCATTCCATCAGCCTGTCCAAGGGAGAAGGAAGGGGAGCAGGACCCGCCACCCACCCTGCTGAGAGACCAGCAGCTTTTGGCTCCTGTTTTTCTCCAGCTGTTTCTATTTGATCTGGTCATTAGAAGAAAAAACACAACTCTGAATGGTAGCCAATTAAATCCCACCCAGAGCAGACTCATCGAAATGAATGAACCGGAGTTTGTCACAACCATTAACCTCCATGGGTCTACTCTTGTGTATGGCTAATGACTAACAAGTTATAAAGTCAATCATTCATATCTAAGAACTAATGCTGGAGTTTGCTATTTTTTCTTTTTCCTCTCATTCCCCTTTTCTTTCATGTCACATCTTTTAAATGGAAAGTCCGATTACAGGGACCATCTTATCGCTCAGCTTCTCAGGGAGCTTTCTTGGACTGAAAAGGAGGATAAAAATGCTCCCAGACAAGCACATGTTTTCTTCCATCCTAAAATCAATCATTTTCTAGGCTAAAGGAGGGGAGGGATGGGGGCCGGGATGGAACTCTGTGGTCAAAATATGTGCCCTTCTCTCTTGGGAGCATCCATCTCGTCCTTAGCTTTAGCCCCAGCTGCTTGCTATCACAAGTGGTCCCCTTTGAACTTGTGAGCCGTTGGGCGGGAGGAGTGGGCTCCGGCATTAAGGAAGCAAAACCAGCAATGGAAATAATTACAGCTAAGCTTGGCCTCTGTAGACTTGTGCACACAATCCACATCCAACCTGAATTGAAACAGCCAGCAGTTATTTGCATTTTCAGCTAATATAAAAGCTGTACCCTCCGCTGACTGCCCTTTAGGGAAACCCAGAATTCTGGGCAGTGGGAAACACCAGTAAACACTGATGAATACTATGCAATAAATCTCCCTCATTTCTTTCTCTTTTTTTACATTTTGTTGGGACACCCAACAGTACAGTCAATTATACTGCTGTGCTGATCTTTCCAGATCATAAATGTACTCCAGAATATTAGTGCTGTGTGTCCCAATCTTTTGCTCTGTGCTTCTGCTGTGTGTTCTCCGTGTCTGCTCATTTTCCACTGGCATGATTGCTGCCTCTTATTCTTCTTTCTTTCTTTTAAAAAAAACTTCCTCATTCATTTTTGGCAATGCCGCTTCATCTCCTGTTGTAAGTGGGAATCCTGTGGGTGATGAGAACTTTGGCCTGTTCAGAAGTTTCTGCAAGTGCTTAATCCATTATGGCCTTTTAATCCTTTACAGATGTTCAATGCCTTCTCCTTCCTTGCCCTCAGTAAAAACAACAACTAAAATGCTATTTCCTTACATTTCTACAATCTTGACATATGGTCTTTATGTCCATTTCCCCCCCCCTTTCCATTTAAACTGCCAGCTGCTAACTAATTTTCTTTTAACTTCACACATGTGTACATTTCACATCCTCCCTTACAACGTCTTCACCTGCTACCCGTGTAAACTGACATTGCTGTATGGAGCTATAAGAACTAAGAATCTTACAGTTCACATGGATTCCTTCTTAGCAAATTAAAATAATTAAGCACTAGTTTTCTCTCTCGTCAACCACAAAAACCAGATTGAGCAAACAAAACAGGCCAATCAAATTTGAGTCTGGATCAAGGATGAGGAACCTGTGGCCCTCCAGATGCTGTTGGACTAGAACTCCTATCATCCCTGCAGATTGGCTACGCTGTTTGAGGGCTGGCAGAAGAGCAGCAACATCTGCAAAGCCACAGTTCATTCTCAATTCAGGCTGAATTTGAATTGTTTTATATTTATACTGGATGTACTGATTTTTGGGTTGCCCAATTCCGGCTCATTGTTGTGACCCATAAGTGAAGTAGTAACTTGGACATTAGGTTGGAGGTTACAGTGTCACCGGCCTAGGAGATGGACCAGGTTCCTGGCTTCAGGCCTGATGCTAGTGACTGGTGAAGCACTGAACCAGAGGCTACAGGCCTGATCAAACAAACCCCATGACACCAGGACCTGAGAAACTGAGCACCTTCCTCACAACTTCAATGGTGTAGGTGGGAGCACTCCAAGGAGGAGGTCTTGTCTTCAGCAAGTTAGCCCTAGTTCTCCAAAAGAGGGCAGAGTATCTATTTAAGAAATTTATATACCTCATGTTTCTTACAGCAACAAAAAAAGCCTACAAAATTTAAAACATAGGGTGGTATTCAATTATTTTTTGCTCAGAGGACACTCACTGAAAATAACAGACCTGACTGCACTATATATTTAAAGCACTGTGATACCACTTCAACAGTCATGGCTTCCTCCAAAGCATCATGAAATCTGTAGTTTGTTAAGGATGCTGAGAGTTGTTAGGAGGCCCCTATTCCCTTCACAAAGCTACCATTCCCTGGAACTGATTGTTAAACTACTTGTTGACTTGAGTCCATGAGAGACCACTAATGGTGCTTCCCTCAAGTGGTTTAGTGATCCACTTGGAGCATATAGAGCAAAGTGGTCCTTAAGGTATAGGAGTTTAAGAAAGGTGGACTGGAAACAGTGACTAAAAAGGCCCCAGTTCACTTTCTGTCTGAGTTGGAGCAAGTTGCTCACCAGGAGCTCTCTGTGGTGCTGCAACAACCAACCTGCTTTGCTTCCTTGCGCCCCTTGAGCTCCTCCATGGGGCAGAACATGACACTCTTCTATTTATGTATGTTTGCTAAGCACCTTTATTTTATAGGCCACTTCAAATCTAGAGCGGTATGGAAATTCTCAATCAGGCCAAGGAAAGCCTGTTCAGGCAGCAGAATCTCAAAGCAACCCATAGAGGTCTGAAACAGTGTGACTATTGCCACGGTGTTCCCAGAGAATCAAACTGGTACACTTTGACTGATTGGATCCATTTCTCTTGATGAAACGCTTTCAAGTTAACAATTAACTAGCCTTCCACCAACACCGGTAGGTTGAATGAGAACAGTTATAATTGCCTTTTGCCATTTTAAGAAAAACACTCTTTGCATTTTCACACAATGTTCTGAACAGAATTTTGACACAGCTTGTATGTATGTGTATGGCAAGTTGCTTATGGTACTTACTCTGTCTCCCTTTAGTCCTGGTGTTCCGCATTCCCCTCTCTCACCCTGCAAAAAGTATATATTATTGGCATGATTTCATGGTGATGATTCATTCAAATTTGTTTTTGTATAGGAAGTTGAAGTGTCACATTCTCTGGTTATTCTGACAATCTAGATCAGGGTTGGGAACCTGTGGCTCTAGACTACAAGTCCCATCACCCCAGACCACTGACTATGCTGGGTGGGGCTGACTGGAGTTGTAGTTCAGCAATGCCTGGAAGACCAGAGGTTTGCTGCCCCTGATCTAAATTATCAAAATTTCAATCTGCCTGCCCTGTGCTGATAGGGTCATTCTGCAGCTTAGTTGCTAAGTGGCACTGAATTTAGTCATATATGGCTGGAGTCAGGGGTTTCCTGCTACTGTTCTGTTCTTGTTAAAGAGAGAGAATTAAGTTGTTCTGAAGTTTCCTGACCGCTGTGTCCTCTAAGCCTTCTATTCTACTAGTCCTTACCAGCCTCTTTCAGTCCAGAGCAGGATCCTAAAGAACACAATACTAATACTCTGAAGAAGCTTACATTGCAAAAGACTCTATCTTGTGAAACTTTATGGACTGTATTCATATCTCTTCCTTCTTTCATCTGGTTCTATTAATATGATTCTTTTACAACTCGTCCCCTATATTTTTAATGCATTGTCTTTGTAGACATCTAATTATAAACTGCTTAATATGGCAATATAAGTAAGCATTTGTGCACCATCTCACCTTGTCTCCCTTATAACCAGCACCTCCCTATTGAAAGAACAAAATAAAGTTATTTTAACATGACTAATTCAATATCAAGAATATGATAAATAGATATGCTATTTAATCAGCATGGAGGGCTGAGTAACAACCTGGTTGGAGAAAGAATGAAATGCCATCCTTTGAAGAATTGTGTGTGTGTGTGTGTGTGTGAGAGAGAGAGAGAGAGAGAGAGAGAGAGAGAGAGAGAGAGAATAAGATGCTTCTGATCTTCACACAGAGCTCTCTCCATTCATTTAATTGGAAGAAGGCAGTATTCATGTGCAAAGAAATGAATTAACAAATTGGCTCCCTTCATTAAAATGCAGACAGAAAGGAAGTGTTAGCATTAGTGTTTCCACATGCAAGGTAAAGGTAAAGGTAAAGGTACCCCTGCCCGTACGGGCCAGTCTTGACAGACTCTGGGGTTGTGCGCCCATCTCACTCAAGAGGCCAGGGGCCAGCGCTGTCCGGAGACACTTCTGGGTCACGTGGCCAGCGTGACATCGCTGCTCTGGCGAGCCAGAGCCGCACACGGAAACGCCGTTTACCTTCCCGCTGGTAAGCGGTCCCTATTTATCTACTTGCACCCGGAGGTGCTTTCGAACTGCTAGGTTGGCAGGCGCTGGGACCGAGCAGCGGGAGCGCACCCCGCCGCAGGGATTCGAACCGCGACCTTTCGATCGGCAAGTCCTAGGCGCTGAGGCTTTAACCCACAGCGCCACCTGCGAGACAGGCTGCAAGACAGGCTGCTATTTCTATAGGATATTGAGGCAATGGTTATACATCACATATAGAAGCAGTCTTCCAAAGATTTCAAAATCCATCAACTCTTGGAGGCGTCGTTTGAAGACCCATTGTTTCAGTACCACTGGCAACGTGATTTACACTGTGATTGTAGACCTCGCTATATACTATGATTAATATCCTCGCCATTACATTTACGACCTACCATTCTTCCAAGCAGGTCAAGGCAGTTGACACGGTTCTCCCAACGCCGTGAAGTAGGTAAGGAAGATAGAGAGACTGGCCAAAGATTACCCAGTGAACTTCATGGCTGAGTGGGGGTTTGAAACTGAGTCTCTCCAGTCATAGTCCAGCAATCTGACCAGTGAAGCTGGTTCATCTGGGCAAATGAAACACTGCTCCACCAATCTCAGTCTGCCTTTAGCCAGCCCCTTCTGCCTTTCTTCTTAGGTAGTACCAGCCCAGGGAAAAGAACTACCTATCAGCTTCCTCCTCCTCCTTAGTCTCCTCATTGCCCCTATAGAACTCAGCAGTGAGGAAGACAAAACTGTCTCTTCCCACCATTTGCTCTGTCTCTAACCTACTGAGGGGCTCCCTGCCTTCTGTCCTACCAGCTGTGGTTAGACACAACTCCACCTTGATCTTTCTTAGCCTTGGGCAGCGCAGCTAAGTCTTGCATAGGCTGCTGTGACATCTGAGATGATAAGTTAAAGGCGGCAAAAGGAGCTACGGTGATGGCTCTGCTTGCAAAGTCCCACTGTGACGAAACAGCGTATCAAAACAGAGGACAGCTAGAGAGGAGACAGATTAAAGAACAGGGCCTGTGAGAAAGCAGAAACACACTTCACACTGAATTATTGGAAATAGCAATAATTCACGTACCTCTGCACCTTTTTCTCCAGGCTCTCCTTTCTCAGCCTCACCCTGGAAAAAAAGGTAGAAGCCAGTGAAAATATTTGGAAATATTATTTCCTTTTATACTACACTTACACCCAACTTTGACCATAGTCTTGTTAAAAAATATAACAGTCAAGGCCAGGGCATTTTTCTTCAACTGGAACTTGCTGGAACTCAGTTCTAGCACCTCTCAGGGAGGCCCCATTGCAATTGTAAGAGAACAAGGGAGGCGTTTGTGGTGATTTACCTTTTCTCCTTTAGTTCCTCGATCACCTTTATCTCCTCTGCCACCATGACCACCCTTGAGGGGACAAGGAGAGAGAAATATCATTAATAGAGTATATACCGTACCCTCTTTGTTTGCCAGGACATAGAATTGCATAAAGGTTGCACATCCCAATTTCTGTGAATCGATGTAATTTTAGAAACCATTACTGGTACTGAAATGCTATGCATGGCTCCAAAGTGGGGGAAAGTGTGACCAGGGGACCTGTGTCCATGCTCAGACAGCTGTCCAGGTCCTAAATGTTGATGGATAACTACAAGGTCCCTGCTTTCTCTCCCTTCCTACAGTTCTTTATCTTTAAACCACATTTGGACTGGACAGTCTGTCAAACAGAGAACTCCTCAAAATAGAGGACTGTACCCTGTAAAGCAGAAAACATGGTCAGCCTAACTTAACCTGGTGCTTTTTGTACTTTCTTCTTGAGTGAACAATTCCTCCTTCTTTTCCTTCAGGCACACTTAAACATATTATATTCTCCTTTAAGCTTTTATGTGTGGTAGTTTGCTTCTATAAACTATAAGCAGGAAATCTGAAGGTTCCTACAGCCCATCAAATATACTCACAGGTGGTCCTGGAGGTCCTCGGTCTCCCTTCTCGCATTCACAGCTCTTTTGCTCACACTACAGGTTCAACAGAAACAGCAATGTTATAATTTCACCGTTCCAACTATGAAAGTAATTGTCCCAAATTGTCCCAGGATACTAGTGGTTCATTAATCTGGTGAAAACCTGATACTATCCACCAGAAATGGAGAACTGGAGTTAAGTCTCATCTCCAACGTAATGCTGGACTTTGGTGGCTCCCATAATCAGAAAGAAGTTCTTACTGGACCCCAGGAGAAGGGAAGTGTCTTGTCTATTATATTATGTAGAGCTCTGGTGCCTGCACAAAGTCAGGCTCAGCACAAGGCCATACAGAAAGTGCCTGCCCTTCTCCTTAGCCTGGAACTTAAGAAGAAGAGTGTGATCTCCAGCTTGTCCTCACTCTTGGCTTCAGAGCCACTTGGAAACAGTGAAAGGTCTTGCTTCTTCTGAGTGCCTCTGAAGCTAAGGGTAGCATCGAAGTTGAACCCTGGTCCTTATGGGAACGCACAAAAGTTAAGTGGCAATCACCCACAAAGACTGGCTACATGAGGCCCACAAAAGTGTGTTGGGTATGGTATAGCTATGGGTATCACAGTGTCCATGCACCAGGCAGTTAAATGCAATTACAATTTTTCAGAGACTGACTAGATGTCATGGCAACACAACCCATGTGCCACATTGTAGGTAGTGCAGATTTCCATTGAAGTCTGGGGCAAGTTAAAGCCCAGCAGGGCTAGACAGGAGACATTTACTTGATGTGATCTTCTCTCAAAATACTGCCCCCCCCCCCAAAAAAAATATTTTTTTTTCAGATGACTATCAAAACCCCACTGGGAGAAAACTGGCTGAGAAGAATTTAACACGCATACCACACTACTGCCCACCTTACAGAGCAATCCACACCCCTTCTCCCACTTGATAGGAAATTGGTAGATCACCTGGATCCATGACATCTAGCTCAGCTCTCAACATGCAAAACTCATGCGCAGGCAAAACGCACATGTGCTTTTATCATCCTGCATCTTGCCTGGTTACAAAGAAGTGCTTCCCCTGTGGGAAGTTTTGTCGCATCCAAAGTGGCCTTGATTCCCCAATGGAATGAAATCTTTTCTATTCCCTTCCCTTGCAACTTCCCTTTCATGCCTCTGTTGGCTTCTTGCTTCTGAGAACAAGTCACTCCGATTCCCACCCCTGCATCTGCTCCTCTGGTCCCACAGGCCCAGGCAGCCACCTTGAAAAGGAGGAATGCTCCTGACCTTTAGTCCTTGCACAGCTGCTTGGGCCTCTCAGAGAAAAAAAAACACTTCCATGCTGTTTTTGTTTAATCTATTCCTCTTAAAGAGATAAAAGCTGCATACACACCATACATTTAAAGAACATTTTCCTCTCCCTCCACCCGCGAGGAATCCTGGGAAATGTGGGTCAATCAATCCCTCTTCACAGCAAACTCTCGGAACTGTAGCTCTGGGAGAGGAATAGATACTCCCTAACCACTCTCAGCACCCTGAACAAACTACAACTCCCAGAATTCTTTGGGGGAAGCCATGACTGTTTAAAGTGGCATCATAGCACTTTAAATGTATGGTGTGGATGTGGGCTATATTTTACTCACAGCAGACCCATCGAAGTTAATTAACATGCCTAAGTTAGGTCCCTTCCTTTCAGTAAATTCTACGTAAAGCTTATTTTGTTAAGGGTGCTGGGAACTGTTGCTCTGTGAGAGGTAAAAACTACAGGTCCTGGGATTCTGTGTGGTGTGTGTGGAATGTGCTTTAAATATATGGTGTATACACAGCAAAAGATAACATGGGGGGAGGAGAGGAATTCCATGTTTATGCTGATCTGTGGATGATCCTCGGGGTCCTTTCCAATACCACAGTTCTATGATCTCAACTACATTGCTTGACTGCTCTTACAACAATTCACTTGTCCCAGTACGCAAGGAGGAGAAACACACAAAGTGGAAATGGAAATGGTATAAATGATGGACAAAGGCAGAGGTTTTTAAACTGTGGCTGCCAACCTTGCGCCCAGAAATCTCCACGCAGTTGCAATTGGAACCACACCAGCAGCAAAATGCGCCTGGCACCTGGCAAATTTCTAACAACGCATGTGCCTTTCAGTGGAATGGCACTATTGGGTTGTGTTGGTTGGAAAGAGTGCAAGTTGATGATGATGGTAGCGATGGCGTGTCTTTGGGGGGTGGGGCCAGCTGGATCATGGAGGAATCACATGATTGTGCACATGTGCATCCCTTTTTCTTATGAGGACGTTATCCTTTTGCAGGGAAATGTTATCTGAGAATCAGCATTTATTTCCCCATGAAAAGTGGGACCTGCAACAAAATGTTGCAGTGTGCAGTGCTGCTGATCAGGAGTCCAGACTCTCCATTTCATTCCTCTTCCCACCTAGTTTTCTTCACCCCCCACAATAATCTAACATGTCATTGTCACAGAACATGTTCAAGTCATTGGTCTGTTTTTGTGTGTGTTCCCTTATTCCTCTATTCTAAAGCTTCCCCCTTAAAGTTTTTTGTGTTTTTTTGGTACTTCAGAAAACCTTCCCCCTCACGCCTGTTGATACCTCACAGTTGTGCATGTGCAAATGGTGCTGTTTTGACTACAAAGACAATGGCACTCACAGCTTGAACACTGGAAATGGAAACAAAAAAAATTCCTTCCAGTAGCACCTTAAAGACCAACTAAGTCAGTTCTTGGTATGAGCTTTCGTGTGCATGCACACTTCTTCAGATACTGGAAATGAAAGAGATGGTGGACATGCCACTGAATACTCAAAAGCTGATCAACTTACCCGCTCATCAAATAGAGTTGCCTGGAAGATAAAACAATTAAATATATATATTAGCATGACATGCCATTTCAATTTAGATTTGTCTGGTTAACAACAATGTTTATTTCAGGCATTTATGAATCACTTTTCAGGTGAATCTCACAAAGTTGCTTACATATTGCATTACTAAAACAATATCATAAAAAGTCAAGGTGCAGCAGGAAAAACACTTCTGGAAATACTGAAGTAAACCTGATATGATAGAGTCATTAGCTCTGTTTACCCAAACTTTGTGGTGAGTATGAATATGTACAATGGAACAGCATGGCTCAAACCCAGCTGACTATTAGAAGATCAGAACAAATCCCATCTGCCTCACTTATTCCTTTCCGTAATATGTTTTCTTCTAATGAGCCATTAGAGGCTCATTTCCTTATTTGTCATGTATGTATTCACAACTTCCGCATCCAGTTCTCCCTTGAGAGCTTCGGTCTTCTACAATGTCTAATATTTCTTGCCGTCTGACCTTACCACATCCTGTTCTTCTTCTGTGTTTCTATTTGCCAGCAAACTGCTAATCTTTCTCATTATGCCAAGGTATAATTAAGGGGCATAGCTCAGTAGTAGCGCATTTGCCTTGCTTGTAAAGAGTTCTTGGTTCAATCTCCAGCATCTCCAGATAAGAACATAACAAGAGTCTACTGGATCACACACCAATGGCCCATCTAACCCAACCTCCTCACACTGGCCAGCCAGTTGCCTTTGGGAAGCCCACAAACATGACCTGACCACAAGAGCATTCTTCCCTCTTTCTGTTTCCAGCAACAAGGCTTCAGTCACCTGAGCCACAGGCCACTGCTGGCCATGGGGAAAGATCTCCATAGGTTCTGCTATGACAGACCAGCTCCATCAGGCCTCCTCTGCCTACAACTATCACCTGCAGGCAGCCATTCCAGCAGCGGCAGAGCTGGGAAGTAGAACTCAAGTGCATCCGCTCTGTTGTGACAGGCCAGCTCCATCAGGCCTCCTCTCCCCTAACGGTCAACCCAGGGGCAGACTTTCCATCAGTCAGGGGAAGAGTTATGGAGCAGGGCTCGTCTCATCGCCATCAGGCACCTCCTGCCCCTGAACTGTGCCAGCTGGTCATTATGGAAACGGCTGTTTAGAAATTAGTGCCAGAGTTGGAATTTGGGTTTTCCTCTTCCCTCCCTGTTCCCTTTTCCTTGTGTGTCATTTCCATTTTTAAGATTGTAAGCCTGTGGGTAGGGTCTGCCATGTTTTGATTGCATGTAAGCTGCTCTGGTAGCATTATTGGCTGAAGAATGGGGTACAAATGTTCTAAATAAATGAATAAATAAGACCTGACCAACATAAGACCTCTTTTCCCACGTGAATGTTCCCAATAACATGTGCTGCCCCATTCATACGTTAAAGTTAGCTCTTTAAGAGTGGTGTATGATCTGAATGGGCAAAAGGCTGGTATGCTACTGTTTCAAGCCATTGCGTGTCACAGGAGCTGAGCAGGAATGGAGAACTTACATGGCTAAAGTCATTCTTTGTGGCCTCTTAGGCGGTCACCATATTGATGGATTGACCGTTTGATTTTTATGTAACAAAATTTATATACCACTTGATGGGGTGAGGGTGGGGGTGGGGGTAGGTGTTTAAACCCTCTAAGCTATTTAGAAAAAAATATTGAAATTAGCAATTAAAAAACAGTTAAAACAAGCATTTTAAAATATCCAAAAGATTATTTTAAATCAACGGTAGCTGCATGAAACTTCAGCATGTTTGGATAGGCTTGCCTAAATAACAATGTTTTAAGCAGGTGCTGAAAAGAGTACAGTGAAAGCGCTAGCCACATGTCAACACGCAGGGAGTTCCAAAGTGTTGATGCTGCCATGCTAAAAAAATTGGTTCTTTACAAGTCCTTATTTCTTAATTATTCATTTATTTGCAGCCTTTGTATGCCACTTCATAACATTAACTTCTCTTACAATCAATGAGTAAGAAAAACAATTTTGATATGAAGAAGCTACCCAGAGTGGCTGGGGCAAACCAGTCAGATGGGTGGAGTACAAAATAATTATTATTATTATTATTATTAGGCATGAAACCATACAATCAAAATAAGCAAATAATGAAATCATTGCACCCTCAAAGTTAAAGAAAACCCCCTCAGATTTAAAAACTGAGAGGCCACATCAGTTTTTTTAAAAGGCTGTTCCATAACTGGGATGCCACTACTGAAAAGGCCCTGTCGTTGGTGGCTACTATTGCTGTGGGATAGCTCAGCTGGTAGTGAGACTCTGAATTTCAGGGCTATGGGTTCAATCCCTCTGTTGGGCAAAAAGATTCCTGTATTGCAGGGGGTTGGACTAGGTGAGCCCTGTGGTCCCTTCCAACTCTACCAGTCTACGAAACTATTACTAGAAGAAGAACCCTTTAAAAAATGTTACTTACCAATTGGTCCCGTATTTTGTCTGACAGGTTGGGATCGTTGAGGATGATCACAGGCTTCCCGGGCGAATCGCCAGATATCAAACGCAGTTTGGCTTGATTGGCAACTTTAGAAAGGCCAATGGTGATGAACGATATTCCAAGGGCTCGGGCTGCTTCAGATATGCCCTGCACATCAGGAGACTTTGGGTGGTCGATCCCATCCGTCATCAACAAAGCCACTTTGACACCTATTTTACGGCCTTCTGTTTTGAACAACTGGGTAGCATTGGAAATAGCATAATAGGAATACGTGCCGTGCCCGATAAAGGTCATCCCGGCGACTTCCTGCTTAAAGGTCTGCAAATTTTTCCATTCGGTAAAAGGATGGTCGATTTTGACCGAACTGCTGAACTGCATGATTGCCAGTCTGAAGTCGTACCTACGGACTCTGGTGGGCTTCATGAGGAAAACCTTGTCGCTTAAGGCGGTGACAAACTCCTTCTGCTTATCAAACAGGACATCTTTTGCGCTTTCGGAACTGTCCAGGATGAAGATGATATCGATGAAGCAGACGGAAGCTGCAGAGGGCAAGATGGGACAGAGATCATTCAAAAACGGGGAACAAAGCTGCAGTGGGAGAAGACAACAACATGGGGTGGTTTCAAATAGAAAGGGAAGAGGTGAGGGGAATTCCAATCCAATTCTAGGTTCTTCTCATTAGATGGTGGAACAGGAGTCAGTGGTGGTTCTGTTTGTGAGTTTCCAAAGGTATTTGGTTTGCCACTGTGAGAACAGGACGGTGGACTAGATAGGCAGTTCTTATGTTCTCAATTCATATGATAACAATAATATAATATTAATAATAAATTTTATTTATACCCCACCCTCCCCGGCCAGAGCCGGGCTCAGGGCAACTAACACCAGTAAAATTACAGTAAAAACATAATAGGGAAAAAAAACAATTTAAAATACAGGTTAAAATGCAATTTAAAATGCAGCCTCATTTTAAAAGTAGCCCATAGATCAAAACCATAAGGGGAGGGAAACATAAGGGTCAGACTGAGTCCAAACCAAAGGCCAGGTGGAACAGTTCTGTCTTGCAGGCCATGCGGAAAGGTGTCAAGCCCCGCAGGGCCCTAGTCTCTTGTGACAGAGTGTTCCACCAAGTTGGGGCCAGTACTGAAAAGGCCCTGGCCCTAGTTGAGACCAATCTAACCAGCCTGAGATTTGGGACCTCCAAAATGTTGTAATTTGTGGCCCTTAAGGTCCTCCGCCATAATAGTATTGCTGAAGTATATTCATTCACTAGGGATTGGAAGTGTTGATTGAACATAGGGCTGCAGTCCTTTATTATAGGCATGGGAAACCTGCTGATGTCTGAATGTTGTCTTATTAGTTCATGACTCCATGTACATACTGTATGTTTTCTGATTGTGAATTAAGAAACAGCTCAACTGTGTTATATAAATATCGTTAGTATACTATTAGCCTATGTGTTGCTTTATGTTTATCAGACTGTTCTGTTTTGCAACACAGGGGATTTTTTTGTTGCAAGACATCTGAATGTTGTCGGACTACGACCTCCATCACCCCGACCATTGGTCATGCTGGCTGGAGCTGTTGGAAGCTGGAGTCCCACAACATCTGCAGGGCCATTGGTTTCTCACATCTGCTTTAATATGATGTACACTTCATAGAATCAGGACAGCCTGCACATTGCTGAAGGCAACCTTTTGTGCACTGTATCTATTTACATGACAATGGCTTCTTCTGCTCTGTATTAAAGAAAACCCTTAGAAGTTTGCCTGTTATGTGTGTATTGTAGGGAAAATGAAAACAACAACAGCTAGAAATGAGTCAATTGCCTGAGCTGGATGGAGCTGCACTGCCCTGAAGGAGCAGGCATGCAGTTTGAATCTAGGGCTGTCCGGAGAAGCACGGAGTTTGTGCATTGGTGACTGCAAAATTGGATACCTGCAATGCACTCTATATGGAGCTTCTCTTGTCCTTGATCTAGAAGCTGCAGTTAGTACAGAATGCTGCAGCATAATTGCTGTCAGGAGTGAGAGCCTTTCAGCATATAACACCCCTGCTCAGAGATCGGTACTGTTTGCCCATTTGCTATTAGGCCAAGTTCAAGGTGTCACAACTAGAATATATAGCCCTTAATAGCTTGGGATCACCTGATCCCATATATGCTTCTAGACCA
Organism: Podarcis gaigeae; assembly: GCF_964106915.1. Lineage (NCBI taxonomy): Eukaryota > Metazoa > Chordata > Lepidosauria > Squamata > Lacertidae > Podarcis > Podarcis gaigeae. Next base: position 29,666,716 of record NC_139688.1, read on the forward strand.
CTTTGATCTGCAGAACTGACACTATTGTAGGTGCCACATAATACTAGCTGTGCAGTTGTAAGAAATCAAGCTTTTAGTGTAGCAGCAGTTATACTTTGGAACTCCCTGCCAATTGACACCAGACAGATGGTTTCATCATACTCTTTTCAGCATCTGCTTAAAACATTTTTGTTTCAGCAAGCCAATCCAGACATGTAGAAGTCACATGTGCTTTATCTCTTTTTAGCTACTGTTGGCTAGAATCGTCTCTTGAAAGTTTTTAAATACCTGGTTTCAACTGGGATTTTTTAAATAATTTTTTTTTATAGTGCTAATGTTTCATTTTCCATTATTGTAAACTGCTTAGAGGTTTCCTTGCAACAAGATATTTTGTTTATTCAATAAGGAAATAAATATTCCAATCTATTCTGAAATTGTGGGTGTGCGATATGCATTTTCCAGTAGCACATTCCACCTGAAAAAAAGTCTGTAGAGTTTCTTTATATGAAAGGGAACATGCCTTTTAGAATAGAATAATTATGTCCCTTGTAGTCTGGTCTTAATGGAAAACATGCTGTTCCCATAGAACTCAGGACTTGTTACCAAAATGATTCAAAATCCCCATATATTAATAATTTGCCACTTTCCCTTGGAGATTATTCCATTGCGCTTGGAAACATTTCATGCAGCCTATAGTAAATTCTAAGAAAATGACTTTACCCTGAAGGTTCGCTTTTCCTGTTAGAGAACTTGGCTTCTGTCCTCTTCTTCTGTTTTGTCCATACACTACACAGTTTGTAGCAACAGCCAAAACCAAAAGGCAAAAGACAGAATGTTTTTTCCACATAGTGACGGGGATTCAAAAATCAAAGGGTCACTTACTGCTCCTGCTAATAAAAACAAAAAGAGCTGTTAATGTCTCGTGCATATTAATAATAAATCTGTAACTACTTAACACACATTTGCTCAATGAATATAACGCAACCTTACCACAGACCACAGCCAGCACCCGATAAAAAATATTGGGGGAAGAACAGAAGGGGCATACTATATTTCTGGGTGGGCAAGAAAGAAAGAAAACAGCAGCATATGTTAGTGGCAGAGATGGAATGGCCATCTGTCAGGGATTCTTAAGCTGTGATTCCTGCATTGCAGGGGGTTGGACTAGATGACCCTTGGGGTCCCTTCCAACTTTACAATATTATTATTCAATGAATTCAGAAATGGGGGACAAGGAGAGCAAGCTCCTTGTTTGGGGGCATTCCACACACACACACCCCCCCGTGCTGCCAATTTCCCAGGCTTAAAAATTAAAATAAAATTACTTCCCATTTTTTTTAATTAAAATTATGCTTAAGTTATGATCATTATCTTTTTAAGCAATGTTCCTTCCATTGTTCTGCCTTTTTTGCTTTTTGTTTTTGTTTCCTTAATTTTATTTTTACTATTGGCTTTAAAATGATTTGTTTTAAGCTCTTATACTGCAAGTTGCCTCGTGTATACAGTCATACCTCAGAGGTTGAATAGAGTCTGTTCTGGAAGTCTGTTCAACTTCCGAAATGTCCGACTTCCAAAGCGTGGCTTCTGATTAGCTGCAGTGCACCCCGGGTGCCATCGGGGCAGCGCGTGGCGCTCCCCATCCCTAGCCCCTATGGGCCCCTATGGGCAGTTTGCCCCGCCCCTGGGCACACCGCCCCAAGTGCCCCAGAGGCTTCCTCTGCCACTGCAGAAGCCCCATCGGACCTTCGGCTTCTGAAATAACGTCTGAAAACTGGAAAACTCGGGAGCCGAGGTACGACTGTATATGGTAGGAAATTGTGGGGAAATGTTCTAAGCCAGGGGTTCCTACCACCCACTAGTGGGCATTTCTGGATTCTAGGTGGGCAGTAGGAGGTTCTGCAGCACAAGCTGAATCCTCCTTCCATTGAACGCTGGTGGGCGGTAAGGAAATTGTACCATCAAGAAAGATGCATTAGTGGGTGCTAGGTATAAAAAGGTTGACTACCCCTGTTCCAGACAGACAGACAGACAGACACCTTTGCCCTCCTAGATCATGAATTAGATACACATATTTTCCAGAAACCATGATAAACGTTTCCCTTGGGGAAAGGGCCATAGCTCAGTGGGAGAGCATCTGCTTTGCATGCAGAAGGTCCCAGGTTCAATCCCATGGCATCTCCTGGTAGGGCTGAGAGATATCCCTGAGTGAAGCCCCAGAGAGCGGCTGCCAGTCAGAGTAACCAATACTGAACTAGATAGGCCATTGGTCTGACTTGGTTTACATCAGCTTCCTATGTTCCTGTTGTCCAAAGTCGTATCAACCTTTTCACTTTTTTGAAATATTCTCAGGTAAACTGTACCTGGCATTCTCCTACAAGAAAACAAGCTGCCCGTGGTCTAATACCAGCTATTATAAACGCTGGAAATAATTGATGCAGAGAAATCACTTTAAATAGCAGGAATTAGCACTGTCATCCTATGCACAAACTTCCCTGGTAGCAAGTCTCATTGAAGTGAATGGGGCCTACTTCTGAGTAGGCATGCATGAGATCATGCCGCAGGTTATATTCTGAGATATGTGCAAAATTCAAACTTTCCATTCTGTGTAGAAAACCTTTTGAGCCCCCCTCACCCCTTTATTACAATGCTGCTCATTTGGGTGCCTGAAGTGAGCGTGCCTCAAAATTTCATTTTAACATACAGGCGTGTCCATAATAATTCATAGGCATTGATTTTAATTTATGTAACCCCATATTTTAGAAAGAAAACTACTCAGCAACAAAAAGCCACTACTAAGTTTTTCATTATTATAGCATTATCTTTAACATAGTCCACGGGATGTTGTTTGGCATATGCATATTTGGTTAGATTTACAAGATAGATGAGCAGCTTGATTGAACACACTTATACTGTGACTTACAGCCAAATCCTGTGTATGTCTACTCAGAAGTAAATCCAGCTAAGCTCAGTAGAACTTAATCTCAGGTAATTGTGCATTAGACTGCAGCCTTATAACGCAATCCTATACATATCAACGCAGAAGTTAATTCCACTGAGTTTATCCTAGTAAAAAAGCACCTCTAGCCTGAGATGCAACTTACAAGAATATCTTAGAGAAATGCATTTACAATACATCACTAATATGAAACATTTAAACAATATGCTTCACTTTCCAGTTCCAAACTCTCCTTACAGAATATTGTTTAACACCACCCAGTACTTTGATCTAATTAATTCATTCTCCCCCCCAAAAAAATACAATACAATGTCATTTTAACAATATGACAATAATTATTATGTCATTTTGTTTCAAGTCCCATTTGAATTTTTTGCTAAGAAAAACAACTTCTAAAGTATTGGTATCTTACCTTATAGAACACCAAATCAGCAAGCTTGGGAATAAATATTCTGTAAACAAATATGAACTAGAAAATGCATTCCTAGGGTCGCTGGGTTTTTTGGTTTGTTTTTAAATACTTTTAAGCACAGCTGTCCTTAAATAAATAATTAGTCCTGATGCAAATCAGGGAACCCTGCATCTGGATTTTTCATGATCCTTTATTCATGTTTTATTAGTCCAAGTTGAATGCAGAGTGGTTAGGCATGCAGCCAGGTCTAGCAATCTGGGTGGGAGCATAAACAACTTTAAAGGAACAGCCATTCAGAGAGTTTGCTATAGAGTTGGTTGCTGTTTGCTATTCGGTAAATGAAAGCGGTACTTCTTACAAACAACTTCTATTGGCATTTGTGGTTGTCCCTGCCATGTCTCCAAAGCACACCCATGCTTATTATTCAATAATGCTTCCTGTATAATATAAGAAAGCAACCATGATACTATGTGTGCATTACAGTGAATGGCCAAAATTTGGGGAAGGTTATAGATGAGCTTTGAAAACATCTGGAAACAGGTACACCTGTTTATTCACTACACAAACACACCAGTGAATGCTAGCAGTTACCTTTATGCCACAGGCGGGGAAGCTTTTCAGTGCCAAGGGCCAGGTCATTATCAGGATTGGGCTGCTACCTGTCAATCACCTGATGTCACAATGACTGGGAACTGGCGTGCACTGCCAAAAACGGAACAGGATTTAACCGCCACTCATCAGCTGCTGGTGTTAAATCCTGATGTCTAGGTTGTGTGTGCCAATACAGAACTGAAAGCCACACCCCTGTCCATCACCTGCCTATGGGTGTGATATCAGCTAACTGACCTATAGGCCAAACTAGAACCCCTGGCAGATGGGTGTAAGTAGGCGGAGCTATTTTTTGTGCTTAGAACTGGAGCATGTCCACCTGCACACTTGTGCAGATTCAGACTGCTCATAAGGTGCTTTGGTGGACTTCTCAGCCACTCTACTCAGATGCACATTATCTTACCTGTGCAGCAATGAATTTCACAACCTACGAAGGTACTTTTTCTCTAGGCTCTTCCTTGGGTTTGGTGTATTCTTCAACAGTTGGTTCAACAATTAGAACTGAAGAATTCTGCTCCCATGAATTATTTCAAATACCAAAAAGAAAAAGAGTTCACAGTGCTTCCAAAAACATATCTACTTCAACATTTTTCACTTCAACAGTATAAATTAGGGAGTCATTTTGTAGCTGCTACTTTGGAGTGTCCTAAGTCCTTGGCCATCTACTGCAAATCATCCTGGGATCTACGGCTGGACCCAGATCTGCCCATCCCTGCTATGGACTACATGTATGTAAAGATCTGTACTCACAATCAGGAGAAATCAGGGCCCCGAAGCAGTGGGGAGAGAGCTCTACACACATAGAGCTGTACACTATCAATCAACTGCACACATGGAGGTTGTAAGCAGGGGCAGCACCCTACAATTGCCCTCCATGCATTCAGTCTAAGGCGTGAAACAGGCTGCACAGTGTCCTGCAAAGGGTAGGGGACAACACCTACCAAACAACCATTTGCAGTTATCAACACATTCTGTTACCACTCCAATTATTACTAAAGATTTCTTTCCAAAGGTTGGCCTGCTGCAGAAAAAAATAAGCAAATACAGTGGTATCTCAGGTTAAGAACTTAATTCGTTCTGGAAGTCCGTTCTTAACCTGAAACTGTTCTTAACCTGAGGTACCACTTTACCTAATGGGGCCTCCCGCTGCCGCTGCACGATTTCTGTTCTCATCCTGAAGCAAAGTTCTTAACTCGAGGTACTATTTCTGGGCTAACGGAGTCTATAACCTGAAGCATCTGTAACCTGAGATACCACTGTAATCTTCTGGCACCTTAAAGACTAACACACTGATAATGGTAGAAGTTCTCATGGATTACAGTCCACTTTATCAGATTTGTTATGCCTCTGTGTGGCAAGCACAATAAGTACTACAGAGGTGGCACAGCCTGAGTACATTTAGTCAGAAGCTTCAGTGCCCAATAGGATTCACTTCCTCTTCAATAGGCTCAGGATTGCAGCCTAAGACTGTAGTCATAATCCTACTTACTCGGGAGAAAGTCCCACTGAATTTTGAGTAGACATAATTAGGATTGCAGTCTTTGTCTGTCTCCCATTCCAGGCTGGGTCCCACAGAGATGCTCTGACTAGGTGTGTGGAAAGGTGCAGGCCCGGCAGCAAATGATCAGGACCAGGGACAGCTCATTGTGAAGCTGGATTCAGGAGAGCAGCCAGATACCAAGTTCACTCGGAGCTTGGAGTGTTGCTTTATGCTGTTTAGAGCCAACTGATGGCAAGCAGTCTTAGAGCAAGATGGCCAATCCTCTACCAGGTCAAATTCAAGGATTTGGTGATAACATTTATGACCATAAACAGCTCAGGGGCAGCTTGATAAAGCACCTGATCTCTGATATGTCCAGTAGGCCTCTGCATTCTGCAAGAGAGTTTCTCCTCCCAATTCCTAAAATATCAGAAGTCCACTCCACAGCAACATGGAGCAAAGCTCTCAGTGTGTATACCCCTGTTGTGTGGAATAGGATTCCTGTTGAGATATGACAGACATCCACTATTTGTACTTTCCCCAAACAACTAAACACACTTTTGTTTCAACAGGCCTTTCCAACTTGACTCTGGCTTGCATGTTATCTTGTTTTGGTTGTAAACTGATCTTCTATTATTTTTGGTACTATTTTTGAAACTTTTTTTAGTTGTTTTTTTAGTTGTGTTTGTAAATTGTCTTCATACACTTGTAGAAAGTAATTCATCAAATGATCATTATCATTCTGATCATCATCCTAGCTTCCCTGGAGAAAGCTGGCATTCTGTTACACAGCCATGTGCTTCAGTGGACTGGAATGCACACAGTGGGCCTCCCTTTGTAGTAGATGGTTCTCCTGGGCTGTTGGTGGTTCTGGGGATGAGTCTTCAAAGTCCACTTAGACAGACCTATTTCCTCAGGAGCAGGGGATGAAGGCTCCACTCACTATTGTAAACGTAAATGTAATTGTAACTTCTTTTCTTTGAGATCAACATGTCTCTGTGTTTCTCTAAAGCCACAGCAGGCGATGCAACCTTCCAGCAATTTGAGTTCACCCCAAAAGGTGCACTCTTCCATTGTCTCCTGAGACAGATGGATGCCAGCAACTTTGTTTCTTTGAGATCAACATGGCAACTGTTGCCTCTGAATACCTTACAAAGAAAATATAGACACATTAGTGTAAAATCCAGGAAGTGCACTTACGAGCTCCAGCACTTCCCAAACCAAGTAATTTGAGCAGACTAACATATGCTGCTGTAAGGGTATGAATTATTTCAAGCTATACAGAAAATCTAATCAGAAATGAACCAGTTTGCCACCTTTGGGGACCTATATGATTGGACCAAATATTGTGTCACTGTGTTTATTAATTCAGAATTATCTGAAATAAATTGATTGTCAAGTTTATCATATAGTTCTTTCTTTGGGTCATTAGCAGTTTATTATTAGCATTCTTATCTTTCATAGCATTCATGAAAGTCACATGACAGGTCCATTGAATCTTTGCCAGCCTTGCTTGCACTCTTGGGAGCTGGAATGCAATAACATTTGGGAAACTATAGGTTAGCCACCCCAAGTCTATAGGAAAGTTAGTAGTTCTTTTCTCGTTTGGTAGTGTTATGTAACAACTTCAGGCTGGTCTCCAGACTGTCTGGGAAATGTTGCTTCCATTAGCCTCTTTTCATGGATATGTTCTTGGAAACCTGGCAAACCCTGAATGTGTGGGAATACTGGGAAAAGGTTGATGTGGCGGCTGGCTGGATGCTGCTTCACAGCTTCCAAACTTTTTCCTCTTATAGTTCACTTTCCCTGAAAACCTAAAGAGAGAGGTTAAACAAATCCACCAACATGCACATAGTATCTTGGTCTGTTATTTTCTAAACTGGGAATCATTTAGGATCAAATTAGGGATCTACTACCTGTATCACATACACAGAAATCAAGGATTAACTACTCCTTATTAACTACTTTGATTGTGAGATAACTGTATATCTAAAGAGTAAATAATGGATTAAAAATAGATGGCATTGTACTCTGTGATTGTTGGATTGCAATTAGAGGGAAGCAGCTATTCTAGATTTATATTTTCATATTTTATATAGTTGTTCTTTTAAAAAATGCAATTGTTTTCAACTGTTTCCATAATAAAATGTAAAATGTAAATTGTTATACACACACACATATATAACAATTTATATAACTGTTTTACATATGTAAATATGAATAAATAGGTACCACTTCAGTGGGAAGGTAAGCGGTGTTTCCATGCGCCTCCGTGTGCCAGAAGCAGTTTAGTCATGCTGGCCACATGACCCGGAAAGCCGTCTGTGGACAAACGCCAGCTCCCTCAGCCTGAAGCAAGATGAGCACCACACACCATAGTTGCCTTTGACTGGACTTAACCGTCCAGGGGTCCTTTACCTTTTTTTACCTTTACATATGTACAGTAATTATGTTGTGAATCACTTTGACAACATTAAATTGAGATGTACCTTAGTAAGCAATTCAGAAATGAATGAATAAAAACTATAGCTTTTTAGCAAACAGGAAAAAGCTTCAGCTGTAGTCCAGCAAAATTTTTGCTTTCGACAAGCTGAACAGATACAAGATGCCTGTGTGGTATTTAGTTTCAATCTGGGACCAATTTGTTGCCTGTTCACAAAACCGAACAAGGTTCCCAGGAGAACCCAAAAGGTGCCCTCCAGATGTTGCTGGATGACAACTCCTATAATCCATGACCACTGACCATGCTGGCTGCGGAAGATGGGTGTTGGGAGTCTAACAACATCTGGAGGACACCATGTTGGTGCCGCCCATCCAAGATTGTTTCCATTGTCAGAGTCAACTCTTCGCAAAGTATTTCACACACAACTGCTAGCCCCTCAAAGATCTGCGATGAAGCAACAGAGAGTTACTCTATATGTAGCTTTCAGGCAGACTTGAATCCCAGTATTTTATTGTATCTTTAATCATTAAGCTGTTGGTATTTCACACTAAATAAACTGACATGAAGTGTGTCGACAGTTTTGTAATTTGTTAATATCCATTGCCTGTTTGACAGCACTGAATGTGGGGCTCACTCTTCTCAGTCCTTAGTTTTGCAAAAAGAAAGAAAGAAAGAAAGAAAGATGATTTGAGCTCCACCTTGTGGGTCTCAAGAGCACATCATTTAATTCAGGTCCTGTTAAACAGCTGGTTCTGCAACCTTTACAAGACTAATGAATGTTGTAATCTTCCTCTCATATGCTCCGCTACATGCTCTTACTTTTTTGTCTGTAAACTGCTCAAAGTTGGGATGACCAGATTGGTAAAGAGGCACCGCCAGGTGCATTTTTAATAGTTGTTTAGAAGAGGGAATTTCAGTAAGCATAACTTGCATGGCCTGCTGAAACTGAGTTTTCAACACACCTATCAAAGTACAGGTGACCTACCCTCTTTTTCATCTGGCAACCCTATTCAAATGGTTTATTACTGCAAGGTATCAGGAATGGGATTTGTGGCTTCAACAAATTCTGCCTGATTTATACAGCAATCCTATGTGTGTCTACTTGGGGGGGGGGGGAGTTCAATCCAGTTTCTCATTAGGTAAGAGGGAAGAGGATTGTACCCTTAAAAGTGGCATGAAGGAACAGGATCTTTCAGATTTTTCCCTTCCTCATAGCAGTGCTATGTTGGTGTTGACATAGCAAATGGTTCTTCCAAAAATACTGTCTGCTACTGTCTGCCAGAGCAGCACAGTGATCTCACATATATAGCTCAACTGGTAGAGCCTGAGACATTCCTCCACATGTGGTGGGAATGCCCTAAAATCCAACCCTTCTGGACAGCAGTCCTACAAGAGATATGCAAAATAAATAAACAGGTATTAGAACTCATCCCAAAACTGGCCCTACTGAACATCTTCCAAGTTCATAATGACCACTCACATTATTCAGAGTTTATAACCCACCTACTCTCAGCAGCCAAAAGCTTCATAGCTAGACACTGGAGAGACCTGTCAGGAATAGACATGGACCAATGGTATTCAATTGTATGGGAAATGGCCTTACTAGAAAAGCTAACCAATAAACTGAAACTGAGACGGGGACAAATAGAAGAGGATGCCTTCACCCCAGTATGGCTCCCCTTTATCACATACACAGCCCAAGAGGACAACAACAAGAATCCACCGACAGCATACAAATCAATCTGGCTTATCTGACCCAACAAGCCCTCTCCCCCCACAAATGCAAACAAACCCCACTACAGCCAACGAACCACACCCTACCCTCCAATAACTCTCACTGCCAAGGCAATGTAGTAAACGAATAGAAAGGGAACCTACCCAGTCAACGCTGATACAAAACCCCACCCGTACACTATACTAAATAATACTGTATAAGGCTCACCAGCCCGACCCTTCCTCTCCCCCTCTTCTTCCCCAACCCTATACTGTACTCAACACTAATGTCTCACAACAAATGTAACGAATTTGTAAGGAATACTGTACAACCTGAAAAAAGAGAGAGAAGGCATGTTCTTTTGTAAACCAAGAAAATCTTTAATAAAAATAAACAAACTGGCAGAGCCTGACCCCCCTCAATCTCAGGGTGGTGGCCTCGAGCCTTCCACTTGCAAAGGGGGAGCTTTGAAAGCAGGGCCAAATTTAGGCTTGATGAGGCCCTAGGGGATGCGGGTGGCACTGTGGGTTAAACCACAGAGCCTAGGACTTGTCGATCAGAAGGTTGGCGGTTCGAATCCCTGTGACAGGGTGAGCTCCCATTGCTCAGTCCCAGCTCCTGTCCACCTAGCAGTTTGAAAGAACGTCAAAGTGCAAGTAGATAAATAGGTACCCCTCCGGCGGAAAGGTAAACAGCGTTTCTGTGCGCTGCTCTAGTTCGCCAGAAGCGGCTTAGTCATGTTGTACGCCGGCTCCCTTGGCCAGTAAAGTGAGATGAGTGCCTCAACCCCAGAGTCGCTTACGACTGGACCTAATGGTCAGGAGTCCCTTTACCTTTTACCTTTAAGCTCCTGAAGGTAATGGGGCCCTTTATATGGCCAGCTGTCCTTTGTCAACAACAAATTGTCGCTGTTTTTTTGTGCTGAATATATGCTATATGGTAATTTATCGACCTAATAGGTACATAACAAAATAACACAAAACACTGTTGGTGTATGCTGGTTTTATTTTTTTATCTTTAATTTTGGAAATGCACATCCAGGTTTTTTCCCCTTAAATTTTTTGGGGGGCCCCCAAGAGAGTGGGGCCCTAAGCTATAGCTGGTTCAGCTTATACGTAAATCCGGCACTGTTTGAAAGTGATGTTCAGGCGGGCTGGCGGGCAGCTTAGCCTTCTGGAATCCCGGGCGGCCGAAGTCTGCGCAACCTCCTTGCCACGTAAGGGCAGCCGCTTATCAACCCCTCCGCGTTCAAAGAACCGAAGCCCAGGAAAGCCACGCCCATCCATTCTACATAAGGTCTCCTCCTCCGACTCGCCCCCACCTCACCGGATGTATTCCCGCTCGCACCGGAAGCGGACGTCTCCCTGAAGACGGAAGTGGAAACTGCGACTCCCCCACCCCAATATCTTATACCTTTACTGGTTCGCTTCATTTTGACTGCGCAACTCCGGGACCCCAGGAGCGGAGGGGCTGCAGGGTGAGTCCCTCCCGCGAGACAGCTCCGGTTTGGGCGGTGGCGGACTCGGCCTCTCTTTCCTCTTGAGCCGCAGGGGCGGCAGTGCTCAGCATCCTGCAGAATTGGGGTGGGGTCTTTGGGGACAGGGCGGCCTCTGCGCGCCTTCGCGGTGCTGCGCCCTTTTGAGTTCAAGGCGGGTACGACACGCCCATTCGCGCTTCAGACGACGAGTGGGGACGCGGGGCGGGTGTGCAAACTGCGTATTGAGAATCACAGAGTTTTGCAGGATGTATCGACCGCGCGTGCGAACGATCCCAAGTAAAACTTTTTATTATTATTTTACTTAAAACCTGCAGAAAAATTTAAGTGGGTTATATAGTGCAATCTTAACCATTTCTTCTCAGAAACTGGTCCCACTGAATTCATTGGGGCTTTGTGGCAGGTAAGTGGGGTTGGGATTGGAGTCTTAGTCTCCTGTTGCACGATTCCCCCCGAAAGCATTTGGGAACGAGAAATTTGAATGTTATTAAGAGATTCTCATTTAGATCTGGAAGACATTCACGGCCTTGTCATGCTATAATATTCTTTATTCTTTTTTTTGAAAAAAACAGTGTCCATATGAACGAACACAGTTCTAGTCTTCCAACAACACTTTAAACTACTTACATCAATTTGCAGCAGCAGACATGAGTGGCTCCAAACCTGATATTCTGTGGGCCCCACACCACGTTGATAGATTTGTTGTCTGTGACTCAGAGCTCAGCCTCTACCACATTGAATCTGCTGTCAGTTCTGAACTTAAAGCAGGATCACTGCGTTTATCTGAAGAAACTACAGCTACCCTTTTGTCCATTAATTCAGACACTCCGTATCTGAAATGTGTGGCTTGGTATCCTAAATATGATCCTGAATGTCTCCTGGCAGTTGGGCAGGCCAATGGCAGAGTTGTCCTTACCAGCCTTGGCCAAGATCATAACTCAAAATCCAAGGATCTGATAGGAAAGGAATTTGTTCCAAAGCATGCTCGGCAGTGTAACACTCTGGCATGGAATCCACTGGACAGCAATTGGCTTGCTGCAGGCCTAGATAAACATCGGGCTGATTTTTCAGTACTGATCTGGGACATAAGTAGTAAATACACTCCAGAAACTCCAGTTGCTGCTGAGAAAGTAAGGCTTCCATCTGGAGACACTGAAGCAGGACTTGTTGTGACAAAACCACTTTATGAATTAGGCCAGAACGATGCTTGCCTTTCTCTCTGTTGGCTTCCACGGGATCAGAAACTTCTTTTAGCTGGAATGCACCGAAACCTGGCTATCTTTGACCTTAGGAATACAAGCCAAAAGATGTTTGTGAATACGAAGGCTGTTCAGGGCGTAACGGTTGACCCCTACTTCCATGATCGTGTGGCTTCCTTCTATGAAGGTCAGGTTGCTATATGGGACCTTAGAAAATTTGAAAAGCCTGTATTGACCCTGACTGAACAACCAAAACCTCTAACTAAAGTAGCATGGTGTCCGACGAGAACTGGATTGCTAGCTACTTTGACTAGGGATAGTAACATAATCAAGCTCTACGATATGCAGCACACTCCTACACCTATTGGGGATGAAACTGAGCCTACAATCATTGAAAGAAGTGTGCAGCCCTGTGAACACTATATTGCTTCCTTTGCATGGCATCCCACTAATCAAAATCGAATGGTGGTTGTGACTCCAAATAGGACTATGTCTGACTTCACTGTGTTTGAAAGGATCTCTCTGGCATGGAGCCCCATTACCTCTTTAATGTGGGCATGTGGGAGGCACTTGTATGAGTGCACAGAAGATGGAAAAGCTAGTTCTTTGGAAAAAGACATAGCCACTAAAATGCGTCTTAGAGCTTTATCCAGGTATGGCCTTGACACGGAACAGGTCTGGAGAAACCATGTGCTAGCGGGAAATGAAGACCCACAACTGAAGTCACTTTGGTACACTCTGCACTATATCCTTTTAAAAACTCTTGTATGCGGGAAGGAGTCTTAATATAGAGGGCTGGCTGCATTGTTAGGCAATGCTTTTGTCCTGGTGACAGATGAATGAGATATTCTCTTCTTAGCATTGTTTTGATGTATTTATTTCTGCTGCTTGGGAAGACTGTAGGTGGCATGGGCCAAAGCTTCATCTAGGCAAAAAGAGCCAGACAACTGCAAAGATGTCCATTGGTTGTAGGACAGGAGGTGAAAGAAATAAGCAGCAACAGAAACTTGAGACTTAGGGCATATTGGCAGGAGCAAAATATGTATTGATGATCCACTGGTGTCCAAGAAGACAGTGGTAGTAGGAAGGAAAGGTAGAGGAGGGAGCACATGGAGCAGGGTGGGGTCAGGGTGATGCACCACTTTCCAATTCCTATAAGGAACCAGAACAGTTCTGCTGACATGATACAGATTTAACCAGTAGTATAGTATAGTCTGTGTAGGGATGCGGGTGGCGCTGTGGGTTAAACCATAGAGCCTAGGACTTGCTGATCAGAAGGTCGGCGGTTCGAATCCCCACGATGGGGTGAGCTCCCTTTGCTCGGTCCCTGCTCCTGCCAACTTAGCAGTTCGAAAGCATGTCAAAGTGCAAGTAGATAAATAGGTACCACTCCGGCGGGAAGGTAAACGGCGTTTACGTGCGCTGCTCTGGTTCACCAGAAGCGGTTTAGTCATGCTGGCCGCACGACCCGGAAGCTGTACGCCAGCTCCCTCAGCCAATAAAGCGAGATGAGCGCTGCAACCCCAGACTCGGCCACGACTGGACCTAATGGTCAGGGGTCCCTTTACCTTCACCTATGGTCTGTGTATTACATAGGACATGTGGCTGATTTTTCATTAAAAGGCTACTCTTCTTCATCCAAATGTGTGTTACTCTGTTGACGTTTATTTATTGCCTTAGGCTATGACAACCAGCAGAAAATAATTTATATGTTCAACAGAACAAACATCAATAGTTACAAAAAATCTAAACACCAGAACAAACTCATATAAACTGCCCCAAACCATATCTAGCATTATTTTTTAAACCATTAGAAGAAAAAGGTTCTGCTGTCCCCCTCCCCTATTCAACCAACCAACCCATTAGATAATGAGCCATTAGATAAAAACTTTAGATAAAAACTTTAATTAATTTACTTTATGCCTGAAAAGCAAAGTCACCACTGACCTTCAACCCAAAACTCATTACTGGCAGTGCTCAGGCCACATGATATGGCACAAATACCAGCTGTTGAAGGGTGGAAATGGTAATAAATTCCACTGGGATAGCACAAGCTCTTTCTTTGCGGACCTTAAGTAGCTTTTGGGATCCAAGCTGTAGTTCGTTTCTTCAAGAACTGAGGAGGGCCAAACCCAGTGGGGTATAGGAATTTCCTAGTCACCAAATGTATCATCATCATCATCTTTGCCGCATCTTATTTTAATGTTAATTTGCCAAGTTTCCTATACTTGAAAATACTTATGAAGCAGTATACTGAGGATATGGATCAGAAATGCACAGGAAACAAAGGATCTTTAGTTTATGCAGGCATCAAATCTATCGTGAAATCTTCTATGGGTAAGTGCATTTTGACTGATTTCTTACTTAATTTTTAAATTTTATTTTAATGAGTGATTTTGGCTAGCTATTCTGTCCCAGCTTCACCTACTTCACAGGGTTTATGTGAGTGGGAAATTTAATGGCCCGATGTACACCACTTTGAGGTTCTTCAGAGAAGGGTGGAATGTAAACACATCTGATAACAAAAATGAAGCCTTCCTGATGTCTTTTGAACTCATGCCGTTTCAGAGTGTGTTTTCTCAACCACTTTTCTGGTTCACATGACATTCTGCATGACTCCCTAGTACCCCAAGCCAACTTAATCTATTTGTACACAGATTTCTAAAAATAGATAAATCCTTTCTCTCCAAATGAGTAATTTTTGTCAGGTTTTGACAAAGGTGCAAGAAATAGCTGAAGAGCTGACTTAATTAACAGTAACTGTGATGCTTTTATCGTTAATACAGTGGTACCTCCTGTTGCGGACGGGATCTGTTCCAGAGTTCTGGTTGAATCCCAAGGTTTCTGCAACTGGAGGGACCACATTCTGCGCACACACGGCAAAAACCCGGAAATATACTTCCAGGTTTGCGCTTACGCATCCCGAAGTTTACATATCCAGAGGGATACGTAAGCGGAGGTACGACTGTATTGGTTTTAGCTTTACATGTTCCTGAATCTAAATTTCTATTTATCTTTGTATGTAAACAACTCAAAAAACAATTGCTCTTTAGGAACAACAGAGAACCTCAGGCACAGCAGGAGTGGATCAGACAGACAGGCTGACATTATTCAATATCTGAGTGAGGAGAGGTCACTGGCTTTGCAGCTTTGTGGATGGATAAAGAAGGGCACAGATCTGGATGTGGAGCCCTTTTTATACTCTTTGGAACAGGAAGGAGACTGGGAGCGAGCTGCTGCTGTAGCTCTATTCAACTTGGACATTCGAAGAGCAATACAGATATTGAACAAAGGAGCATCTTCTGGAAAAGGTACCTGCTGTGATTTGGTATCCCTTTGGCAGAGTGAGCTGCTCCTTGTTGCATTTTCTTTAATAATATCCTGCTTATCAGTGAAAATAGAGATTTCATATTCTCTTCCGCTTCACAAAGGATTGAATCAGGTAAGTGCTCTGCCAGATACAGCTGGTGTCTTCTGTTTGTGGAGGGCTGTTTTACACCCTATGTTAAAAAGAACATGAGAAAAACAAACCAAATCTGAATGTTTTCCATTGGCAGAAACAGGAGGCATGAATGGAACCCACTGATTATAGCACTGTGCAAGTGTTTGTAGCCAGTGACTGTTTTCTATATGTTCATGGATCTTTGCATCCAACACAGTATATTGGGGGGGGGGGGGAAAACCTGGTTGGATCCCATACCCAATTGCATTAGTAACAGGAAAGGATAGACATCACAATTCTACTGTACCATGGATGAAGCATTGCCATGGATGAAGAGGCTGAAGGAGCAGTGGTACCAACCCGCCCCCATTTCTTCATCTGATGTTGCACTATGTCCTGGAATCAGCCATTCTGAATGGTAGCTCAAACTAAACAGTTATGCTTGAATAGAATGTGGTGTATGAAGTAGTTTATGTCAATACAGTGGTACCTTGGTTCTCGAATGGCTTGGTTCCCGAACAAATCAGCTCCCAAACACCATAAACCAGGAAGTAAGTGTTCCAGTTTGTGAACGTTTTTTGGAAGCCAAACATTTTTGGAAGCTCCTGCAGCCAATCAGAAACTGTGCCTTGGTATTTTGTTTTTTTCCTGCATTGACTGAAAACTTCTTTATTATTCAAGTGCCCTATCCCACCCCGCCCAGCAGTTATACATGCATGACTAAAACATTTTGGCTTTTAAATGTACAGGATTACTTCCAAATACAGACAACATAAAATAGAAAGGAATACAAAGTTTGTACACAAACTAAGCAAGGAATACACAGGTTTGCAACGGTTTCGGGAGTCAAACAGACTCCCAGAACGGATTACGTTCGAGAAGCAAGGTACCACTGTAGTGTTACTTTTCCCAGTATCGGGAAGTCAAGTTCTTCTCATAATCAATAAATTGTACCAGCATCTTTTGTTCTGCCTTTCAGAGCGAGTTCTGTTCCAGGGTCAGTGGCAGTTGTTTTTGTTGAACACCTTGATTGCTGAGTTTGGGGGTACAGATCCCTCTGTCATCCCAAACAAAAGATTTTAACTGTATTTTCAAAATGTCCTTCAGAAGTGGAAACCAAATGGCTTGAAATGTTTGCTATTGTGCGGCCTTTATTTTTGCTGTGCAGGTGATCTAAACCTCAACGTAGTGGCCATGGCATTATCAGGCTATACTGATGAAAAGAACTCCTTGTGGAGGGAAATGTGCAGCACCCTGAGGTTACAGCTCAACAACCCTTATCTCTGTGCCATGTTTGCTTTCCTAACAAGTGAATCTGGTTCTTTTGATGGGGTTTTGGTAAGCTATTTTTGTTAGCTAATCTCCGTTGACTAAATACACGAAGGCACAAATATTCAGATGCAAAACTGAGTGAGAGCTTGATCTGGTTCTTTGTGTGTTAGAAAATTTGGCCCTGGGCTGCTTAGGACTTCGGTCTTCAGCAGCTTTCGTGAAACAATCCACTGTGAAAATGTTATTGAAAAGAAAATAATGATCTCAGGTTTACGAGCATTGGCCATCATCTAAGGGGTGGAACATAACCCTAAATAATTAATTTCCCCAGATGGATTCCACTTCTCAACTTTGAGGTGGGATCCCAGCTTCACTTGCTTGACAAAAATACATTAAAGGTCCCATTCTGAAGATTAAGGGCAGGGATGAAGAATCTGTGGTCCTCCAGATGTTGCTGCACTCCTGGCTTCCATCGGTCCCAGCTAGTGGGGCCAGTGGTGAGCAGAGACACGAATGGGATGGGAATCCAGAACATCTAGGAGGTCACAGGTTCCCCAGTTCCATGTAAACATTTTCCTTAGATATTGCAAAGAGATAGGATTTGTTCAGCAGAGGTAGAGCCTGCACCCCTGCCATTGATTGTACAGTGGTACCTCGGGTTACATACGCTTCAGGTTACATACACTTCTGGTTACAGACTCCGCTAACCCAGAAATAGTACCTCGGGTTAAGAACTTTGCTTCAGGATGAGAACAGAAATTGTGCTCCAGCGGCACGGCAGCAGCAAGAGGCCCCATTAGCTAAAGCGGTGCTTCAGGTTAAGAACAATTTCAGGTTAAGAACAGAACTCCGGAACGAATTAAGTACTTAACCCAAGGTACCACTGTACACTGCTTCTGAAACTCCCCCAGATTTGGGAAGTGGTGCTTGGAAACCAAACTGAGAAGTTGCAACATATCTTGCACTTGGCAAGCAACTAGAAAAAAATAATAGTTTTCTCAAAATCACTAAGGCTGTTTTTATTAATTTGTCATCTTATACAACTGTAAATATAGAATTGTCATAAAACTTAACATCAGCCCTTTTTTCAGGAGACTGGCTGTTTTTTTCCAGGCTAATGCTAATGTGTTTTGTATTCTTTCAGTATGAAAGTAATGTAGCTGTACGAGACAGAGTGGCATTTGCTTGTAAATTCCTAACTGATGCTCAGGTGAGATGATCAGATCTGCCATCATTTTCTTCCTTTGTTCTTTCTAGATAACATAAAGGGTTGAATAAGTAATTGCACACAATCTTGCATGCTATTCTCTGGGTGTTGGGAAAAGAGTTTTGTCATCCAAAAGAATTTTGATATCCACCCTGAAGTATAATAGCCATTTGAAATAAGTGTAAAATCTAATAGTCTTGTTGTACCTTAAAAACCAAAGATTTATTATGACATAAGCTTTTGAGAACTCGTCTAATGATCTCTGTACAGTCTTGTAAAGCATTTGCCCATGGCAAGTATAAACTGCATCTGAGCAGTAAATATTTAACAGAGAAGAGTCAGCTTGGAATTCATGATTCTTTTAGGCCACTGCATTTGTTCTGTATGCCTTCGGAAATATTTTGAAATTGAGTACACATTGAAGGTGGATATTATTTATTGCTTTTATTGCTAAACCCTGATGATTAGATATAATAATTAAGACCTTAATGCTGCAGTGAGCCCAGCCCAACCACACCCCATTTGTGTACGAGTGTGTGTGTGTATGTGGGTGTGTGCAGGTGTGTGGATGTAATTCAGGGAATGAGCAAAACACTGACCAATCTTCTTATTTTAAATAGCTGAATAGGTTCATTGACAAACTGACAAATGAAATGAAGGAATCTGGGAACCTTGAAGGAATTCTTCTGACAGGACTCACAAAAGATGGCGTGGATTTGATGGAAAGCTATGTTGATAGAACAGGAGATGTTCAAACAGCGAGTTATTGTATGCTGCAGGTTTGTATTTTTTTACATTAAAAAATCTGATTTATAAAATTCATGTTAATACTATACAACTATCATTATTTTTTGTGTAACATGCATAATTTAATAAATATTTAATAAATCAAAAATTAATTAAATAATACTGTGCATGTGGTTATTGTTTTTGTTCATTATTATTGTATGTATTTTTGTGTTTTTATATTATCAACCACCCTGTGATCTTCGGATAAAGAACAGTATAGAAATTTAATTAATAATAATAAAAGCAATTCATTATTGTGCTACCCAAATGTTAGCTACTGTGAAGCAATTCTGATAGGATATTGTGGGGCAATTCATGACTTAGTTCTTGGTAGCGTGGCCGCAGCAGGGGTGGGAGAAGCGAAGTGACTGCAACTTTTGGTACATGCACTTTCATCCTTGTTGGTTTACAGAAAGCCACAGTTTGGATTGGGGTTATTTGCAAGCTAGGCAAATACATCATCATCATCATCATTAATTAAGTGGTGTTCATAAACAAGCTTTAAAGTTATTTAAAATGGGTAAAACAACATTTCTTAAGCTAGTGTTCAAAATAATGTAATGGTGGTTTCAGACCATCTTTGGGGAGACCTTTGAAACAGTCTCCTCTATGCCTACCTTTTTAGGGTTCTCCATCTGATGTGCTTAAAGATGAGAGGGTTCAGTATTGGATTGAGAACTACCGGAATCTATTGGATGCATGGCGGTTTTGGCATAAGCGAGCAGAATTTGACATTCATCGGAGCAAGCTGGATCCCAGTTCAAAACCTTTAGCCCAGGTAAATGTGCTTCTAATTTTCCTGGCCACGTAATGAGTCAATTTAGCCAATGGACATAAAGCAGCAGACTTCATTTGACAAAGAACAGGAAGATCCAGTTGTTTGCACGGTGCTTGTCTGAGGCACTACTGGTGAACATTATTGTTTTTGTTTGGTACTGTTTTGTGTTTTTATATTGTAAACTGTGATCCTTGGATGAAGGGTGGTATAGAAATTTAATAAATAAAATAAATAAATGCCAAACCTTTATTTCTAAACAGAAAGTCCACCCAATATTGGCATATATATTTTTATATTTTTCAAAATCAGTCTCTCTCCCCATATCACCTGTCTGTCCTTTTTTTCTTTCCTGAACATACAAGCTTTTAATTTTTTTTAAAGAATGTTTTGCTTCTGAACTTGTAAGCTGTGTTTAGCTATTATGGCCCATTAATAATCCTATCATCCCAATGGGTGGGTATGAAGTGGTGCAGCTTGAAAAACCTATAGGGTGGGAATATATCTACTAGTTGCTTAATAATAAATAAAAGCAAATCTAATCACCCTTGTATCCCTTTTTTATATTTGCAAGGTGTTTGTAAGTTGCAATTTTTGCGGAAAGTCAATTTCGTACAGCTGCTCAACCATCCCTCATCAGGGCCGAGGATTCAGTCAGTATGGCGTAAGTGGTTCCCCAACCAAGTCCAAAGTAACAAGTTGTCCTGGTTGCCGCAAGCCCCTTCCTCGCTGTGCACTTTGTCTCATAAATATGGGCACTCCAGTTTCCAGCTGTCCAGGTATGGCTTCCTCCCATTTGTTGAACTTCTCCATTTTATTATTCATAGGCTTCTAGCTTTGTGGTACAGAAAACTGAACACAGTCCTGTGAATGCTTATTTTGCTGAACTGCTTTACATCAGTTCACATCTGAATGACTTTCTCTGCAAATGAGCTGTTTGTTACTGGCTTTGGCCTGCTTGTATTAACTGCCCCATCCTTATTGGGGTGTTGTTGTTCTTAAACTGTTCTTAACCTGAGATACCACTTTAGCTAATGGGGCCTCCCGCTGCCGCTGAATCGCCACCGTGCGATTTCTGTTCTCATCCTGAAGCAAAGTTCTTAACCCGAGGTACTATTTCTGGGTTAGCGAAGAGTGTAACCTGAAGCATATGTAACACGAGGTACCACTGTACTGGGAAAACCATAGCTTTAACTATTCAGACCTTTGTCGGCAAGGTGATGTCTCTGCTTTTTAAGATTCTGTCTAGGTTTGTCATTGCTTTTCTCCCAAGAAGCAGGCGTCTTTTAATTTCATGGTTGCTGTCACCATCTGCAGTGATCATGGAGCCCAAGAAAGTAAAATCTGTCACTGCCTCCATTTCTTCCCCTTCTATCTGCCATGAGGTGATGGGACCAGTGGCCATCTTAGTTTTTTTGATGTTGAGCTTCAGACCATATTTTGCGCTCTCCTCTTTCACCCTCATTAAAAGGTTCTTTAATTCCTCCTCACTTTCTGCCATCAAGGTTGTGTCATCTGCATATCTGAGGTTGTTGATATTTCTTCCGGCAATCTTAATTCCAGCTTGGGATTCATCCAGCCCAGCCTTTCACATGGGAATTCTGCATATGTTAAATAAACAGGGAGACAATATACAGCCTTGTCGTACTCCTTTCCCAATTTTGAACCAATCAGTTCCATATTGGAGTGTAGCTTCCCTTTAATTCATCTTTAAGTGCAGCCTTTGCCTAACTCACATGCTCTCTTGCACCTGTTGGCTTGTTCACGATGCTGTTTGAATACCACTTCTTTAAATGCCAGTCAGGCATTGAGAAAACAGGCCCTAGTGGGTTAAGTTCAGACTAAATGGTTCTTGGAGTTTTTAAGGCCTTTTAAAATTTTGTAGATAATGAGAAAACTTAAATCATGTCTGGAATTCAAAGAGCTACTTTAGGTCAACTCGGAAAATCTTTAAATAGTTTGCCATAAATAAGAAAACATGCATACAGAATCACAAACTCCTTTTGAGTCTGTCTCATCAGCAGTTTGCCATGTGTCATGGGGATCTGCTCTTTGCAAAACACAAGCCCAGAGCTGGCTTGGGTATGCAGGACTCGTCACGTGTTTCATTGGATCCTGACACCTCTATAGCAATTTCACGCATCTGTTGCCCTGCAGATACACATGCTGGGAAGAGCAACTGGCCTCAACTTTGTGTGCTTTGAAATAGATGAGTATGGTGATGACACATGACTACATTTTTGACACTTTATCTGTGAAGAAGTGCTTCATATTTACAGGAAACATAATGTTTGAAGAGACACTTATTTCCCTGATAATGATTACCCTCATCAAAATGGGTACAGATTATTTGTGCGATATTTGAAAGATGCTCTGTGCTGCAAAAAACCTAGAGGTGTTCTCTCCTGTATTATGGAAATTGGCTTAATACTTTTCAGCCTGGGGATGTTAACTGCTTGAGACACTGATTACTATGTTGCTTTGTTTATACTGGGTAATTTTGTTTTCTGTGCCATTTCAAAGTTGTTTCCAATCCTAGTCATACTCAGGATACACACATAGAAATTATTGGACATTAATTGCAGTGAGTCTCCTCTGAGTTGAATTTAATTGGATACAACCCTAAACAACCTGTTCTCATTACAGTACCATAGAAATCAATTCAGACTACATTTTCTTATTCATAGGAGGATCAAAGTCAGATGAAAAGGTGGATCTTAGCAAGGACAAGAAATTGGCCCAGTTCAACAACTGGTTTTCCTGGTGCCACAACTGTAGGCACGGTGGTCATGCTGGACACATGCTTAGCTGGTTCAGGTAAGTTAACAAAGAATAATGTGTTGCTTAAGCCATCGGTTCTTCCAGACTGCATCCCACCTATTTAGAGCTTCTTCTTATATGGATTTGTAGGCCAGCACATACTACCACACTACTAATTCTGCTACAATAGCACCGAGAATTTAAGACAAAGCCCTAGAAATTATAAGATTACCCAGCAAATGAAAGCATACTCATGAATTTGATACCTTTGATGAATGTCTGTTCACATTTCTTCAAAATATGCAAGAATTAAGGAGCTTTTTTAAATTGCAAAACCCAACACCATCTTGAGCATTAACCGAACATGGTAGCACATAATGTAGAACGATTCATAAGACAAATTTAGTGTATTTGAAGACTAAGGGAACACAGGGCTTTCTGCTGTTCTCATGTGTGGTGTTCAAGAGTGGTTTAATGTTCAATGTTTGCTTGGACTCTTAAAAAGTGGCAGTATAAGGATTGCAGCCAACATGGCATGATCAGAGTTCTGCTTGCACAATGGACCTTCCACTTTCCCCTGCAGTCCTCCTACTACCCTCCGAATTTTCTCCGGCAGGTCCCTTACCTGCCAGTGCAGATGTCAAAGGCATAGAGGGAAGTTAAGTTCCATTGTGCAGGGGGAACTTATTGTAGTTCTGCTTTTGGACTAGCACTGTTGACTACTGCTCTAAGTCTAAATACCTACAACAGGCATGCTCAAGGATTTATGTGCCCCCTTGGTTGGATTTCCCCCCTTCCCGCCCCCTTCTGAACAGCAGGTCTCCATTGGAACTAGTTGCATATGGTGCCTTGCAAAACATGCCTTCCTAGTAACATGGAGTCGGCATGAGTGAATTCATTACGCATGTGAAGGCTAAATTGCTTTTTTTGCACTTCTACAACTTTGGGGCATTTTTTATTTCTCTGGGTCTTACAAGAATTTTCTCTGTTGTCTTGCTGTAGCTTACATGCCCTCAGATGTTATAATAAAGCTGTTCATTATTATCACAGTAAATGCTAGCTGACACATGGTAGGATATTTGAGGCATATGGTTTTCTCAGTATTGACCTCAAAGCAGTTATATTACCTTTTAAAACTATCACCCTTTGTTCTATAAGCTCTTTCAACACATTAGCTGTAGCCCAGAGCTCTATACAGATGCACTCATGAAAGATTCTATGGGGAATGAACATAATGTTCCAACTGCAGTCAATTGATGTTTCCAGGCAGTGCATTTAGGCTCAAATGGGTGGTGGGATGTTACATACATTATTCTGTGGTAGCTAATCATCTTGTATTACATTCCAAGCTGCATTCCTCCACTTCCAACTGTTCAATCTTTAGCATCAAATCAATTTTACTTTTGGAGCATGAACACACTGCTTTCAATTTATTGTTTAAAATAAGAATTGGAGGGAGATATTTCAGGGACACTTTTAAAACGTATCTTGTAGAGTGGATTATAGACATGAGCAGCTCTGGATTATTATTATTATTTTAAACAATGTTAACCATTTGTGTTTTCTGTAATCTCTTTCTAACCAATACCAAAGTGCTTTATTCTTTTTTAATGAGAAAAATACACATTAAATTTGTTGGGTTGTTGTTTTTTTTAAATAAGGCTGCCTTGCAGTGTTATAATGCTACTTCTTTCTTGTCCAGGGACCATACGGAATGCCCTGTTTCTGCCTGTTCCTGCAAATGTATGCAGCTGGATACAACGGGGAATCTTGTCCCGGCAGAGATGATCCAGCCATGAAACATTAGAGCTTAAATAAGGTCCTTCACATGAGAGGCTTTCTCCAATAGGTTTCCCTCAGAGCCCAAACACATACCTCTGAACGTGTTACTGTTGACTTGCCTGTAATAGAAAAATAAATCATCCTATCACATCAGCAATTTGATGTGTGGTTGATTTTGATTCTTCAAATCTGGCATGTGGACTTTGTTCAGTGGGTTGTGAAGCAGTTCATTTCAGTGGCATTTATAGGTTTCATTGAAATTCAAAGCAGCCTTCAGGAAGACTTTCAGCACTACACTGTCCAGACCTTGAGGCTTCCATCTGAGATGAAGTGGCATCATTTGCTGTGCTTTGGTAACTCCATGAACCTATAAAACACTATAGAAAACTCTTCTTGGAAAGACAGTCATGCTGGATATACAGATGTTTCCACCAGCATTTTTTCTAGCTTAGATTTTAAAGTGTTTATGCTCCCATCTATAACTTAGCTCACACTGCATTGCTTTTCTGTGACACTCCTAAGACAAATCTTTGCATGAGTTGAGCTGCTTTGGTTTGGATGAGTAAATATCCAAGTAAGTATCTCAGTGCCAGTGTAACATGTTTTGCGGGCCATCCCAAAATAATGTAATTAGTGTTGAAAAAGCTTCAGATTAATTAATACCGGACTGTAGCTGTGTAAGTTCAATGATGTGAAAGACCTAACCTTTGAAAAAAAACGACATTTTACCTGTATTCCTGAAACATACTATAGTGTGAATTGCATACATCCAAATTTTGCTTTGGGTCAAGAAGCCATTCATTTGCATGAGAAAACCACAAGCATATAATACACAATCAAGAACAGCCTGAGACATTAGTTTAAAAGTTCACTTACAAAATGTGGACGACATAGAATATCACCTGCCTAGTTGTGGCAATGGCTGCTTGTATCAGATGTTGATGAGCAAATAAATCTCACCTTCCAAAAAAACTCCCCATCGACCTGGTTTAAACCTCTGTCAAAATAAAAAAGGAGCTTATAGATTTGGATAGTGGATAGTATATAATATACTTCCATAGGGTAAAATATAGAAAGGTAACATTGCCATGAAATGAATATGGTAATACAGTGACTGGTATAGAACACTAGTGCTGGTGTAGGGAACTTTAGATTTTGCTCACCTACAACTCGCACTATCATTGGCCACGTATTCTGGGGTTGATAGGAGAGCCAAAGATTCCTCACACCTACTGTAGTGTATGTTACATTTTAGTTTACATTTTTTCTACTGTTAATTAGCAACACGGCAAGTAAGTTGCATTCAAACTTTCACTAGTCAACTAGAAACTTGAACTTCCTTTGTGCACATTTTCAATGCAATGTAATAATTGTTTGGCCTACGTTATAGCTGACTAATTGACAATCTTCTGTTGGCTTGGATGCAAAGAACCATGCACAATATTCTGTGCATGCCCCTGGGCTTTCTTGCCTACTTTCTCACTGCATTATGAAGGGCAATGTGGTGCAGTGGGTAGGTCAAAAATTGGCCACAGATGCAAGTGGGAGAGAGTTCTACTTGCACGCAGGCCATTTTGGATCCAAGCTTCCGTCTTTGTACAATGTTACGATGTTAAAAGGGGAGGGGGGAAACAAATGTTTAATGGAAGCAGAAATATTTATTTCTATGTACACCATTTTTAAAATTGTTGTATTGCCTTAGTCAAAGTCTACTTCCTGTCAGAATTGCATTTTTACTATTGATCAATATTTGAGATGCATATCACAATATCTAAGTTCCTGTATTTTTGTAGTTGCTTCAATACATTTCCAGAATATCTAGAATTAATTTTAAGCCATTAAGAGCAACTTATAGCCTTTATTTTTGTGCCCTTATATTCAAAGTATTAAAAGAGCTCTGATATTAATATGGTGTCTCCTTCCCTTCTGTAAAAAATTATACTGAGTATGTAAATAGGAACGGCTATTAATGGGTTACCCAGTTGTCTTAACAGTATTTTGTAAAATTAAAGCAGCTGTATTTGCTGACTTTGAGAGGGCACAAATTCTTTTGTGCATTTGAAAGTTCTGTATGAATATCTTAACGCTCAGTGCTCAATGATGCAGGGGCTGTACTGCATAGAGTAGTTCTGACTTGAAGTCAGTTCTCAGGCATTTCGGCTTGTGTATGTATTTCTGCAGACCAAGGGTTTTTAACCACTTCTGTTAATACAGTTGCTTCTCCTTTTGACATTGTAAAATAAAAGCTTGATTTAACTTCCCATTTTGATTAAATGTTTCATGACCTTCATACAGGTGATGCTGCAATAGTCCAGGTAGATACTAGTACCAGATTTTGTAGTATTGTGTTCTGATTTCAGCACCGTGCAGTATTGGGTGTTAAAGTAAACAGGTAAGCTCCAACATTCAAAGTGCTTACCTTTATAGTAAATCTACATTGAAAAATTAGGCTTCGATTTATGGTGCCCCCCTCCAAAAAACCTCTAGGAGTCCTGCTTTACAAAAATATTCCAGCTACCTTGTAAAGAACAGATATTCGGTACGAATCATTCTTCAGACAAGAACTACTACATAAATGGTGTTTATTGTTGAACTGCTATAACATGCTGCTTAGGTAAGGCGACTAAAGCGCCAATTAAGTCTTAGAATAAAACCAAACACGTTTTACTTTAGATGTCATCAATATTATGATAGTTTGCATTTTATTTAATACACTGATTTCTCTGATACTTTTCATGTACAAAAGATCACCTAAAAATAAAATAAAAGAATAAGCACTGTGTTATGTATTTACCTAAGATGGTTACCTGAGTGACAGCTTAACATTAAAATGCTTATCTATTGCGAAATACTGTCTCTCACTAGACACAGGTTTTTTGTCCTCAGGACAGCATCGCCATTTAGGATACAAATGCATGAACTTCTAGATTATGTACTATATTGCTGGCATAGCAGACAGTCCCAAGTACACTTTAAGCAAGATTATTTCATACAGAGATTCTTGAACAGTTCTGTTCAGTAAGCATCACCAAATTGTCCACTCTTAAGTTGTAACAAAAAGTACCAATCATGCATTAGTACTAAAAGGGTAGTAGTCAGGAAATTCATGGATAATTTTCAGAGCTTCATTATATAGTGCTAAATCTGAAAGAAACAAGAATATAACATTAAAAAACATTAGTGCAGGTGAACTATCCTATTTATACAATACTACCTAAGAGACAACGCTAACTATAATGTGCATCTCAATTCTTAAAGAAACATATACCGTATTTTTCGCACCATAGGACGCACCCAGTTTTTAGGGGGGGACATCAAGAAAAAAAATATTTTCCCCCCAGCCCCAAAGAGCATCGTACAGGCTCCCTCTCACTCACTGTTTTGGCTTCCCCTTTAGCCCCGTGCAGCCTCTTCTTGCCAGGAGACGCTGCACAGGGCTAAAGAATCCAAAACCCTTTGCAGCCTCTCCTTGCCGGAGGGGTTGCGCACAGCTATGGAGCAAGCCAATGCAGGGGGCGGGATGGATCCCGCTCGCTGTTTTGGCTTCCCCTTTAGCCCCGTGCAGCCTCTCCTTGCCGGGAGACGCTGCGCAGGGCTTTCCTGGCTTTTCTGGAAGGTGGGGGATTCCCTCACCTTTCGCAAAACCGGGAGAAGCCGCGCACACTTTAAAAGGGCTGCACGGCTTCTTCTGGCTTTCCTGGGAGGTGGGAGAAGCAACTGATGCAGCCAGTCGGTTCCTTCTCCTTCCTGGGGAAAAGCCCGCAAGAGCACACGGAGCTTGGGGGCTTTTCCCAACCTGCTTTCGCTCCATAGGACGCACACACATTTCCCCTTGCTTTTTAGGAGAGAAAAAGTGCGTCCTATGGTGCGAAAAATACGGTACTCAATTCCAAAGTCAGGAAGGTTAAAAATATTTCAAGGGGTTGCTTTAACCAGTATCTTGCCTGAATGTGAACAGGGATTAATTTGATAAAAATCCAATTGACAAAAGCTCAGATTTGTAAATGTATCCACAACAGCTCTCCCTCTGTAACAGCAATAACTATATTGGATAGAAGAGGCTATATAACAGATTTAATACATCAATAACAGAATTATCCTATCTGGCTAGATATATACCAAGTTCAGTGTTTTGAACAGACAGGAATTACAACTTGATCTATGACCATGAAGCGTCATCACAAGTGGCGGCACAGTGGCAGCCGGAGGCCCCATTAACTAAAGTGGTGCTTCAAGTTAAGAATAGTTTCAGGTTAAGAATGGACCTCCAAAATGAATTAAGTTCTTAACCTGAGGTACCACTGTATCCACATGGGATTTTAATTTCTGAAAATGTATTTTGTGCATCTACTTGATTGGGTATCATGCCAAACATAACTTCCATGGGGGAAAATCGTAGATAAGAACTGACCATTATTGAAAGAAACTTGTTAATCAAGAGTGCCAGAAGCTTATTCAAAAGTATTGAAAAATTGCAATTTGCAATGAGGGAGGAAATAATTCACTTACCAAATGCGTTTTTATCTTCTCTGAACTGGGTATATGATGCACACATTATGTTTACTTGATTTGTAACTCTTCCTGCTACCTCAATGACCCCAGAGATCTCTTCTTCAAGCTGCAATGGTAGATGAACAAGTAAATGTCTTTATTAAGAATTTTACCAACAATCAGTTTTACACCCCCCACCCCCACCCACCACGTTTCTGGGAGTTCACTTTATGTTCCAACATAGCACTTATGAATTGAAATTACAACTCACTAAACTTGGCTCTCTATTTTACATTAACACCTTACCATAAAACACTTTAAAGAATTACTTAAGAATGTTCAAGAAAGTGAAGTTCATTCCAAGTAAAGGTGAGGTTATCTATTCTCTCAAATATCCACCTAGCTTAACTACATCACATATTTTGGGAATCTATGACAAACACAGCCCATTCAAGCCTTTTGTCTTGCCTGACTCACCCCAGTAAATTCACCTGGATTTTGCTGTTCATGTGAGCATGCATGCACACGAACACACTGATAACCCTATACAAAAGATATACAGATGACTGTGAAGAATAGGCAAGATCAAACAAGACAAAGGAGTTTGTTGGTGTGGAAGTTATTTTTGTTGCACCAAGCAGAAGCATCAGTACCGTACAGCACAGAAAAGCGGAGGTTATGTTAGCTGAATATCTGTAGCACTAGCAGGCTACTGCATTTGATTCTAACCTTATATATATGGCTTAGGAGTGAGCAACAAACAATCCCAGGCAAACCTATGGGGCAGGGGAGTTATGCAAAGCGGAAGAGTAAGAATATAAAAATATAATCAACACACTGTTCAGTCTAAGAAGATGCTTCTATAGTCTTCAGGTACGTAAATTGATGGGGCAGTTGTAAATGCAGTAGTGCTTATTCTTGTTACTGGGCTAATACGAGAACTACATAAGTTCCTTTATCTAGCTGAGGTTTAGAACTTGAAGCCCTCATATATGGAACTGCTATACCAGCAACACAAAGACTGTTCAGGTCAATTCCGCTTCTACAATTAAAGCCACTGTATAGGACTTGCCGATCGTAAGGCCGGCGGTTCGAATCCCCACGGCGGGGTGAGCTCCCATCGTTTGGTTCCAGCTCCTGCCCACCTAGCAGTTCGAAAGCACCCCTAAGTGCAAGTACATAAATAGGTACCGCTTTATAGCGGGAAGGTAAACGGCGTTTCCGTGTGCGGCGCTGGTGCTGGCTCGCCAGCTGCAGCTTCGTCACACTGGCCACGTGACCCGGAAGTGTCTTCGGACGGCGCCGGCTCCCGGCCTCTTGAGCGAGATGAGCGCGCAACCCTAGAGTCGGTCACGACTGGCCCGTACGGGCAGGGGTACCTTTACCTTTTTATGCTCAACACGAGCAAAAACTGTTAAGCGTAAGAATTATGAAATCTTCCAAAAGACAAGGCATACTTACAGGTGTGTCCAGTTCCACGGTTGCATTTTTCCCTTCTCCATCAGATAGGAAGAAAAATTTCCCAGATGGATGAATCTAAATAAAATTTCAAAACACTCATTTTAAAGGCACTTTTAGCCTGCTGCAACTGCCTATCAACACCACTATGTCAGTCTTTTGTCGGAAATACTGAAGCACTCAGGTAATACTCCATCTACATGTGGGCATAACTGCATGCTTTAAAACTGTACATGGCAGCCTATAAAAATGCAAGTCACATTCCAGGAAGGAAAAGCAAAAAAAAAAGAAAAAGAAAAAAAAGCAACATCTCATTTAATAAGGGTGATGGAGAGATTTAATTGCTCTACTAAAATGAATTGCATATCCGTAACAGAGCCCCATGGGAGCTACATCTGCAATAACAATATTAAGAGGGAGAAAATAAATGGCAACATCAAGCAAGCCTAAAAACCAGACAGATTCAAGGTAATATATACAAAATAAGGATATATACCTCCACTCTCCTTCTGTTGCTTCCTCTCACTTATAATTTTTGGGGGGTATTGGGGTTGTAATTGCCTTGAGTTTTTGCAGTTATCCAAAGCAGGGTACCAATATAATAAACTTCATTTGCTAAATATCCTATGAATAATTTTCTATACCACCCCTCCTGTGTATATTTAATGTGTTCCCACTGTAAACAGTTGAAATCACTAGCAGGAATACATTAACACTTGTAAAGTAACACAAACTTTGGATACTATGGATTTATAATATATTACATTACAGTAAAAGAAGCAGGAACAAAATTTTAGAAATGGAACTCATGGAGTGAGGGAGGTCAGAAGCTTCGAGATAACCTCTTTCTTTTTTGTTGAATTGTGTGGAATTGTTATGTTTGTTCTGTATAATCAACAACCACTATGTAAAACTAACAATATATATACAATATTTAATGTGTTCATACTGCAAACCAAACAAGAGATAAATGTTTTGTTTTTAAATAAAGGATGACAAATGACCCTCGACTTCAGCTGTCTCACAAACGGCAACATTAAAGAGCAGGAGCCTTTGGCGAAAGTTTGTCTGGAGCTAAGCGAGGGGTACCATGGGCATTGCGGATGCACCACCCCAAGGGGCCGGCAATGCTCTGCAAGGCAAATCCCCCCGGCGGACGAAGAGGAGTAAGGGAGCCACTCTTACCTTTTCCAGGCGCCCCACGAAACAAACGGGCTTCCCAATGTACTGCGCCAACTGACTTGTGGCTACGCGTACGCGGGGTCCTTCCAGCACGTCCGCCATTTCGGAACTGGGCGTCTGAACCAAGGCCGCCTCCCCCCCGCCCTTTGCCTTTTATCCAGGCTACATTGGCGGGAAACTTCGACTTCCGCTCGCCGCGCGGGTCACCACGGCAACGGGCGAAGCGCGCAGAGTTCGACGGTCCCAGTGAAAACCTTCCAATGCGCTCGCAGAACGTTCTACACGCAGACGGCCTCTACGTCATTTCCGTGTAGCGGAGCGCGCGTTAGGGAGTATTTGCGCATGCGCGCGCCAGCTAACTTAGACTGTGATTTTCCCCAGCCGACGAGGTTACTTCAGTTCATTCGCCGGGAAGTGTCCCTCGTGAACCCGGAACCGGAGGTTGTTGTGGAGAAAAGGCTGCCGGAGGTGCGTATTCAAGGCAGGCAGGTAGGGTCGGCTGTCAGAGAGGCCTCGCTCGTGGCGAAAACAGGAAAGTCGAAGCCGAGGGTTATTTCGTCCTTCGTTTGTGGCGCGCGGGGGCAGTCGTCGAATAACGCCGGCGGTGTTGCTTTTTTTGCGCTTCGACGGTTATATCCGTTAACATTCAGAATGTACGTGCGGATTTGGAACACGCGCATGCGCGTCGCCAGTTGGGGAGGGGTGTTGTGGAGCTGCTACGTCAGCTGCTCAAGTCTGGTGGGCGGAGCTACCCGCGCCAACAAATTCGCTTTACTGCTTTTCCCACCTTATGGGGCAGAGCTCTTCTGGGTCCTCCTTGAGATGGGGCTGGTGGGTCGTCCTACCCATAGATAGTGGCGTAGAGTCACGGGATGACGTTGAATTTTGACAGCCTACCTGTCTGGTCTTCTGTGTATAAATTAACGTCTGAACTGGTGACCCATAGAATAGAGGGGTGTCAAGAAGAAAACAAGGGTTGGCATCCCATTCAGAGAAACTTAGTTGATTAGTAGTTTGCTGCTTAGGTGATTGATTAATTCGTTAAATTCAAATATGTCAAAACAAGCAGGAAATGGAGTCTCTCTGTTTCTAGATTATTTATTCATTTATCACAGCAGGCAAGGGTGGATATACTCATCGTAAGATGGCACATGCTATCTGTGGTTTTTGTAAGTTCTTGTATATAAAAAAAAAGTTTGGTTGTTTTCCAAAGCTGCTGCTTGTTAATTTTAATTAGTTAATATACTGTAATCTGCAAATCAACTAAAACGTTGCATCCCAAGAAACATGTATCTTGGGGAGGGGATGCAGCAGAAGTAGGTTTTGGAGACAACTGTGTGCTCTGTCTTGAAACATTACATTGTTTATGTGAGTTAGATCACTGTGAGTTATGGGATTGGCCAGGTTTAATCGTGTGTCGGAGGTGGTCATACATTATTGAATCTGGTTAGCCCCTGTAAATGAACTGTTCACCTGAAGAAACTACTTCTTGAAAAATTATTTGCCCTCAAAATGCCCATTACCTAAGACATTTGTATTTGCCATAGAAAGAACCAATTTTTGTAAACCTTCAGTGCTGATTGGCTACAAGCAATTTTTATTTGCCAAAGGCAAAGATACCTGTATCCCTTTGTGCAGTGTTGAAGGAAACTTGGCTAACTAGATAAGGAAGACGCTTCTACAAAAGTTAGAGGAATTATTGGTTTCAGTAAGCAGCCTTCAGGATTCAAAGACCTTCATGTGCATAAGTCCACTATTCCTTAAAAGAGCCCTACAAGTTAGGTTCAGTATTACTGTTCCTATATATGTGTGTATGAGTTGTATCCAATATTACCCCTACTCAGGGTAGACCCATTGGAAAAAACAATCAAGACTGAGCATCCCCCCCATACCTTCATTCAATATGTTGAACAACAACGGGCCCAGGACAGACATGTAGACTGTTAATAATTTTCAGCGTTATTTTAAAAGGGCAGAAGCCAGAGTATTTCCATTGGGCATTGGAACACACCTAGACCTATAACAAAAAGCTTTGCAATCAAAATATTGCAGTTTATGAGTTTTGGTAGGACTTTTAGTGTGCTTTAATGCAGCTTTGTAGAAGTCTAGTGGCCTGGTTTATCAAAATGAAAGTGTGAACTCTTTCTTTCATTCTTAAATATAATCTAAATTTTGTGATTGCAGATGAAGTTTTGAAATCCTGATACTAACATGTGAGCTTTAGTAACTCTGTGTTTTCCTCCCTTTTAGCCTAGTGTATAAAGGAAGGACATCTTTGCAGTTCAAGAAGAGTACTTCATAGTCAAGCATTTGGAAGGAAGTCAATGCTTGGAGCTGCTGAAAGTGAAAAGGCAAGTACTGCAGGATTTAGGAAGAGAGAAAGACATATCTGCACAACAGATTGGGAACTGATAGGAAGTGAAAGGTCATGGGGCAGTTTCCAACTCCCTCATTCCATCAGCTCAGGGATTTGTCCAACAAGACTTTCCCCATGCGCTCTGCCCGTGCACCCCCTCAAAATCTGCTCTGGAGGGTTGTGAGAACCCACTGAACAGATTTTGGTGGCACACGGGGATGAAGGGGGTGGGGAAGCTCCATTGTGCAAGTAGAAATCCTTGCAGTGATAGGAGGCGTACTTACTGTTACATGGAATGAAAGCTATTAGGTTAAGGATCACCTTACTTATAAAAGAACTACAGTGGTACTTTGGGTTACATACACTTCAGGTTACAGGCTCCGCTAACCCAGAAATAATACCTCGGGTTAAGAACTTTGCTTCAGGATGAGAACAGAAATTGTGCTCCGGTGGTGCGGCAGCAGCGGGAGGCCCCATTAGCTAAAGTGGTGCTTCAGGTTAAGAACAGTTTCAGGTTAAGTACGGACCTCCAGAACGAATTAAGTACTTAACCCGAGGTACCACTGTATTGTTTTGTTTCTTACTATGCTATTTTTGTGTCTTTATATTGTAAAACATCCTCAGGTCCTTGGATGAGGGCAGTACTGAAATTTTAATAATTATAATAATGTGGGATAGATTTTAAATAAACAAATAATTAAAACAGGTCATTTCATGACTTAACTTAGTTTAGAATATGTCATCCTGTTAAATCAGGGGTTGCCAACCTTTTTCGAGAGGGTGCTGTAGGCCCCAGCCACAAAATGCCTGCCATGGGGTGGGTGGCATAACACAAAAAGAGAAGAGTGCAGTCATTGCTGCTGCTGCTGCTTGCTTCCATACCCCACCCCACAGACAACCTTAGGTTTAGCATGGAAAGTCAGTTATGCCCTGCTGGTCCTGACTCTGGGGAATCACACAGTATTGATTTCTCTGTAACACACATAATTATTTTGCTTGACTGTAAAAATGCTCTTCACATAATCAGATAGTGTGCTGATTAAAATATTTTTATGGTGGAAAATATAATATTATCTTGACTAACTTTTTCCAGTGCTTGAGTTAGTCAAGCCAACGCTGCTTGGGTGTACATAAACTCATATTTCTTGAACTGAGCAATAATGAACAACTGACTTGTATCTCTCTGGTGTTCTCTGTTTGCTCCTGCAGGATCCTCCCCCAGTTCAAGTCTCTAATCTTAGAACTTGATGTTAAGAGCATTTTATAATGTTTATTTTGATGATGCCAGAATTGTGTAAGTTTTTTTTTAGCATCACTTGACCCATTTCTCACCTTTTTGTTTCTAGACTTGTATTTCAAAAAGATGTTCAACTTCTTCCGAAAAAACCAAGATACCAAGAAGGTATTGGTGACAGAAAAAGAAGCAGATGGATTTGTTTTTCTCGGTAAGTGATTCTAAGAGTTTATTAAAAATCATATATTTTGAACAAAATTTTCTGGGTATTTCACAGGTTGTTACCATTTTATATTTAAAGTACATTCAGTTCACTAAGAAATTTCAAAGAAGTTAATCTTGAACCATGCCCCCCCCCCCCGAGTGGTCATGTATGAACTGAAAATATAAACTGTAGACTTAGCATAGATGTTGTTTCTGCCTTGCCATTATTTCTCTTAGGCCCTTTGCATCATTTTTGGCACCACCCTCCCTGCTCACAAGTAACAAAGAGCTTAGTCGTAGGCCTATTTCCTGTGGTTGTAACAGTTTAAAAAATTAAATGTTTTTAAGGGTAAGGTACAATCGCTGGTTTTAAAATATTCACTTTTTAAGATGTCTTTGATCGCACCTACACCATGGAATGCATTTATTTTCTTTTTCTATTTCACCTTTCTCCCAAGCTGGGATTCAAAGTGGCTTACAACATTTAAAAATACCATTATAAAATGCGAACAAACTAGCTAAAAAACAATAGTTAATATTCATCAAAACGCATTTAGAACCAGCATTAATATACAATTTGCTGTGGTATTTAAAGCACATGGCTTTCCCCAAAGAATTCTGGGAAACGTAGTTTGCGAAGAGTATTGGGTATCATAGCTCTGGGAGGGGTAAACTAGAGTTTTAAAGATTCTTCAGGGAAAATCATGTGCTTTAAATGTATGGAATGGGTGTGACCTTTATTCTGAGGCAGCATTCAGTGAGTGACCTAGTTATGTTAGCAGCCTCCTTCAGCTTGGTGCCTTCCAGATCTTTTGGTCTTCAGCTCTCATCATCTTCAACCATTGGCCATTTTGGCTGGTGGTGATGGGAATTGGAGTCCAAAACACCTGGAGGGCAGCTGGTCAGGGGGAGGATGTGTAATCCCAGTAATGTTGACTCCTTAAGAGAGATAGAGTGACATAAGATTCTTGCAGAGCCTCTGTTTGCATAGGGGGATTACTGTAATGAGACTATTGTCTTTCTGTGGCATTCCTCAGCTTACTTGATCCTATTTTGAGGCCTAAATATAGTGTGCATGGGGAAATTGTTGCTATCAAAGGGTTAAAAGGTAGCAGAAACGCTCTAATCACTGAGCAGCTGGAGGTCATTAGGCTTCCAGGAACATGAGTTTGTATAAATAGTCTCCTGTGTGTTTGTTCTTCCCCTCTTCTCCCCTTTTTGGGCGTGTTTGCTGAGATGTGTGGTTCTTCGCCAGGGTTGTTTTTTGTTTTGTAAATAAACCTTATCTTTGAGTTACAAACCGCATGCTCCAAGACTCCTCTTTGAAAAGATACTGCCTCTCCTGCCCTTCTTCAACTGCTGTGCGAAATACTCTGCTGTAGTGGGACTTGTGACGATGGCAGCGCACTGGGCATTTACATTAAACTAATTAAAGTTTAATGGGACAGGTTATGGGTGTTTGTACGTCAAGAAGGAGCTAAGGAGTGCAGTTCAGAGTGATTTATGAAAGGACTGGAGCGAAGACAGAAGCGGTTGCCGACAACGAAAGCCTTCAAAGCAGCTTGAGTCCTGCAACGTGCCTAGAAAAGTTTTAAACAGGCACTGCGCAGTTTGTACTCGCTGGAAGACATCTTATTCTTCAAGGAGCCACCTCAGCAGCTGGGAGACGGTCTACAGGTGTGTGAGTATCGTTCCTAAGCCCCAGGGAGGATGGCAGAGTCCCAGGAAAGTTTTTCTGTCCCGTTTACGCGACTCAATGGGAAAAATTGGCATGATTGGAAGGCTAGAGTGAGGGTTTGGTTGCAAGCAAAAGAGTTGTGGAGTTGTACTGAAGCACCGCCTTTACAGGCAGCTGCAGACGCGTCTGCAGAAGACAAAGCAACAGCAGCAGCTTCACAGAAACGTGACAGGAAAGCCCAAGGTCTACTAGTTTTGGCAGTGGGACCAGAGCAAATGCCTTACGTTTCTGAGTTAAAGAACACGCATGAGGTCTGGACGGTTCTGCAGCGGCTAAATTCCAGAAACACTGCGGGGGCCAAGATCCATGCTACAAGATGTTTGTTTGATTTACGTCTCCAACCGGGAGCGTGTGTGAAAGAACATATTGCCAAAATGGTGTCTGCCTTTAATCAACTAAGACAGCTGGGCATTCCTTTCTCTATGGAGCAGCAGTCATACATATTGTTGTCTTCTCTTGATAAAAGCTATGAGACTCTAGCTCTAACTTTGGAAGCTATGCCTTCAACTGAATTAACCCTTGAATACATTTCATCTCGGCTTGCAGATGAACAGGATAAAAGGCAAAGAGAAAGAGGTTTGTCTTTAAAGGGGAGTTATGCTGTGCCTAAGAGTGTTGATGCTGAGTTTGAGCACACAGTAAATGCTTTTGCAGCTAGACACTGTTTTCGCTGTGGTTCCCCTTCCCATCTAATTAGGAATTGCACACATGAACCTGGTCAAGACAGCACCAAGGCCGTTACCCCTAGTTACCAGACAAGGAGTTCCAGGGGACGTCGAAGAAGAGGAGGAGGTCATGGCTACTCCCACAGCACACAGCACATGGCTTCAGCAATGGCGTTGATGCAAGGGCGTGGCCAAGGCAGCAATCTACGCTGGTTGATTGACAGTGGTGCATCTCACCACCTGGTGGCGCCATCTAGTGTCCGTTTGCAGAATTGCAGACATTTGCAAACCCTTAAAGTTGTGACAATGGCAGATTCAACTAAACGTTCCTTAGAGACCGTAGGCACAGTGTTCTTGAAATGTTTGCAAACAGAAATTGATGCCTACGTGCTAAAGGGATTGAAGGGGTGTATTTTGTCTGTGTCAGAACTTGATAGAAATGGGTTTAAAACTGTGTTTGAAAATGGGGTTTGCACTATTTCAAAGAATAACGTATCTCTTTTGCAGGTGGAATGCAGAGATGGGTTATATTATTTTGAGACAAGTCCAGATGAAGTTGAACAGGTTCATGCTGGTTGTGTGAACTCACCTACCCATAATTCTTGTGTCCATTTATGGCACCGCCGTCTGGGACATATTAATTTTCAGTATGTTAAAAGGCAACCTGAATTATCAGAAGGGTGCAAAATGAACAAATGTACTAAGTATTTGGATTGTACTGCATGCAAAAGGGCGAAGGTTCATAGATGCAGCTATCCCAGTTCAGATAGGAAATCTGACAAAGTATTCCAACTTGTGCATATGGACCTATGTGGCCCAATGCCTGTTGCTAGCATGGGAGGTTCGAGGTATGCACTGTGTCTCTCGGATGACAAAACAAAGGTTACATGGTTTTTTCCTCTCAAAACAAAAGCAGATACTGCAGAAACAGTTAAAAATTGGGTTCATGCAGTGGAACTTGAATTCGGTACTAGAGTACTTGCTTTTCAGACAGACAGAGGGTCAGAATTTACCGGGTCTGTGTTGCAGAATTTCTTTAAGAAAAAGGGAATTAAGCATCGTCTGTCTACACCTTATTCCCCCCAAGAAGGAGGCGTGGCCGAACGTAAAAACAGGGTTCTGCAAGAGTTGGCAAACTCTATGTTGTTTGATGCTAAACTCCCTCAAAGTTACTGGGCGGAAGCCTGGCAGGCGGCTACTCATATTCTGAACCGAGTATATAATTCTGTAATTGGCACCACCCCTTATTTTGCTTTATATGGGAAGAAGCCCAAAATTAATTACTTTCGGGTGTTTGGATGTCCAGCCTATGTACTTATCCCAAAAGCGTTAAGGAAAAAGGGAGGTCCAAGGGCTAGGAAACTCATCTTTTGTGGGTACGAACCACATGCCAAATCTTGGAGGTTCGTGAACCCAAATGGGGATACTACAAGAGTGGTCCTCAGTAGGAGCGCTGAATTTTGTGAGCAGTCTGGATGGACTCACTTACACGGTAACCCTGACATTTTGAGAGATGATTTAGGCATTTATGCTGAGTATGAAAGTCCAGAGAGTAGCGAGCCGGAAGAGGATGGTGCACATGGTTCAGATGCAGATTCTGACCAGGCACAAGGTCCTTCTCCTAAGGTAGGAAAGCCAAAATCTAGGGGTGTTCCAACATCGCCAGTCAGTAGGCCTAGCAGACAGCAAAAGAGAAGCAGGTCGCCTGCAACACCAAGCCCAAGGGAGGTATCTAAACGGAGGTCTTTATCCCTAGAGGCACATCCAGGTATAAAGTCTGAGACAGATTCTGACAGCCAACGGTCAGAGGGGGCACAAGAGGAACAATTGCGCAGGTCAAATCGTGCCACAAAGGGCAAGCCACCAGAGCGGTTTAAGGTGACAAGTGTATACGTAAATATGGCACAGTGTGAGCCAGATAGCTATATAGAGGTACAACAGCTTCCAAGCTCAGAAGCCGTAAAGTGGCAGGAAGCAATGGAAAAGGAGATGGCTTCAATGAAGTCTCTCGGTGTGTTTACAAGTACAGAGCTTCCGAAAGGGCAACAAGCTGTAGGTTGTCGATGGGTATATCGTTTAAAGCCCACAACTACTGAAGAGTTGCAATATAAAGCCCGACTAGTTGCAAAAGGGTTTTCGCAGCGCAAAGGTGTTCACTATTCTCAAATCTATGCCCCTACTTCAAGATCAGAGTCACTAAGAATGCTTTTAGCCTC
The DNA here is from genome assembly GCF_964106915.1 of Podarcis gaigeae. Taxonomy (NCBI): domain Eukaryota; kingdom Metazoa; phylum Chordata; class Lepidosauria; order Squamata; family Lacertidae; genus Podarcis; species Podarcis gaigeae. The sequence goes on from NC_139688.1 coordinate 29,706,574, forward strand.
TTCAGCTAAGAAGGGAAATAAGCTGTTTCATTTTGATGTCAATGTGGCTTATTTAAACGCAGACTTACAGGAGGAAGTCTATATGACACCACCACCGGGTTTTGAAGGAGACAAGCCAAACCAGGTCTGGCACCTACACAAATCCATTTATGGGTTGAAACAGTCCGCCCGTAATTGGAATTCCTGCTTAAACGATGCTCTAGAGAGCATGGGGTTCAGAAAGAGCGCAGCAGATGCGTGTCTTTATCTAAAAGGCTCGGGATGTGAACAAGAAGCAGTCTTGATATTCGTTGACGATTTATTATACAGTGGAAAGGATGATAAACTTGCACAACAATTTGCCACAAAGCTTGGAGAAAGGTTTCAGATAAAATCACTAGGCAATGTATCTGTTTATCTAGGAGTTAAAATTCAGCAAGATGAAAATGGGAACTATTGGCTCAGCCAAGAAGCTAAGATCCAGCAGTTGCTGGAAAGGTTCAAAATGGACAACTGTGCTGGCGTTAAAACCCCAATGGAGCTAAGTTACATAAAGGATGCTCAAGCCGAGCAACAGACAGAGTTCAGTAATCCCGGGGTTTACCAGTCAGCGATAGGCAGTCTACTCCACATTGCACAGTGGACTCGGCCCGATATAACATATGCTGTCAACATGCTGTGTAGACAAGCTGAAAAACCATCAATGCATGCTTGGCAAGGAGTAAAAAGAGTTTTAAGGTATCTCCAAACTACCAAAAGGTTTCGCTTAAAACTATCAGCAGAGGGCAGCACACAACTTGAATGTTGGGCCGACAGTAGTTGGGCAGATGCTGGACCAGATAGAAAATCAGTGTCAGGAATGGCGATAAAATTTGGAAATGCACTAATTGGTTGGAGATCAAGAAAGCAGTCACTTATAGCTTTAAGTTCAACTGAATCTGAGTTCAATGCATTATCAGATGTATGTAGAGAACTGGAATTTTATAAGCAACTGGTACAAGAATTGTTTGGAGAATGTTCCCTACCTATCAGAGTGTGGGAAGACAATCAACCTTGTATTAAACTAGCTAAATCAGGTCAATTCAATGCACACACAAAACACTTGGATATCCGTTATCAAAATGTATGCCAAAGTGTAAAACAAGGTTTAATTGAACTAAAGTATTGTCCAAGCCAAGAAAATCTCGCAGACGGTTTTACGAAAGCTTTGGGTCCGCAATCTCATAAATGTTTCTGTTCAGGTTTAAATTTGAATTAAGGTTGGTACAGCTCAGTGTTACGAGCGAGAGGGGGTGTTGCTATCAAAGGGTTAAAAGGTAGCAGAAACGCTCTAATCACTGAGCAGCTGGAGGTCATTAGGCTTCCAGGAACATGAGTTTGTATAAATAGTCTCCTGTGTGTTTGTTCTTCCCCTCTTCTCCCCTTTTTGGGCGTGTTTGCTGAGATGTGTGGTTCTTCGCCAGGGTTGTTTTTTGTTTTGTAAATAAACCTTATCTTTGAGTTACAAACCGCATGCTCCAAGACTCCTCTTTGAAAAGATACTGCCTCTCCTGCCCTTCTTCAACTGCTGTGCGAAATACTCTGCTGTAGTGGGACTTGTGACGATGGCAGCGCACTGGGCATTTACATTAAACTAATTAAAGTTTAATGGGACAGGTTATGGGTGTTTGTACGTCAAGAAGGAGCTAAGGAGTGCAGTTCAGAGTGATTTATGAAAGGACTGGAGCGAAGACAGAAGCGGTTGCCGACAACGAAAGCCTTCAAAGCAGCTTGAGTCCTGCAACGTGCCTAGAAAAGTTTTAAACAGGCACTGCGCAGTTTGTACTCGCTGGAAGACATCTTATTCTTCAAGGAGCCACCTCAGCAGCTGGGAGACGGTCTACAGGTGTGTGAGTATCGTTCCTAAGCCCCAGGGAGGATGGCAGAGTCCCAGGAAAGTTTTTCTGTCCCGTTTACGCGACTCAATGGGAAAAATTGGCATGATTGGAAGGCTAGAGTGAGGGTTTGGTTGCAAGCAAAAGAGTTGTGGAGTTGTACTGAAGCACCGCCTTTACAGGCAGCTGCAGACGCGTCTGCAGAAGACAAAGCAACAGCAGCAGCTTCACAGAAACGTGACAGGAAAGCCCAAGGTCTACTAGTTTTGGCAGTGGGACCAGAGCAAATGCCTTACGTTTCTGAGTTAAAGAACACGCATGAGGTCTGGACGGTTCTGCAGCGGCTAAATTCCAGAAACACTGCGGGGGCCAAGATCCATGCTACAAGATGTTTGTTTGATTTACGTCTCCAACCGGGAGCGTGTGTGAAAGAACATATTGCCAAAATGGTGTCTGCCTTTAATCAACTAAGACAGCTGGGCATTCCTTTCTCTATGGAGCAGCAGTCATACATATTGTTGTCTTCTCTTGATAAAAGCTATGAGACTCTAGCTCTAACTTTGGAAGCTATGCCTTCAACTGAATTAACCCTTGAATACATTTCATCTCGGCTTGCAGATGAACAGGATAAAAGGCAAAGAGAAAGAGGTTTGTCTTTAAAGGGGAGTTATGCTGTGCCTAAGAGTGTTGATGCTGAGTTTGAGCACACAGTAAATGCTTTTGCAGCTAGACACTGTTTTCGCTGTGGTTCCCCTTCCCATCTAATTAGGAATTGCACACATGAACCTGGTCAAGACAGCACCAAGGCCGTTACCCCTAGTTACCAGACAAGGAGTTCCAGGGGACGTCGAAGAAGAGGAGGAGGTCATGGCTACTCCCACAGCACACAGCACATGGCTTCAGCAATGGCGTTGATGCAAGGGCGTGGCCAAGGCAGCAATCTACGCTGGTTGATTGACAGTGGTGCATCTCACCACCTGGTGGCGCCATCTAGTGTCCGTTTGCAGAATTGCAGACATTTGCAAACCCTTAAAGTTGTGACAATGGCAGATTCAACTAAACGTTCCTTAGAGACCGTAGGCACAGTGTTCTTGAAATGTTTGCAAACAGAAATTGATGCCTACGTGCTAAAGGGATTGAAGGGGTGTATTTTGTCTGTGTCAGAACTTGATAGAAATGGGTTTAAAACTGTGTTTGAAAATGGGGTTTGCACTATTTCAAAGAATAACGTATCTCTTTTGCAGGTGGAATGCAGAGATGGGTTATATTATTTTGAGACAAGTCCAGATGAAGTTGAACAGGTTCATGCTGGTTGTGTGAACTCACCTACCCATAATTCTTGTGTCCATTTATGGCACCGCCGTCTGGGACATATTAATTTTCAGTATGTTAAAAGGCAACCTGAATTATCAGAAGGGTGCAAAATGAACAAATGTACTAAGTATTTGGATTGTACTGCATGCAAAAGGGCGAAGGTTCATAGATGCAGCTATCCCAGTTCAGATAGGAAATCTGACAAAGTATTCCAACTTGTGCATATGGACCTATGTGGCCCAATGCCTGTTGCTAGCATGGGAGGTTCGAGGTATGCACTGTGTCTCTCGGATGACAAAACAAAGGTTACATGGTTTTTTCCTCTCAAAACAAAAGCAGATACTGCAGAAACAGTTAAAAATTGGGTTCATGCAGTGGAACTTGAATTCGGTACTAGAGTACTTGCTTTTCAGACAGACAGAGGGTCAGAATTTACCGGGTCTGTGTTGCAGAATTTCTTTAAGAAAAAGGGAATTAAGCATCGTCTGTCTACACCTTATTCCCCCCAAGAAGGAGGCGTGGCCGAACGTAAAAACAGGGTTCTGCAAGAGTTGGCAAACTCTATGTTGTTTGATGCTAAACTCCCTCAAAGTTACTGGGCGGAAGCCTGGCAGGCGGCTACTCATATTCTGAACCGAGTATATAATTCTGTAATTGGCACCACCCCTTATTTTGCTTTATATGGGAAGAAGCCCAAAATTAATTACTTTCGGGTGTTTGGATGTCCAGCCTATGTACTTATCCCAAAAGCGTTAAGGAAAAAGGGAGGTCCAAGGGCTAGGAAACTCATCTTTTGTGGGTACGAACCACATGCCAAATCTTGGAGGTTCGTGAACCCAAATGGGGATACTACAAGAGTGGTCCTCAGTAGGAGCGCTGAATTTTGTGAGCAGTCTGGATGGACTCACTTACACGGTAACCCTGACATTTTGAGAGATGATTTAGGCATTTATGCTGAGTATGAAAGTCCAGAGAGTAGCGAGCCGGAAGAGGATGGTGCACATGGTTCAGATGCAGATTCTGACCCGGCACAAGGTCCTTCTCCTAAGGTAGGAAAGCCAAAATCTAGGGGTGTTCCAACATCGCCAGTCAGTAGGCCTAGCAGACAGCAAAAGAGAAGCAGGTCGCCTGCAACACCAAGCCCAAGGGAGGTATCTAAACGGAGGTCTTTATCCCTAGAGGCACATCCAGGTATAAAGTCTGAGACAGATTCTGACAGCCAACGGTCAGAGGGGGCACAAGAGGAACAATTGCGCAGGTCAAATCGTGCCACAAAGGGCAAGCCACCAGAGCGGTTTAAGGTGACAAGTGTATACGTAAATATGGCACAGTGTGAGCCAGATAGCTATATAGAGGTACAACAGCTTCCAAGCTCAGAAGCCGTAAAGTGGCAGGAAGCAATGGAAAAGGAGATGGCTTCAATGAAGTCTCTCGGTGTGTTTACAAGTACAGAGCTTCCGAAAGGGCAACAAGCTGTAGGTTGTCGATGGGTATATCGTTTAAAGCCCACAACTACTGAAGAGTTGCAATATAAAGCCCGACTAGTTGCAAAAGGGTTTTCGCAGCGCAAAGGTGTTCACTATTCTCAAATCTATGCCCCTACTTCAAGATCAGAGTCACTAAGAATGCTTTTAGCCTCTTCAGCTAAGAAGGGAAATAAGCTGTTTCATTTTGATGTCAATGTGGCTTATTTAAACGCAGACTTACAGGAGGAAGTCTATATGACACCACCACCGGGTTTTGAAGGAGACAAGCCAAACCAGGTCTGGCACCTACACAAATCCATTTATGGGTTGAAACAGTCCGCCCGTAATTGGAATTCCTGCTTAAACGATGCTCTAGAGAGCATGGGGTTCAGAAAGAGCGCAGCAGATGCGTGTCTTTATCTAAAAGGCTCGGGATGTGAACAAGAAGCAGTCTTGATATTCGTTGACGATTTATTATACAGTGGAAAGGATGATAAACTTGCACAACAATTTGCCACAAAGCTTGGAGAAAGGTTTCAGATAAAATCACTAGGCAATGTATCTGTTTATCTAGGAGTTAAAATTCAGCAAGATGAAAATGGGAACTATTGGCTCAGCCAAGAAGCTAAGATCCAGCAGTTGCTGGAAAGGTTCAAAATGGACAACTGTGCTGGCGTTAAAACCCCAATGGAGCTAAGTTACATAAAGGATGCTCAAGCCGAGCAACAGACAGAGTTCAGTAATCCCGGGGTTTACCAGTCAGCGATAGGCAGTCTACTCCACATTGCACAGTGGACTCGGCCCGATATAACATATGCTGTCAACATGCTGTGTAGACAAGCTGAAAAACCATCAATGCATGCTTGGCAAGGAGTAAAAAGAGTTTTAAGGTATCTCCAAACTACCAAAAGGTTTCGCTTAAAACTATCAGCAGAGGGCAGCACACAACTTGAATGTTGGGCCGACAGTAGTTGGGCAGATGCTGGACCAGATAGAAAATCAGTGTCAGGAATGGCGATAAAATTTGGAAATGCACTAATTGGTTGGAGATCAAGAAAGCAGTCACTTATAGCTTTAAGTTCAACTGAATCTGAGTTCAATGCATTATCAGATGTATGTAGAGAACTGGAATTTTATAAGCAACTGGTACAAGAATTGTTTGGAGAATGTTCCCTACCTATCAGAGTGTGGGAAGACAATCAACCTTGTATTAAACTAGCTAAATCAGGTCAATTCAATGCACACACAAAACACTTGGATATCCGTTATCAAAATGTATGCCAAAGTGTAAAACAAGGTTTAATTGAACTAAAGTATTGTCCAAGCCAAGAAAATCTCGCAGACGGTTTTACGAAAGCTTTGGGTCCGCAATCTCATAAATGTTTCTGTTCAGGTTTAAATTTGAATTAAGGTTGGTACAGCTCAGTGTTACGAGCGAGAGGGGGTGTTGCTATCAAAGGGTTAAAAGGTAGCAGAAACGCTCTAATCACTGAGCAGCTGGAGGTCATTAGGCTTCCAGGAACATGAGTTTGTATAAATAGTCTCCTGTGTGTTTGTTCTTCCCCTCTTCTCCCCTTTTTGGGCGTGTTTGCTGAGATGTGTGGTTCTTCGCCAGGGTTGTTTTTTGTTTTGTAAATAAACCTTATCTTTGAGTTACAAACCGCATGCTCCAAGACTCCTCTTTGAAAAGATACTGCCTCTCCTGCCCTTCTTCAACTGCTGTGCGAAATACTCTGCTGTAGTGGGACTTGTGACGATGGAAGCGCACTGGGCATTTACATTAAACTAATTAAAGTTTAATGGGACAGAAATGTACACCGAGTTCGATAAAGATTTTGTGACATAGAAATGACTAATCAATATCCCTGAATGACAACTGAGTCATGGACACAGGAGAATCAGGAGCAATTGGGAACCAATACAGGATAGTGAGTCTTTCCATTCCTGGGTGGATAACAGCTCCTCTGTTGTTTCTGCCTCTTAGTTTGTGCATTACATTATCTCTCTGGGGGAATGACAACCTTCTTCATAAATATCCTAGATGTGAGACTTGTCAGCTAGTAACTTAAGAAGTTCTAAGAATTCTTTCCCATGAGGGTTTGTGCACTGCGTCATGCATGCCACAAATTCTCTGTGGATTTTTTGTTCTTGAGAGTGCGCGAGTGGAATTTATTCCAATCATTTGCCTGGGGGAATTAAGTAGTAATATTTCTTGCTGCATGTTGTTTTTCAGTAGGAGTTGCTTAGTACCAGAGCATGTGTGCTCAAGGGTATATGCTCATGTGTACCCTGCTGGGTGGTGTGCAGAATAGTTTATGGTCTTGGAGAAGAAACTTTTCAGATCTATTAGCTTGCTGAGAAAGGAGGAAAACAGTATTGCTTCCCATATAGTTAAATGAAATTAAGTGCATGAAACGCTTGCTGTTCTTCATTGGTTGCCTGCGTTCAACTTTGCTTGCTGAACGTTTGTAATAGTATTTTGAATGTACTGGGTTTTCTGATTCAATGAAGCTTCAAACAAGATTGACTTGAGCCCATCTTTCTCTCTTTATGTTTTCCTGAGGTGTCCTAAATATAATATTTAATTTCATATAAACTGGAAGAATCAGGGGTCGTCTTTGTGACACTATTTATTTATTTCCAATATCTATATGCCACCTAATGACAAAAGTCCTCTGGGTGGTTTACAAGTAAGAATTAAAAACACAAAATACCAAAAGAGAGAGTCACAACTGAAATTGTCCATGTTGGTGGCTTGGGCTGGCCCAATAATGAAACAGATTGAGACCATTGTCTCAGGTGCTGGGTACAGAGGCACTGCCCCTGTCCTGGGGACCTTCCCCCCAACCTCATTATTGTACATTCAGTGAGGCAAAGATCATCTCCTCACTGTCTTACTTTGCTTAGAGAAAGGGCTGAGAGGGTCCTTTTTTAGAGCCAGGCATTTTGAGTGAGGGGGCCAGCAGAATGCCTGCATTCTTGTCATGGTTTGCCATGGCAGCTTTTTAAACTAAGAATTTTTAAAATGCTTTTATGGAAGTTGGAAGTGCATTCTCCTGGCCATCTCACCCAAAATGCATGGCAGTGAAGAAGGACCCTCTTCAGCCCTTTCTTAGGTGAGAGTTGAAGGCTGTGGTAGAGAGCCTCCATTAAGTTTCCTGGCATTAGAGTCATGTTAATATGAAGCAACTGTGTGTAAAAATGCTGTTTCCTTGGATGACTAGTGCAAGAAGGAATAACCACTATTCTATACAAGTGTATTATCATTGTGTTCCTTCTTCTAAAATTGCTTGCCATAGTTCCATAAAACTTTTCCTATGCTATATAATTGGCACCATATCAAGATCATATGTATATTCAGGAGAGATGTGCCTTCCTGGCATCAACAAGCTTCATTATTATTACTTTTAGCTGCTTTTATTATATGTTTCTAAATCACCTTGATGCTCATGTAGGTGTGATTCAAAAATGAATAAATAACAACAATATTAATAACTAGTAATAATAATAATTCTGTCCTTCCTGCAAAGTACTCAGAGCAGCATACATAAATTTGCTCCCAACTTAGACTTTATTTGCAAAACAACCCTGTGTGCAGGAAGGTAAGGAGGAAGGTAAGGCTGAGGCTGGACCAAGGTCACCCATTGAGCTTTGGGACTAAGAAGGAATTTGAACCTGGGTCTCCCTGTTCGTACTCTCAACATAATAACAGCTGCCCCACATAGGTAACTGCTGCTGCTGTTTTGTGTATGAAATACTTGCAATGGCTCTGCCCTGACTGCCCTTTTCCATTTGGAACAGTTTCACGTGTGTTATCATTGTAATGGTTTTATTTGTTTTTATAGTTGTATGTTTTGTTGTTGTAACCAGCCCTGGAACTTTATGATGAAGAGTCGTTAGGAAATCTTAAAAATGATAATAACAAATAATAATAAAATACCCAGGCTTAATGATTGCACTGGTGTTCATCAGTGTTTCCTGCTTACCAGGATTTGAGGTTAGTTAGCAAACTCTAGTTGAGAAGAATTCCGGTTATTGATTGATTGTTATTCTGCCTTTATTTCCTTATGGCACTCAAGGCAACAACACAGAGGGTTCCCTGCTGATGATCACATCAAGACTTGGATTAGATTTCGCAAGGTTACAGTATCATATGCCTTAAGACCATGGCCTAAGTCCACTATAAGCACTGCTAGCTGGGCTTAAAGGATCGCTGTGTAAAGATGTAATAAACTTGGATCAAGTATGTTGTCCTCAAAGTCTTGGTAAGCAGTATAGAACATATGGGGTTAGAGTGGCTTTTAGAGATGGTTGTGGCTTTCTAAGTGGTAGGAATTATGTAAACAAGCGGTAGCCAAGGGGGTAGCGCCTGCTAGGTGTTGAAAACTACGACTCCCACCATCCCTGAGCATTGGCCAAGTTGACTGAGGTTGATGGGAATTGTAGTCCACAACAATTGGAGGGCATCATGTTGGTTGCCTCTCGTGTATACTGTTTTATTTATTGGTAATTCTTATTGATTTGTCTTTCTAGCAACCTTGAATTCATTCCTTGTAGCATTTCAAATGCTGTTCAACAGGTTTCTGCTCAGTATGCATTTGTTGCAAAATTGCTGGGGGGGAAGAGATTTTTAATAAGCATCCCACCTTAATCAACTGCTCTATGCAAAAGTCGATTGGGACTTTTTGTCTACCGATTGTCACTTCTTTATAATAACAGCTATATTTTGAAGTGCGAGTTTCTCTGGCTATCTTGCTCTTGCCTATTCTGTGAATAACAGGGTTAAAAGCTCCATGCGTCTGATTACTGTAGTTTGAGTTCACTGGGCAAGGAAGATGAGGGAGACCTGAAAAACAACCCTCTCCAGTGTCACTGATTTCTAGTCGCATAAGGAGATAATTGCTACCCCTTCATTCAGTGTGGAGTCAAACTAATCCTCTTGGGTTCTGGTTTTACACAAAAACAAAGTGCAGTATTGCTTTTGCATCATTAGGTGGCATCTTGCTTCATGCACTTCTCAAGTAAATTGAATACAGCATTAATTGCCAAGCTAGCTCTTTCTCCTACTATGGTTTTTGTTTTTGTTTTTTAAGAATCTGTATGTCTGAAGTTTAGTATAAAGCATAAATGGAATGATGTTTTCAGCCAGAGAGCAAATTTGAAATAATGGGACCAAAACCCCTAGAGCTGATTAGTACAGTCTGAAGGGTCACACGAGAGCCCCAAAACACAAAGGAGTGAATTTGCATATTTTTACAAGAGGAAAATAACTGAATGCAACAACATGAGTAACTATCAGCTTCATGCTTTATTAATACTATAAAAGAAACAGAGAGAGTTGGCTAACTTAAGAGTACAGTTGAGTTTTGGTTGAATGAGCTCAATCAACATCTCCTATGCAGATTAACAGAATTAGGTTACCAAACAATGGACCTTCATAATGCTTTGTAGTATAAGCAGGTGTGTTTCTTAAGAGTAGAATATGCTAAGTACAGCTTTCTCTGGACTTTGTATATTACCATATCTGAATGTTGACATCGCCATTCAGAAGCACAATTGCCTGTTTCGTCCATGGGTCCAGCTTATCATATAGTTTACAATTCTGTAAATACAGTGGGTGTAGCCTTTATGAAAGAACATCTGGCACATTTGGTTGATAATGTTGTTGTAGTCATTTGCAAAGTGTTCCTATTCTGGTTGTCGAGAACACAAAGGTTTTTAAGTTGCTGATGGTACATAAATCCAGTTGTGCTTGTAAACCTGCACCACCCGTTGGTCCAACAAACACAGTTACAGGTGCTTAAAGTGCGTTTTGATGGGCTAATGCAAAACTTAGTAATAGGACTCCAAATTATCTGAGGCTTTGAGGTTGGGGCCCTTTGAGCAAAGTGCCCCTTCCTGTTTTGACACATTGTGGCTTGGGATAAGCAAACGTGTGCGTGTGTGTATGCACGTGCATGCATGCATGCAAAAAGACAGGAGTCAACTAATTACTTGTTGCACATAGTCCTGGCAACAACACCTTACCCATTCTGGAAAATGTGACAAGTCGCCATCCACTTACTTAGCTGGATGTACACTGAGCAGTCCTCTTCTCGGCACCAACCATTGCTAAGTATGCACGCCTCCTTCCCCCCTGTTTCTCTGCACATCTGTGCTAAGGAGAGCTCTTGGTGGAGAGCTGCTGCTGCCTGGCAGCAGTGCAACCTTGCACTGTACATGTTTAGTCCAGGATGGACAGCAGAGGCAGGCCAAGCACTGAGTGCTTCCTAGAATTCAGAAGTTTCAGAGGCGAGGAAGAAGCTTGCTTCTGGTTGGTGGGTGAGAAGAGGAAGGAAGTGATAGCTGCCACGACAGCCACAAAGAGGGACTGATGGAGACACGAGAGAAAAACAAAGAAGTGGCCTCTTCTTAGTTTCAAGTTCAGGAGGCTCAAGCTGTCTTGCCCTCTGAAGAGTTCTTCTAAGATTGGAATTGGGCAGGAGCTTCAGAGGCTCTGGAGTTCAGCAGGACACCAGATAATAGTCCTGATGACTATGCATTTGAGTTGCCTACCAAGGCCACCCAAAATCTGTGGGCCCTGGTCAAAAGTTGACTATTTGAACTCTGTTGATAATCGTGCTGTAGTTGATTTAGATGGAGAATTGGCATTTAAACTGTGCTGGAAATGCCTCAGTTCTGGCTTAACTCTGATCTTGGCTTACTGATCATGGTTTGTTTGGGAGAAGCCAACTATGGGTCTGGTTTAGATCTAACACTCAGCCAACTACTCTGTGGTTTGTTTTGTTATTTAAGTTAGGGATGATCAAAGGAGGAGAGCTTAAGCTGCATGCACCAGTATGCAGCTTGTGTGTGGTATGGTTAAAGAAACATGGCATGGTTAAAAAAATAGACAGCTTTGTATTAATTAATGTTTTTCAAAATAAGATGAGAGGTTTTTTTGTTCTCTGTTTCAGTCTTGAGGCATAGAATATGAAGACACACCTACTACTGTAATTGGAAAAATGATTACTCGACTTTCTGTTATGAAAGTGCTACTGTGATAATGCAATAAAATCATGTAGGATTCACCAATATTGAAATAGAACCTTCCATTTTTCAAATTCAGCCTGACACTCCAAATACCCTCATGAAACAAGCACTACCAGGAGGAGATGAATTATATTTTATTTATTTATTTTAAATATTTATTGGTTTTTCTGTATATGCATCCTCTTAACAATATTTCTCTAACAGTTTCCCATATTTTCCTCCCCCCTCCCCTGGACTTCCCTCATACTCCCATTTTGTTTTATTTCCATATTGTTCACCCTGCATATTGTTTCCCCAAAATTACCCCAATACGTATAATCTTATTTTTTTATTATATACAATTGTGATTATTTACTCAGACCCTGCCAATGATTCCAGTTCATTATATTGTCTCTTCATATATATTGTAAATGGTTCCCATTCTCTTTTGAAGTCTTTGTTGTCTTTTTCATGTAGTTATCTGTTAGTTTTGCCAGTTCTGCATATTGCATAAGTTTCCCTTGCCATTGTTCTTTCGTTGGTATTTCTTTTGTCTTCGTAACTTGTGCTAATGTAATTCTTTCCAATTTTCCTTTTTTATAGTTTGATCTAAAATTCCTAGGAGGAATGCTTCTGGTTTTTAACAAAAGTTTTTTAAAACTTTTTTTCAATTCATTATATATCATTTCCCAATAATTTCTAACCTTTTTGCATTCCCACCACATATGATAAAATGTACCATCTTTTTCTTTACATTTCCAACATGTTTTTGATCCTTTTTATACATTTTAGCCACTTTCTCTGGTGTAATATACCATCTATACATCATTTTCATATAATTCTCTTTTAGTAAAATATAATCTGTAAATTTTAAATTCACCTTCCACATCTTTTCCCAGTCTTCAAGTTGTATATTGTGACCTACATGCTGTGCCCATTTTATTTGTGCTGACTTTACCATTTCATCCAATGTTTCCCCATATAGCAGCAGATTGTACATTTTTAAAAGTAATTTCGTATCATTCTCAATTCTTTTGAAAGTTTGAAACTGTGTAACTGAAACTGTTCATTTAGTTGTCTATGATGCAGCCAACTTTGTAAAAAGGTCTTCTTTCAACTTTAACCCTTTTCCCGCCTCTGTTAATAGGTCTCTATACGTTGGCCAATTTCCTTGAATTTTATTTTAAGAGGGTCGCACTCACCTTCTGTTTGAAAGTCACCAAAACTTAAAGCTATTCTGACAGTTCAGTCTTTCCCCCCACTGCTAAATAGCAACTGAGCTTTGGTTTCACACAGGTTAATAATAACAGCACTGAGGTCTATAAGTTCAAGCCATTGGGTTCACTGCAGTCTACACAGACACCTGGTTTTGGATCCCTGTCTAGCAGCAACTAGCAATGTTGAAGACTTCCTGGATTAGCATTGTAAGCATTGCTTTGCTAGTGTACAGTAACTTCAAGATTTATGACCTTGGCCAAATACTGCATTGTCAGGTACAGAATTGGGTTCTAACCATCTGCCGTCCCAATTCACTAGTTTGTTCTTGTTCAGGTTTGCACATTGTTGGTGTTTGACCTGTACAGTTCGGTTTTTTAGCAGAGTGAAAGACTACTGGCTGTAGACTGCTTCAGGTTTCGTGAAGGGCAAGTATATATTGGGAAGGATCCAAGAATGCTGAAGTTGATGTTGAAAACCACTTTGTGGGAAAACTCAAAAAAGAAAAATCCTTTGTTTATTGACTGTGTGCTAGCAAATGATTTCTGGCCTACCTCATTACTCTTATAGATAACAAAACATAAATAGTGTATCAGGAATACTTCCCCATATTGAGGATTTTATTTACTGTTCCCTCAAATCATGAATACAATCATAAGGTTGGAAAGATCAGTATATAGTGCATCTGACTGAAGGCTGAGCACTTTCATCTAGGATTCTAGATTGTTTTTCGGTTTATCACATGATGTTCTATGGATTTGGCTTGTGATCACAGCATTAATCTGACTGCAGCACTTTACTGCCAACTCTTTTAAGACATCAGGTTCAGCAAAAGAAGAGTGTTGGATGTGGATTTTGTGGGGGGGGGGAGAGACCCTCCCTTCTATAATATTTGGCCTTTGGAATTGGTTTGTGGTTATCTAGTTCCCGAGGAAGCAAGCTGTAATGGTTCTAGGGGTTGCTCATGCGTAAGCCGGTGCCAACAGCTGGCTGGGTTGCCTGAGTGAACCTTTTCTGTCCGGACAGCCACTCACCCGTGGCTGTCTCAATCGCTGGCAGAATCCGTCAGTGGGCGTTTCTTAAACTTCTTCCAGCAAAGAAGCTCTTTGACGCCTAGTCTCCTCCTACTCTCCCTGCGCAGAAGCCTTCTGCGCAAGGAGGGCATAGGCAGCAGAGGACCCTTACTCTCCCCACTGGTCCCCGGCAAGGAGTCAAGGGACCGCCTCGCCGATTCCCCCATCTGCCCTCCTTCTCCACTGGTGCTACGCTGATTCTCTTCCCCAGAAGATGGGCTGCCACTCCCCATCCCGGGACGCTCTCTGGAATCCCTCTGGAGCTTGCTCTCTCCCTCTGGCACTGATGGCAGTTCCCTGACACAAGCATATAAACCTTTCCTAGATTCCTGTTTTATTTGTGGACAGAAGTCTTGATGAACAGTTGTCAAGTTAAGCTGATTCAAAGGGCAGGTGAGGAAAGAAAGCAACCATTTGATTTGCAGGCCTACAGATTTGTTGCTCATTTCTTTTAAATTATTATTATTGTTATATATTTATTTATACCCCACCTTTTTCCCTGATGGGGCTCGGCGGCTTATAGAGAAAAACAAGAGTTGCTAAAAACACAGAAGAAACAATAATTAAAAAAACAATTAAATATTGATAGAATTAAAATTTAAAAACCCAAGGGACTTCACCTCAGTAGCTTGGTGTAATTTGATCTATCTTATATATTTTTCAGAAAAACAAAAACCTGCAAGTGAATTGCGATATGCTTTAAATACCAGTTTTAAGATATATATATTCCAAAAATACCAGTTTTACACACCACCCTACAGTTGATCCCTGAAGCCTTCTTTAATTTATTATTAAAATATTTAAATCCTCCTTTTCGAGCTCAAGAATGAGACCCGCAGGGTAGCTAACAACAGAGAGATGGCAAGGCATTCTACAAGAAACTTAAGAACAGCACAGATATTCCAGTATCAGAACAAATAAGTAGCAGCAGAATTTAAGAGGCAGCCAGTTCTACCGAAACAGAAATCTTTTGATCTGGTATTTAAAGGGTGATTTGATCTCTCAGTGCCGGGCTTTCAAAGCCTCGAAGCCACAACTGAGAAGACCCTTTCACCACTTCTGATGGTGATGAGACAAGGAACAACAGTTCAGACGATACCGTCATAGATCAGTGGGCAGGCAGGATCGTAGAAGATACATCAAGCGACTTAGTCCTAAGGCATTTATGGCTTTAGAAGTAATAACCAACATTTTGAACTGAGCTCAAAAGCAAAATGGGAGCCAGTGCAGACGGAATATCAGCAGAGTCCTGACTATTGCATGTTGGAATAATTGGTGTTTCCAAATGCTTTTCAACAGAAGTCCTCTATATTTAATCTTGTACATGTGTTGGTTATGTAAATAATTCGCTTGGAAACAGGGCAGTTGGATCTGTTCTATAGGGCAAAATAATATTAGACACAAATGCTTGTTCATTCAATTGGGCTGCCATGAAATACAAAAGAATGGGAAACATTGTGTGAAAGGTTAAGTTAAAACAGAAGCGCTGCATAATTAGAAAAGGACAGTAGAGGTGCAATTTGTTTTGTACAGTAACTAAATTTCTGACAATGGGGAAACAGCACAGTATTGTTCAACAAAATGCAGGAGGTATTTTTGCATTTTATACTGAAGCAATGCATGAGACAATATATATTACAGTGGTACCCCAGGTTACAGATGCTTCAGGTTACAGACTCCGCTAACCCAGAAATAGTACCTCAGCTTAAGAACTTTGCTTCAAGATGAGAACAAAAAC
The DNA here is from genome assembly GCF_964106915.1 of Podarcis gaigeae. Taxonomy (NCBI): domain Eukaryota; kingdom Metazoa; phylum Chordata; class Lepidosauria; order Squamata; family Lacertidae; genus Podarcis; species Podarcis gaigeae. The sequence continues at coordinate 29,722,244 of NC_139688.1, forward strand.
CACGCAGCGGCAGCGGGAGGCCCCATTAGCTAAAGTGGTGTCTCAGGTTAAGAACAGTTTCAGGTTAAGAATGGACCTCCAGAATGAATTAAGTTCTTAACCCGAGGTACCACTGTATATTGGAGGCAACCCAGCAGGCTCCATGATCCCTATGAAAAACTTCATTGGTTCCCCAGGGCAGGAGCCCCCAACTCTGAGCTTGTTTTAAAAAGGCTCTAGCCATCCCAGAAAGAAAGTGCTGTTTGTGTTTAATGGAGCAGCTTAGGCTTTGGTTTAGGGTTGGCATTTTGTGTGTCTTCAACAGCTGTATGGTAGGCAGACATTCAACAGGTCCATCCTTTTCTAGCATGGAAATATAATTATGTGAAAAGCTTCACCATGACTGGGCTGTCTAACTTTGTGATATGCCATAGTGGCCATTTTGTGACTCTTAAGATTTGAAATATGCCCACTGGTCCAAAAAGGTTGGTGACTTCTGTATTAGATGTTGGCATGTCTGCCATTTACTAGTTCCTCTGAAGTTGGTTTGCACTTGGGACTTTTAATTTATTTATTTTTGAACAGTGGGTTCTCAGCACTGCAAAAGCAGTTTATGACTGTTGATGGGGATCTGCCACTCGAGAAGTAAAAATCCTTGAAATGAAGAGACTGATAATATCAGTTGAAATAACCACACATACAAACCTCGTTTCTCCACCCAAAATGGCTTTCAGTAAGTTTTTTTTTTTTTTAGTTCTGGTAAGTACTCAGAAAAGAGTTCAAGGCTTGGTAAAAAAGAAAATGGAGCAATGGCCTTGTGAAGACGTCAGAACTGCTGTGTACTGTTTCCATGAGCCGTGTACATGTATCATTGACATCTTGTGTTTATTTAGGCCAGGATCCAAAGGAATACCACCCATGCTCATATGCAAGGGCACTTTGGACTTTTAATTTATTTATTTTTGAACAGTGGGTTCTCAGCACTGCAAAAGCAGTTTATGACTGTTGATGGGGATCTGCCACTCGAGAAGTAAAAATTAAAAAGCCACTGGGTGAGCACAAGTCCTTGGGCTGTTTATGGATTTCAGCCATTTGTCGGTTTATATTTATACTTCACTATTTTAAGTACTGGTTTCACATGTGGTTCTAGTGCGTAAGAAGTGCAGTTACACCCAGGAGAAATGCTAAGGTTGCATGTCTTCATTCACCAAATAGAATGAAGTGTGAAGCATGTGAAGTGGGAGCCACAAGTGGAAATTCCTGCACAGGTAGGCCAACTCACACAACAGTGGTAGGGTGGATTGCATGTGTGATGTCCAGGTTTGTAAGCACTGAGCTTCATGGATTTTTGTTCCCATTGTAAGCTCTGTATGTGTAGAGAAAGGGCATGCAAGTCCAAAACTCTGTTCTTGCTTCATCGTGCATATGACCTACATGCTAAGACCTTATGTGACATGACCTTGCATCTCTGCTGACTGTGTCAACTGAAAGTCTAAAGGGCTTTGTTAAGAATTTCTCAATGTTTTGGTGTATATCTCAAATAAGCAACATTATTGAACTGTGGTCAGTTAGGGTTCCCAGCACTTGTAAACCACTTTGGTCTCTATGCAAATAGCTGGATCTGCCAGGTGTGAGCTGAATATTTATTTATTTTATTTTATTTTATTTTATTTGTCTACCACCCTTTATCTGCAGATCTCAGGGCAGTTCACAACATAAAAATGCAACATAAAAACATCTCCCATCTCTTTCCATATCCCACTCCCTTTGAGTGTAGAAGCCTGAATGCCACCTGAATGGAAAACGCACCATTCCAAATTCTGGTTGGCTTTCAAGATCATAGCAAACAAGCCACATTTGCTTCCCAATTCTGGTGTGTGTTTTTTCTTGCTGACGCATCTGACAGCCAGATGATTCATTTTTCTTTGCTGATATTTGTCAAGATAGTTCCATGAGATCAAGCATGATTCTTAGTCTCTAGCCAACGCTGTGCCTTCCAGATGTTGTTGGACTACAACACCTACCAGCCCCAGCCAACATTTCTAAGGGGTCCAACAACATGTGGAGAGGGCCCCACGTTGGCTATCCCAGCTGTATATAAAAGGTCCTTCTGTTGATGGAAGCTCTCTGGTTCAGTAGAGGCTTCTGTTGGTGCAACTGGAACAGGGATGATTTTCAGCCATTTGTCGTCCTGCATCAATTCCCAAGCTATTTAGAATGCCCCCCAGCCCTCTAGTGCAGATTTGGAAGGTGAATTGCCAAAACCCACCTCTCTCCCAGTTTCAGTGCTGTAAGCCTCTACTGGATCAATGGGCAGGGGTAAAACTAGGATAGAACCCAAAACTAAGTACTTGCAAACCTCAAAGTTAACCTAAAATTCTTAGGGGTTTTACTTTATTTTTGACCTCTTTGAAATTACAGAACCCTGGAAAGAATGGGTTAGTAATCTGTTCCTTTCCGTACATAATGCCTGGGATCCAAAGCAGGGCATCCCCAGTTCTGTATCTCCAGGGGGTCTTTGGGCATTTTCTGAGACAGTGCCTCATCCCACGCCATGGGGCAAACCACTTCTGAAACTCAAGTGCTATTCTAACAAGCCATTTCTGATATAGCATGGCGGTCAGCTCTTCAATGAGAAAAAAAGTCCTGCAAAATTACCGTATACTGGTCTCATCTGAGCCCTCGGGCGCACCTAATGTAGCTCTTTGAATCACAGCCAATATGTCTGGCAAGGGGACTGGCATTGTTGCTGAGCATGATTAAGAGCTAAAGAAGTGATGATAAAGGGAGGCTGAAGTAGATAAGCAATGTGGGAAACCACCACCACCACCAAAAAAAGGCCCATAGTAGGAAAAAAAGCAATACTTTAACATTGGTTTGTTAATGTTTGTCTCCTTCTACCACTCCACCCCAATGGGTCTTGGTAATGCTGTGCATGACACCCTCTCTCTCTGCTAAGTATTTCTGGAATGCACAAAATTGAGATTGTGATCTGGTATAGGGGCAGGACTTTCCTCCGTAAAGCAAAAGTAGGTGACCTTGAACAATCCACTGCTGCAGATTAAGAACACTCAAATGGATCACTGAATAAGTATTTCATAAGTGAAGAGGGAGACAGAATGCTGATCTCATTTGTTATTGGGGGTGGGGGGAGTTTTAGGGCAGCGGGGAAGGAAACTTCCCCCCCAGTATAATGGTTATTGATGAGAATATTAATAATTTTATTATTTATAAGCTGCCCATCTGACTGGATTGCCCCAGCTACTCTGGGCGGCTCGGAACAAAATATTAAAAACACACTTAAACATCAACAATAAAAAACAATGCTATAGTGAGGAACTATCTTGCTCTCAACTATGTAACAATAATCTTGAACCCTGCAGTAGATTTCCTTCTGTTTTTTCCGCTCCACCCTCACTAGTAATGTAAACATATTCTGGATAGCCTCACAGCTTTCACAGATCCACAGCAAAGCTTGTGTTGTCCTGACCTGGACTTCCTCTGCCTTTCCCAAATGTGCCCTGAACAAAAACTACAAGTATCGCTGGAGTCTTGTGATATCAGCAAGCATAAAAAATGCAGTGTGTTCAGTGAAGATTGTCAGTGAAATGTCAGAAACCAGATAAATTTACCAGCATAGAATGCATGTCCACAGTTCAACGATGGACCAGTATAAGAATATAGGAAGCTGCTTTATATGCAGGCCATTGGACAATCTAGCTGACTGGCAGCAGTAGAAAAGGATATCGCCCAGCTCTACCTGAAGATGCAGGGAATTGAACATGGGATCTTATGCATGCAAAGCAGATACTCCACCACCGAGCTACAGCCCCTCCCTTTTGTCAGCCCAAGCAAAATAGGGCCCCTTTTGACTTATTATCCCGTCCTGCCCTTGAAATGATTCTGTTTATGTGATCACAAATATGTACATGATCACAAATGCCACAGTTCCACCTGCACAAATGTCCAGAAAAGGTGGATCTAATCTTATCAGATGATTACAGTGGGTGTGGGTATCTTCTCTTTTAAGGATAATCCAGTGATGACTTACGATTGAGTTGTACTATAGCAGCAGGATTACATATGGTTAAATTATTTAAAGTTGGGGGTTTCGCCTGTTGCGTTTCGGGAAAGACAAATCTTGTGGTGTGCATCTAGTCTGTCTCTTGACTTAAACCGGTGAAGGGTATTTTCTGCTTGAAATTAGAATGATTCTTCCTGTCTAACACATCTGGCAAATTATCACAAACTGTTGCTCTCTGTGTGGATGTGGCTTTGCATGCAGAGGGGAAAATTTTAAGATCAAAACTGAAGGCTGAAGACCAACAAAGCATAGCACACACACACACACCCCCCAATCCCCTGTATATTGAGGACCCTCTTTTAAAATATCAATGGCTTTGAAAAGTTGAAAGTAGTGTAGTTTTGCGTTTCCTGTGGATCCTATCAGTAGAGAACAATTTACAGTCGGTGCCATTCTTCACAGCTGAATGGAGAAGAGGTGCTTGTTCACTGAAATGGAGCAGCTGCACCCGGTTTGTCCTGTCTCACATTAACATTTTGCTTTTTAATCAAGACCTTCACAGTCCTCTGCTACAGTTTTTCAGGACAGAAGTGGTCAGTAGCGAGGCAGCTGCAGCATAATTCAACATGTACATGAAAGCAAAATTAAAATAATAATAATATGGAACTTCTGAGAAGTGAAGTAGTCCCTTAATGTTGCCCAACCTTAATGTTGCTAAACCAAATTCAGATGGCGGAATGAAAACCTTGTTTGTTTGTTTTTTAAAAAAAGGATGCTGCTAAGTATTCTCTGCGGCAGAATGGAGGTTTTAACACTTATTTTTAAGCTCAACCAGAACTTGAAAGGCTAGATACGTAGATCAGAATATATTGGTTTGAAGTCTTATGGCAAAATAATTGATGCCTATGCAATAGCATAAAAAGATCTGAGAAAGATACACTTTTTTCAATTTGTTTATGTATTGCTAGACAGTGGGTTCCCAAAATGGGCACCATGGGGGGGCAGTGGGATTACCTAGGGGAGGCGCTAAGAGGTAGGCAGGTGCAAATCACTATCAAGTTTTGTAAAGCTGGTATCACTGGATCAAGTTTATCAATTTTGTTGAATTAAACTAAATGTGCAATCAATCATTTATGTTTTGAATTTTACTGTGTTACTGTCTTCTTTAGTGGATTGTGCAAACTGCAATTCTAGGGGACTGGAGATGAGATTATGGAACTAAGGGAGCAGTGGCTCGAAAACGTTTGGGAACCACTGCTTCAGAAAACCTGCTTCTTCTAGGTGCTCAGAAGTCTTTACAACTGGAGTTGCAGAAACCCGTATGAATTATCAAGCTGTGGGCTGGGAATGGCTTTCAGGTGGGCCTCAGTCTGTCTCCCGGCCACACTGTTGCCTTTCAGCTATCAGCAGCAGCTGCCCACAAGCACCTGCAAGAGCAGGAGTTGGTTAAAGAGAGCAAGGTTGTAGTATGGAAAGTTGCCAGTCAAGGAAGGAAAGAGGGGAGAGAGATAACAGGAAGGAGGTGAAAGGGACTGATAGGAAATGGGAAGTGCTGGGTGCAGTACTTTTTGATGCCCCGCTTTACACACGCACAAGCACACTTGCACCCCAGTTCCTCTCCACTTCCCATTAGGGATGGAAGCTTACACAAGCTGCCCCTGCTCTCTAACGGCCCGGAGTGAGTCTTATAACTGATGCAAAACGGGTGCTTTCATACCAGAAGAAAGCACAGCCCTGCAGGTGCTTCCCCCGCAGAAAACAACTATGTAACTGGGCTATCGCCACTCAGCACATGGGTTTGAAGGGCATGAAAGGAGCCTGCACTTGACAGTTTTTCCACAAGCCCCTGGGTCTTTGTATCTGCAATTTGTTTGGACTTGGGGCTCTTATGTTTTACAGGATTCAGTAATGAAATTAAGGTTGCCCAGTACTGTAGAATAACAAATTGGCAAATATCAGAAAGCATGTGTAAATTGACAGTTCAGGTTCTCTCTCTCTTTTATGTGTGTGCAGGAGGAGTCTGGCATCTTTCTAAGCTTAGCTTTCATCAGGCTAAAAATAAAAACTTTTGTTTTACATGACAAGCTGCCCTCCAAAATTGTTCTTTGCAAATGAACACGTTTGCATGAGGAGCACTATCTTTTGACTCTCAGATTTGGAACACAAATGTTTTTGACTTAAGTGTCTCCTCTTCTTGCCCAGGGCCTTAACTTCACATTCTTTGTATATGCACAACTGTTGGACTGCCTTGGGCTGCCATCATGCTGCCTGTTCCACATGTTCAATTTTTTTTGTCAGTGGTGCCAGGTGCAAACTCAGCTTTAAAAATATGCTTAGATTGGTTGCCACCACAATCTGAAATATTTAAAATGCTTTTACCTTCACTTCCATCTGTTCTTAACTCATAGCACTATATCAGTAGATAGGACTTTCAGGGCTTTTGGAATGGAACTGGAAGATCAATGTTAATTTATTTTTGTTTTGCTTTGATCCATTTGAGGATATGGGTCCATTAGTAAAAATATCATTTGTACTTTTTAATGGAACGCTTTGGACCAATGTGTCTGTGCTCTTCTCACCTACTGAAACATAGAATCCTAATGAGAAACATGCCCTAGTTTGATTCTGCTGGGCTCCAGCCTTTTGTCTTCAGTTAGGGGAGAGACTGTTGGGTAGATCTCTAGATGTAGAGTTCCTTGGGAGTTTTGAGGTCAAAATAACCTTGTGTGTGGATTGCACAGAGCAAATGGCTAGATTTTGAAACAGCTTGATAATGTAGTACTTTTGTGTTATTTTATGAGACTTGCCTGTTTTCCACATAAAGCCTGGAGTGCTCTCCCAAGCATATGTTGCAGAACAACATGATAACTTAGGGCAGGCGAGGAAGGAGAGAAAATAGGCCTGAACCTGCTGGTACTAAGCATTCTGACTCTGTTAAGCTTCATGCATATCTTGAATTTTAATATTTTGCTAAATCTGCCATGTACACATAACAATACAGCTCCAAGTCTGGAGAAGACTCTGGGTGGGTGGTTATCTCTAATCATGAGATGTCACTTTGGGTCAGGGGGGCGGTCATTAGACAAATAGTTGCAACATTTTTGAGCTTTTGGTTTCCCTGTTCTGGTGGGCCTTTATGTCTTTGCACCTACTCCTTTCCTTTAGTTGGCTAGCCTTGCTTCCAAAGAAGTGGCCAATAGAATAGCCTGCATTCACTGCTCTTGTCAGGAAAACAAATGTTTCTGTTGCCCTTCAGGAGGCTCATGGTGACACAGTTTTTCAGAACACCCTGTTTAGTACAGTCTCCTGCAGATGTTCATCTGGCTTGCTTTTATCACACCAAAAGCAGCTTTTTTCAGAATCAAAGATAGACTGTGTGCTAGCCCTCTGTTCCACTTGAAGCTACAAGGATGGTGTCATCTTAACCACATTGTATGTCCTCAAGTATATGTACAACAGGTAAGGCCATCATCACGATGAGCTTGGGCTTCGTGTTTTCAGTGTCCCAAGAGGTGTGACTTCTGTATTAACAAGCATTCAACCCTACGTTTTTTTCAGGCAGCATGAGAAGGTTGAAAGTAATGATAACTGCATTCAAAAACAGTTGCTGGTTATCGTTGTGGTGTCTCTTCTAGCTTTGTGTGAGTCCTAATTTTAGAAGTTGTTGTGAAGGATATCTAGTTTGGCAGCAAAGCAAGATCACAAACGAAACAGTACAAACGAGATTTCACAGTAGGAAGGAAATAGGAACCCATTCAGAGGTCTCAGTCGGCCACAACTATGCTACCTCTACTAATAATTACGTAAACGTGGTTCAACATAGTAGAGCAGAAAATTTCAAAATGCTTGATCTCTCCTTTTCAGTGAATTTCTCAGTGCATCAGAAGTATCTTCATTATAATGCAAAACATCTTTGATGTTAAAATTTGCAAACACGACAGCTCTCTACTGAAATGCAGTGTGACATGATGTGCCCTTTTGTTGAACAATACCTGTGTTTTTATAAACAAGTTTGTATTTTATAACCAATTTTGAAAATGTTTCCAATAAGAAGAGGGGGAAGTAGTTTGTGATGAGGAAACTATTTATGAGAAACATTTTGCGGAATAAGAAGTTTGCTGAAGCACATGGAACACGTCTCATTTTTTCAGCTGTTTCTTGAACATTTTACTGCCTGTTAATTTCAGTGTTAGATGTCTTGATTTGGGCTGGGTTTTGGTGGGGAAGCAATTTGCAAACTTTTACATTGTAAGTGATCTTGCAGTCATGAAAGGGACCAATAACACAAATCTCTTGCATTGTGTCTTCTAGGCAATACAGTGAATGAAGAAAGCAATGAGTCTTCAGGACTTGAGGGTGACCAGACTACACAGGTCAGAAATCCCTCTTTTAACTCTGTCTGAAAAAAGGATATGGTTGGGGATAGCAGGAGTTACTAAACATCAGCTGTGGTTTTCTGTATTTAGATAAGATTTCAAAAACGTAATTCTTTTTTCTCAAGCGCTGTAAGGCATGCAGGCTGACTTCTTCTATGAGCAGCAAAAGCATCTGGCACAAGTTGCAAATCTGGCCACACTCGGGATGCAGCCCAACCATAGCTCTGTCAAAATTGTGGAGTGAGGCAGGACTTTATTATGAAAGGGAGGAGGTTCCTATGTTTCTGTAGTCCAGCCCACGTCATGACTTGACATCATCGCTTTCTGTTAGGTGGATGAAGTTACATGGTATATGCCCCCCTACTTCATCTTGCCAGCCTTCTTCCCTTACTTACAGTGATCTGTTAAACATCTACTGCTGATGAGAATAAACTGGAAACATAGCCTTACCAGGCTCAAACATAAAAGACTTCTAGAAGATTTAAAGTACACAAAGCATTGAAAATTAATGTGTAAAAGAAAAAATGCTACAACTGCTATATGCAAGCCAGTATACTTGGTTTAATTTTTAGATAATTGCTTTATTTAAATACTTAATGTTGTAGCCAATGTTAGTGCTACTCAGAGTAGATTAACTGAGCACAACTTACTTAGTCATCCAATGGGCATGACATGCTTAGCTTCATTCATTTTAGTAGGTCTACTCTGGGTATACTTAGTTGGAGACAACCCTTTTAAACTAGCATTTATATGAGAGTGTGTGTTCGTGGGAGGGACACAAATATGAACAAGTAGTACTGGTAATGTCTAGATTTTCTGGTGTCAAAACAGTTTCACTGGCCCAAACTGTAAGTCATTTTGCAGGATAGTGGAGCATACCATTGGATTATTTAGAGGTGGTTCTTTCTTTGCTTCCTAACTGTTGCTAATCTACTTTTATGGACATATGATGTCCATTGCTTGTAATCAATGTATCCCTATAATAGACCTGGCTCAATAAAAAGTTATGTTATTCAGATTTGTAGTGCTAATTAATATAACTAATGAGTTCAGAAAAAGGAACTGTGTGTGTTGCAAACACTTTACTTTTTAGTTCATTGCAGTAGCACTCGCTGCCAAAGAGGCAAGCTGCTAGTGACTTTGAAAATGGCTTGTTTCTTCATTACTAATTGCTGTAGTAAAAATATGAAAGAAAATTGTGGTTGCACATATTGGATGGTATCCAGTGTTAGTTCCATTCATAATAAACTCATTGAAATCCATAGATTTAAGTTCCTTAAATCATTGGTGTGGCTGTTTTTTCTTCTCAGTGGGTCTGCTCTGAATATGACTAAGTTGTACCTCTGGTGGCAACATGAGCAGAATGCAACCTGCGGGTCGCGATTCGCCGCTTCTGCGCATGTGCGTGACGTAATTTTGAGCGTGTTCACATGCGCGAGCGGCGAAACCCGGAAGTAACCCCTTCCAGTACTTCCAGGTCGCCGCAGGATGCAACCTGAAAAGATTTAACCTGAAGCAAACGTAACAAGAGGTATGACTTTATATCCTTTAATTCCCGTTCATATCTGTAAACATAATATATGTCTTTATTTGTATTGTGGCCACTATATTGTCTCTTTTGGCTAAGTATAATGACATAGTCAATGAAAAATATTAGAATATAAAGATTCAGGTGACATATATTTATAAATACATTTATAGCACAGATGAAACGCTACTGTAGCAGCTAAGGCTTATGGTATAGTGAAATTTGTCTCTAGGTAGCAGGTTTTGGTCACACATAGAACCTTGATGGCAGAAAGTGAGGAGGAATTAAAGAACCTTTTATTGAGGGTGAAAGAGGAGAGCGCAAAATATGGTCTGAAGCTCAACATCAAAAAAACAAAAACAAAATAGAAGGGGAAGAAATGGAGGCAGTGAGAGATTTTACTTTCTTGGTCTCCATGATCACTGCAGATGGTGACAGCAGCCACGAAATTAAAAGACGCCTGCTTCTTGGGAGAAAAGCAATGACAAACCATGACAGCATCTTAAAAAGTAGAGACATCACCTTGCCAACAAAGGTCCATATAGTAAAAGCTGTGGTTTTCCCGGTGGTGATGTATGGAAGTGAGAGCTGGACCATAAAGAAGGCTGATCGCCGAAGAATTGATGCTTTTGAATTATGGTGCAGGAGGAGACTCTTGAGAGTCCCATGGACTGCAAGAAGATCAAACCTATCCATTCTTAAGGAAATCAGCCCTGAGTGCTCACTGGAAGGACAGATCCTGAAGCTGAGGCTCCAATACTTTGACCACCTCACGAGAAGAGAAGACTCCCTGGAAAAGACCCTGATGTTGGGAAAGATGGAGGGCACAAGGAGAAGGGGGTGACAGAGGATGAGATGGTTGGACAGTGTTCTCGAAGCTACCAGCATGAATTTGACCAAACTGCGGGAGGCAGTGGAAGACAGAAGTGTCTGGCATGCTCTGGTCCATGGGGTCACGAAGAGTCGGACACGACTAAACGACTAAACAACAGCAGAACTTACTTTGCTTCCAAAACTCTCTCCAGATAGGCTTTTCTGACACCTGCTCTGATGTCTTTTAAGTTTTTTTTAAAAATGATTTGTGTTTAATATATGCTGCAATGTGTTCTATGTTTATATTTACCATTTTAATTGTTTCAGGTTGGAGGCAACCCATTGTTAAAGCAACTTAAAACTAAAACAACTTGCATAATAGAATGACTTCATTGGATACAACCCTGTGTCTTTAAATTTCTTACTTTGTTGATTTAATAATGTAAGCTATCCCCAGAGTAGAAACACTCATGGATGGGAGATGAATGGTTTAAATAAACAAACAAGTCATCTATATACAAATACTGATTCAAATCTTCCCATGCTTTTGTAACTAAAACCTCATTATAGATACTTATGAGAGATATCAGAAATTTATAGCAGAAATTACCTATGGCTGGGAGAGGTGGAAACAGCCCCATAATAATTTGGTGGCACAGGCTGCTGCTGCATTTACCAGGGGCCAGAATCTTACCACGGGGGGCGGACAGGGAAAATTGAAAGGCTGGTGAGAGAGATGGAAGAGTACTGGTCAGACCTAGACCTGCATAGCTTCAATAATAATAATAATAATAATAATAATAATAAATAATTTTTATTTATATCCCACCTTCCCCAGCCGAAGCCGGGCTCAGGGCGGCTAACAACAATAAAATAGTGCAACATTCTAAAAACATTTCATTATAAAAATTAATTAAAATCAGCAAGGTGATGGGCTCCTGTGCTTTCAGACCATATGTGTGTGTGTTTTGTAGAAAGGACCATCTCATTGTTTGGCTAGGTCACTTCCTGTTTCACCCTGAGAAAATATTTGCAAATGTCCCCAGAGATGGAAGAAAGAAAGAGTTGCCCATGGACACCCATGGAGAATTTAATTGGACATGAGTTTATACAACCACCCATCCAACCCGCCCCCCTCAAAAATGAAGTGGGGAAACTCAAATGGAGCAAAAAAACTCATCAGTTAGAAAGAACTGAGCATGCCCAGTGGGCATGAAATGCCTAATGACTGTTGCCAGGGAAACCTTGGGGGAGGGGATTTAAAGGGAATCTGGAATTCCAAGCAGGGAGTGATGTACACTGCAACATTTTGTTGCAGTTCCCTCTGAAAAATAAATAAAAAAACAAAATAAATAATTACCTTCATAAGATGTACCCTAAGGAAGTGTTCCAAAAATATGGCAAACTGTGTTGTCCATCACACTTCAGAAAGTTTTTACAAAAGATTAATTGCTTACATAAGGTTCACCGAGTAATAAGGAGTCCTTATTTTAGACCTAGTTTGCACGGTAGGGAGGAATTAGGGAACATGGACAGAATAGGTACCTAGGGAGAAAGTGATAAAGAAATGTTTGACATCATGTTTCTAAGAAAAGAATGATACTGAAAATAGTAGACAAAAGATAATGGCCTTAATTTTCAGTAAAGTACCATTAGGTAGTAAGAAAAGAAAACAAGAGCAAAAACTGTGAAATAGTTTTCAAATTAAGATGGAGTCAGAAAAGCTGTTCATTTCTGAAAGTTATTTTGGGAAATGCCAATGCTAACACAATACTGTGTACTCGGACAAATTAAACAAACTAGGAAAATTAGAAGGAACAAATATTTCATTGCTGATGAGAAGAATTCAGGAACCTCATTGGCATTAGAAGCATGGAAGAATGATTCTTTGTATAAAATATGTTTTCAAGCATAGTAAAAGTGAGGAAGACAAACGCCTCAAGTGAATTATAGGTGATTGGAGATAGCAGGAACTACAGGCAAAAAAAGCTGATCTGTCTGTGAACCCCATCACAAGACTGCTGCTACCCATACTCTTGCCGCTGTTTTCCCCCCACTGTACCTATTTAAATGGCACAAGGAGTGACAGCTGTCGCCACCTTGTTACCTGCTACCAATTTATTTTTTATTTGGGGAGCTTTGGGGAAAATATTGAAATATGAAATGCAGCAATGAATGAGGGAAGTCTAGTTGATCACTACAGTCCTTTCTGAAAACAGCTTTTGGTATATCATTTGCCCTCTTTGCTAGTGCTTTTGAGATTATTTGCAGGGAAGTGAATCGGTGAAAAATATAATACTGGGACTGGTCATGCACATCACTTTTTCATGTTTGAATATGGTAGATCCCTGAATTTGTTCTCAAGGGACCAAAAGAATAAGGCTAAGTCTGAAGACTGTGTGTACTCTTTATTGTGCAGTCACACTACGTATATACCAAAACTGCTTTGGGTAGCATTTTTCTTATCCTAAGAATCCTGATTGTCTGTGTGGCTTGTTTTGAAGATGCTTCAAGCCTTATAGTAGAGGCAGAATGGTAGGATTCCAGGAGCAAGTAATTGACTGCTTTCATGCTTTGGCTCTGCAGCGTGTTTTTGAACTACAGCTTCCATGAGCCCCAGCAAACATGACCAATGGCCAGGGATGATGGGAGTTGTAGCTCACCAATAACTGGAGGACCGAAGATTCCCCACACCTGCCTTACAAGGACAGAAAAAAATGTGAGGAAAATTTGCAAGGAGAAAAAATGCAAAATGGTGCCACGAAGCAGTAATTTTAACATGCATTGCCTCACAGAAATCCTAGGAAGATGTAATTGGTGTTCACATAGAAATATTTAAAATCAAACTATCTGTTTTTGTCAACTTAAAGCATTTATTGATACCACTTTTATTGTTTATTTCTATCATTTTATGGGTTGCTGTTAGAGATGTAATGTCATGGAGGGGGAAACAATTTTTTTTACAGCTCTCCCCCATTTTTATGTTTTCTAAGTCTTCACATCTCTAGTTGCTGTGTATAGGCAAGCTTCTAAATAGGCTGAATAAAATGAAACAAATAGATCACTTTTCCTAGGAAGTTTGCAGACATTGACTGATGTTTAAACCTTTATTTCCATGCCTGTGCATTACAAAGAACAAACTGTAAAGTTGATAGATGTTTGTGTTCTAAGCTATGCATTGAAATGGAGACAGAAATACTTGTGTGGTTATGAATAAACAAGAAGGGCATAGCTACTAGTGAGTCATATTTCATGTATTTGCATTTCAAAAAGTTCTTTGGAAAACATTGCACAAGGATATGCAGCAAACACTTCCAACTTTCCCCCCAATAATAAATATACAGTGGTGCCTCGCAAGACGAAATTAATTTGTTCCACGAATTTTATCGTCTAGCGAATTTTTCGTCTTGCGAAGCACGAAATCCCATAGGAATGCATTGAAAATCAATTAATGTGTTCCTATGGTCAAAAAAAGTCCAAACAAAGCCAAATTTGGTACAACAAGAGTTTATTAAGTGCTCTTTAAAGTCACACATACTGTAAAGAGCATTTCAAAATTCAAACCCAGAATTTTTTAAAAAAAACAGCAGAGTGGCCCAATGGTCACAGAAAATCATAAAAATGCAGGAAAAAAATCACAAGCTTCCAGATTCTTGCAAACCCCTCCCCAACTGTTCCCCCAGCCACCCAGCCCCCAGAAATTCAAATCCAGAATTTTTTTAAAAAACAGCAGAGTGGCCCAATGGTCACAGAAAATCATAAAAATGCAGGGGGAAAAACACAAGCTTCCAGATTCTTGCAAACCCCTCCCCAACTGTTCCCCCAGCCACCCAGCACACAGAAATTCAAATCCAGATTTTTTTTAAAAAACAGCAGAGTGGCCCAATGGTCACAGAAAATCATAAAAATGCAGGAAAAAACCACAAGTTTCCAGATTATTGCAAACCCCTCCCCAACACCAAGTCCTTGAATTCCAAACACCCCAACCCAAAATCCAAACCCCCCCAAGAAAAGTTTTAAAAGCTTAACTTACCAAATGGCTGCAAAAGAAGTTTTGGAAAAGCTTCAAAAATCACCAAAGTCTTTAAAAACCTCAAAAAAGGCTACTATGTACACTGCGTTCTATGAGTTGCTCCTCAAAGTCAAGTCGCAACTGTATTAATGGTGTTAAGAAAAAGGAAACAAACTTGCAAGACGTTTTCGTCTTGCGAAGCAAGCCCATAGGGATATTCGTCTTGCGAAGCAGCTCAAAAAACGGAAAACCCTTTCGTCTAGCGAGTTTTCCGTCTTGCGAGGCATTCGTCTTGCGGGACACCACTGTATGAAGGTTTGCTTCATATGAAGGAACCTATCTTATGTAATCACAATTGTATTAAATATATCGTGTATCCCCAAGAAATGTACTCTTTTTGTATATGCCTTCCTTGAACACAAATGCTTCAAATTCCGCCTTGTACTTCAACTCTGTTCTACAGCTTTTAGGCAGTGCTGACATTTATGAGCAGTGAAACCTTGGTCACAGTAATTTTCCTGGGTTTAGGGGCATCCATGGTGCTGGTATTGGTCATCTAAAAGGGGTGACAGTGGGCAAGGTCTTCTGAGTTGTAATTTCCAGTAATGGAGCAAAGTTTGACTTTTCAGTAATGTGCTGCTGAAAGCAGTTTGCTGAACCAGAACTAAGACCTCCTAGAGGAGAGTGGCAAGAAGGTTAAACAAGAAACTATCCAATTCTACAATTAGCTCACTGTCAGAGTTGTATGGCTTATTAGAGATGATGGCCTTTGTCATTTGGATCCATTCTCCTTGCTTAACAAAAAAATAATTTTAATTAAATTATATTGCAAAAAAGGCTCAGGTTAAAAAAGGAAAACATTCCTGTCTGCAGAGGCAATATACATAGTTTATTTCCTTTTAACATTAGTCTCTTTTGAAATTAACCTTTGAAGATGATGGGAGAGGACTGAGAAATCCATCTGTTCTCCTAATGCTGATCTTTGCTCTTAAATTATGAGACTGTCAACTCTTTATGATCACTAATATGGTTATTGTAGGTTGACAAATGTACTGCATTAGGGTGGTTGTATGCCAAGGTGGTTTTTAGGACTGGGAGACTCCAGTTCCAAGCCCCAGTCAGTCATCAGGTTTGCTGGGTTGCCTTGGTCAACTTGCTGGATTATAGTTTAACTTTGTTTAACATAATTGCTGTAAAGATTGTCAATGGCTTTGTGCATGGAAAACTACCATAGGAATTTTCATTAACAATAATTTATGTTGATGATTTTCCAAACGCTACTTGACTACTATGCGGCAGCTAGACTGGTGACTGGGAGCGGCCGCCGAGACCATATAACACCGGTCTTGAAAGACCTACATTGGCTCCCAGTACGTTTCCGAGCACAATTCAAAGTGTTGGTGCTGACCTTTAAAGCCCTAAACGGCCTCGGTCCAGTATATCTGAAGGAGCGTCTCCTCCCCCATCGTTCTGCCCGGACACTGAGGTCTAGCTCCGAGGGCCTTCTGGCGGTTCCCTCACTTCGAGAGGCCAAGTTACAGGGAACCAGGCAGAGGGCCTTCTCGGTAGTGGCGCCCGCCCTGTGGAACGCCCTCCCATCAGATGTCAAAGCGATAAATAACTACCTGACATTCAGAAGACATCTTAAGGCAGCCCTGTTCAGGGAAGTTTTTAATCTGTGATATTTTAGTGTATTTTTGGTTTCTATGGAAGCCGCCCAGAGTGGCTGGGGAAACCCAGCCAGATGGGCGGGGTACAAATAATAAATTATTATTATTATTATTATGACTGAATTGTTTGGCCTTGAATCTCTGGCTGATACTCTTGACTCCCCACCCCCTCCTGCTTCATTTACTGCTCACCTATGTGCAGTCCTCAAAGTCTTGCCATTTCCTCCTTTTGTTCTTTGCTATCATAGTCCTTGTCTAAATGTCTTTTGGTTGCTGCAATCTTATTTTCAAAATACAGAGTTCTGCCCTTAAGAATGAATACTGAGTTGCAGTGCCAGAGTCCACAGCTATCATTTCACCTATCCCCCTTTAATTCTCTCTTTGACTCATTAAGAAAATTAAGAGAATCGTTGTTGCTTTGTTTTGTTTCGCAGCAACCAACAGCACAGTATGCAATACCTGTAACAATAAATAAAACCTCATCTGATTCTGACAGATGGCATGATCATGAATTAGGATTTATAAAGCTTATCAAACATCTGTGTTTGAGTGCCCTGGGGAATAGACTGGTGCAAGAAACAAAGAAGGTAGTTGTAGAAATAACTGCTGTGGTTTGTATTTGTCTACTGTCACCTTGTAAAAGTAACTTATGCTTGCTTCTTTGACATTGCATTTTGCACTGATGGCCAGATGTGCTTTTCTTCAACAGATGCCAAATGTATTGGTGCTTCCTGTCAGTTAATTATAAAAAAGCATCCAAATACTGTTTTGTGAAGCTGATCACAAATTCACATATTTGCCCTCCAACCTTATTTTTCATTGCCCTGATTCTTCACTGTACTCTTCTCCTGCTTTATTGGGTGACTTATACTTCTAGTGGTCAAAATAAATCTTCCAGGGTCTACTTAATCCCTGCTTTCCAAAAGTCAACATCATACTTGCTTTCTTTTTCATTTAGATGGGCCTGGATAAACTTCAGCAGCTAGAAAACTGCAATCTAACAGCAACCACTTTACGCCAGTAATCTTCAAAATATATAACTTGTGCAGTAAAGCATCTCTTTGAATGGGAGTATTGTCTTCCTTTTCCCCCAGTGTGAGAGACAATTCTAGCATTGGCTGGGTCATCAAATATGTTACCCAGTACTATACCAGCAAAGAAATTAACAAGTGGTCAGTTTGTCTTGCTATTTGATCTTCAAAACAGACACTTGGTTTAGTCTTGTAGTTTCAGGTTTACTGTTCAAAAGGAACCGGTGATCATTATAGGCAAGTGGGCAAATGCTGTCTTTTATTGACCCTTGTTTGTGCTTTATAGTTCATATGAAAGACACAAGCTTCACATCTCCTCTGCTTGGGAGCTGGCTTTGGTCCAAAGCTATTTGGGGAAACCAGAAGGTGTGGCTCAACTTGTAGTGTGTGCATCTCAGAGTACACTTGCATACTCGGTTTGACACAAAGAGCCAAAGGTTTGAGGTCAGCTTGTTTCTGAAGAGGCCATGGGTTGGGACTGGAAACATGCATATTTTTTTTAACACTCTCCAGGCAGAAAGCAAGTTACATAAATCATGCAACTTTAGCAAATTTGCCTGTGTGCAAATTTTGCATTATCTTCTACTTGTAGAAAGAGCTCAGCTCATTAGAAATCCTGCTGAACTCCCTCTGGGGTTTCAACGATTGCCCATGTACTTTGAAGGCTAACTTCACAGTTGTAAGTCCTGCAAATTTGCTTTTAAAATATTGAAAGCTGAGATTCTCAAGATGTTGGATTCTGTGATCAGTACCAGACTTTGGTGTGTCTGTGTTGTGGCACAGCACAGAAGAATTACATACACACATGTATATGTCCTGCATACTAAGCTCTTCAGAAAGATGCACCTCAGGCTGGTCAAGGCAGACAGAGGAGAATGGAAAGCCTTCTGCATCTTTGAACTGGATGATTGGCTCATGAGGTCGAGCAGAGCTAAAAGGAATCTTGGCAACAGCTGTAGTACAGCAATGTTAAAAGATCCAGAGAGTGCAGAAAAAGTTGCTATCATTTATAATCAATCCCTGATGCTTGCTCTTTTGCCCTTTCTCGTAATAATTAAGCTGATGCAAAGGAATTATTGAGCATGCACTCTTCCTCCAGCACTTTGTATTTCTATCATCACAATGTCTTTCCATTTTTGCAACACACCTTGCAGATATTTGGTAACAGGATGATAGCTTCAGTTTGATTTTTCCAGTTCCTAAATAGAACTGAGCAGTGATAGTTTGGGAGCAGAAGTCATGCCAAAGCTGAATGAGCTGTTCTTTGCTACAATTCAGAGAAATTGCTACTGAAGAGGATCCTGTTTATATAAAAATGCAGGAAGTCTCTACCAGAACTCTTTAAAAGAGATTAGAATGGCAATTCAGAGTTGTACAATAGATGTAGATGAGTTCTTATATATGCTTTTGTCTTGAGATAACTTTGAGAGAGGTTTCATGACCACCCCCAAGTATGTTCTTTAGCGTCATGTTCCTATAAGCTTCATTTTACAAACCCTATTAAGACATTTGTGCAAAATCTGAAAATGAGGAACAGCCAAAAACCCGTACCTTTTCATAGTAGTGGCTTCTCACCTCAGCTGTTTAATGAGTTGTTCTGAAGAATACTCATGTATTTAGCCTGAAATTTCTCAGGCAATTTAGGATTTGCAGCCTTTGTGTCTGATTTGAGAAAATAAAGGAAAACTACTACAGTGCAGAATTTCTCCCTCAGCCTGGCACTGATGTCCCTCTATACTCTATAGGAACACCTTGTACATCCCCACAGGATGCTGACTGTACTTCATAATTCCCAAAAGAACAGCCATTCTCATGATTCATCTCAATTCAAATTAAATCTTCTCAAGGACATCCACATTTTATTTTTAACTGTTCCTTCTCTTCTTTCAAAAAGTAACAGCTATAAAAATTGCTCCTCCTTGTTAGTCAGTCAGTAAGGGGCAGGTGTGTGGTAGAATATATGGTAAAGTGGTCATCTTTATCCACCCAGAAGTAGGACAAGCCTATCAATGACTGCAAGTGATTCAGGCTGTCAGTGGCTACTTCTGGGTTTGACAATAGGATGAGGCTGTTGTAGTCTTCCAAGGACAATCTGGTTGGCTGCCGTGGAAACAAGATGCTGTACTTAACCCAAGCAGATCCATGCATGCTGCTAACCTTGTTCACATTAACCTCATACATTCACTGCATGTGGGGGGGGGGGAGCAAGGTCATTCTAGCAAGCTCTGAAATCTCTCTGTGATTTCAGCTGAAGACATGTGTGTGACTTGGTTTGTGCATAATGGTAAGCTGAACTATGGCTTACCATGATTGAGCAAAGCGTGCCAGAGCGTGCTGATTTGGCTTCCTCTCCTGGTTTGATTGGATAGAAAGAAACCATAAGCATTGATTTGCATGTGATACTAAATCAGTGCTCTGGTTCATTTACTCTCAGGAAACAAGGAAGGTACCAACATGCTTGCTCATTGTAAGGCCCAGCTTATTGTGACATGTGAACCAGACCAGGGGATGTTAGATGAACAGAGATTTATACTAAGGACTATTGAGGCTAGGGCCAGGATTGTGTGTGTTATGGCACAGTGCATTATTTCCCCCCATGATTGGCTGACATTATGAGACTTCCTGATTGGCTAGAGAGAGATACTCCTTATGCCCTGGCTTTGTCAGCAAAGTTATATTTCCTAGCTGCTGATCAAGGTCTGCCTTCAGCACTTGAAACTGATTGCAGGAATCATGAGTTTGGGGAACATTCACGGCAGTCTAGTTCAGAGTACAGTCACCCACCGCACCAGCCCTGTTCCAGTGGGCTTCATTGACTGGAAAGGATTTGAACCTGGGTTTTCCATCTAAACCAGGGGCCAGCAAACTTTTCCAACAGGGGGCTGCTCCACTGTTCCTCAGACCTTGTGGGGGGCTGGACTATTTATTGGGGGGGGGGGAATGAACGAATTCCTATGCCCCACAAATAACCCAGAGATGCGTTTTAAATAAAAGCACACATTCTCCTCATGTAAAAACACGCTGATTCCCAGACCATCCATGGGCCGGATTTAGAAGGCGATTGGGCCAGATCCGGCCCCTGGGCCTTAGTTTGCCTACCCATGATCTAAACCCTCTGCTGTAGCTGCTTTGTTCTGCTGACTGCCCTTTCCAAATATAATTTGTTAAAACTCAGAAATAATGGAGTCTTGGCTGGCTGATGTGTCCTGTGTTATTAACATTTGGCACTGAAGTTCTGTCTGCAAGCTCAAGCTTTCCATTGTAGGATATTGTACTATTACTCATCTCTTTGAATTGTGAACATCTCTTTGAATTGTGAACATACAGCATTTAGATAATGGGTGAACATTGCTGAACAAGAAAAGCACCTGTTTTTGTAAATAAATGTTTACCATCAGCTGTCATTGCAGCCTATATATGGTCCCTGAATTTCTAATGTAAAATGTTAAAGACGCTCTTCAAAATTATTTGAATTGACAGTCCACTTTACTTGAAAATTGTGATGATGGTATACCTGACAGCATTTTGTGTAGCCAACTGTTGAAGAATATGTTTCGAATGCCCCACACTTCGCAATGGGACAAGCTGGGTAAAGGTGAATGTTATGCAGAATCAGCATGTCTAAAGTAGAATAACAAATCCTCCAAACACACTGCTGTAAATTACTGTATGTGCTGGAAAGAGACAAGCATGGAAGCTTAAGCCATTTTTATAACCTTCACTTTGCGCAGCACTGTTTTGTTGTGATATGCATGTTGAAACCAGCTTGGCAAGTTAACAGGATTGATAAGGTGCTGTCCCATGCTTCCATACTTAGTACTGTTAGAGTTGGCATAACATCTTGGGATTGACAGATACCGCCCTAGCTCTTGTCACCAATGTTGTTTGTCCGAAGCTAGGCATGGAAAAGCTTAGTTAATTGCTATGGTTGAGAAGTAAAGGTTAACCTAACTTGATAAGATCTTATATACAAAACAATACCTTTTTAGTCAGCCTAGTACTGATGTGTAGGTGCCACACTTTGTTTAAAAAGAAATCTGGTTTTAAACTATCCAGTTATAACACATTTTGTCCATTGTTTTTTTTAATGTGTGTAATTCAGTACCGCCGTGGCAAACGTAATTGGCCAGGATTTGGAAGCCTGCTTAAGTGCTTTGTTGTTCTTGTTTCTTCTTTAAACATTGGTAGAGTTCATTGTAGATTGCAGTTTACCTGGATCTTTATGACGTATTTGGAGGAGTAGGGTTTGCAGCAGGGCTTCTTTTTTCAACTGGAACTCACCGGAACTGAGTTCCAGCACCTCCCAGGTGGGCGCCATTGCCATTATAAGAAAACAAGGGAGGCGTCCATGGTGCGTTCTGGAACCTCTTTTTCTAGAAAGATAGCAGTGGCTTTCAGACAGCTGCAATGGGTGCAGAACTGTCCAGAAAGGTCCAAGCTTCCTGGATATCTCTAGGACAGGGATGGGGAACCTCAGGCTGGGAGCAAAATGTGGCTTCCAGGACACTCATATCAGGCCCTTGGGACTTTTCCTAGGCCACTCCCAAACTTTTCCTGCTCGGCAACCCTCTTTGAATAGTTTTGCCTGGCTGGCATGTGTGCTTGAGCTGTCATAATGCTTTTTGCTTACCTGGATGGCACAGAGAGGTGTGTGTGTGTAATGACATTAATTGCTCCACTCATTTTTGCCTTTGGCCCATCCCAATGCCAGCATGAAGTCCCCTAAGGTTATCCACATAACTTTTTCAGACTTGTTAACTTCTTTGAGAGTTAAATACATGAAACAGTGTGCTAGTTTCTAAATGAATGATACATGCATCCAGTTGTGTCCCTTTATTCACAGAAGGCTCCCTGATCTGGCAGAGACTTCCCTGAGGGGAAAGAGGGGAAATGATTTTTGCTTGTTCCCCTCTTCCTTCTGTAGTCCCCTCTTGCTTCCATCACCCCACAGTCTGCTCCTGACAGCTGGGGTGGTGTGGGCTTCAGGAAAGAAGGAGAACTTGTGGAAATCACCCCCCCTTTCTATTCACAGAAAAATCTGCTAGTTCAAAGAGCCTTCTATCTTTGGAGGAGTGTGATTGGATACAACCCATGGTTTTAAATCTCGTTGGGGCAGTTAACACAGCTTCTTTGCCCTACATAAGAATCCACACGTTTACCATGCAATATGCATTAAAAATATATTTTTAATGGAATTGTATACCTAAAATCCTTTATTTATATGGAACTTCCTACACAATATTTCTTTTAGAATATATTTGATTGAGCATTCATAACTGTTCAAATTTAAATAGAATGATGTAATCTGAAGAGAGATAAACTAAAAGACCAAATAGAAGTAACATTAGCTTCACAAAGTCTCCATATCTCTTTTATTATTTGTTTGTTTGTTGTTTATTTATCATTTGAAGCTGTTAAATTTTCAACTACAGAACTCTTTCTGAAATTTTTATTGCCCATCTCTTAAGAGCCATTTTTCTGCTTTACGGTTTTATTTCATGGCATGGTTTCTGCAGGTTACTCTCATAGGGAAAACATAGCATAATATGGGAAGAAGATATATTTGGTGATGTACTTTTGATTGCACATGACAGCGCATGTGCTTATTAAGAGATGGGGAAAAGCAATATGCTTCTTCCTAGAATGTGCAAGGTTTGCACAGACTGAAGCGGAAACAGTTAATTAGAGCCATCTGATGTTTGAAAACCAAGGAAGCAAGTCAATGGGTTTTGAGACCCTCCCCCCTCTCCTACTTTCCAATGAGCTTTGCTTCTTGATGGTTTTATAAAGCAAACTATTGCAAGGAGGAAAAGAAGTTCACGCAACTGGGTTGTTGCTGTTGCCTTACCATTTCCTCGTATTGCAGCAATGCAGTTGAGAGAATGAAGAGGGATTTGTTACTAAAAAGGAAAGAAGCACTTTTCCTTTAATAGGATGATTTAAAAAGATGTCAGAAAAGGACCAAATTCAAAAGCAAAACAGAAGGAAATTGAGATGTGGAAAAAATGAATGCCTTACAATGCAGAATTGGTAGTGGAGGTGTATATACAATTCTAGGTCATGGCAATTTCAGGCTTCTGAATCTTATAGTTAATGCATTTTACATCATATTCAGGCTAGATTGCATATGTGTAGGGTAGAGTGTTTATTTATGTCTCTCCATAGTGGATGGTCCTAGGATGGGCCTCATTCACTACAAAATACAACTAAGCACAGTAAAATGACATTAAAATGGTTATAAATTCATAAAACCCAGCACATTGATACATTTAAATACTGCTCCATAGCCTTTATGAAACACAGTCTTTGCTGCTTTCATGATGCTACTGAGTGATTAAGGGGAAAAGATTCGGCCCTGCTACCCTTTTCACAGACATGGCCAGCCTGATAGTGGTGGTCTACCAAACAAGGTCCCTCAGAAAACCTAATGGATTGAGAAGATGCACATAGATGTTTCCCCCTACTTAAGTTTAGCTTGCATTTTCTTCTGTCTGAGATGTAGGAGCACAGTGCCTTAACTTGGTAACCATAGAATTTTCTGGTAAGTTCATTTCCTGCTTTTATAAAAGAGTTGGGTTTCTCAAACGCCATGGCTTTCAGAGATATTAGCTGTGGTTCTTGCATACATTGCCCACAAGACTGAAATGTTAATCCTTGTTTAGTCAAATGAACTAGGTGTGGAACCCAACACCAGAAGAGGAGAAGCAGGGTGCCTGTAAAAGCGAGATGGAATGAAACAATACATTGCAAATTGTCATAATTAGGGTGTTTAGCCATTTGAAAACAAGAGCTTAACCTCTCTTTTGTCTGCTAAAGATTCAGAACAGCATTTTTGTAAATCATTCATTACTGCTTGCAGCGCTGCTGTATAAAAGAATAACTTCTATTGTTGTCAGTATGGCATTTCTTCCAAATCCATTTCATTCCACTTGTAAGGAAGAGGAATGAATGGGACAGGACAACATATGAAGTTACCTTCCTTTCTCCAGCTTTTTTTCAAATGAGTGCAGTTAACTTTAAACATATTTTCCCTCACATGCTATATTAATATGGGTCATTATTTGAAGTCCTACATTTGTGCAACAATTAAGCTGCAAGCAGCTGTTCCCTGGGGTGTAGTTTTAGCAAACAAAACAAGACTCTAGGGATTTTAATTCTTTCTTATGCCGTTAAACAAGGACATCATGCCTGACAGCATGTTTTCTCTTACAGGGGAAAGTAGACCGGTGCTCTGATCCAGCATGCACAGTTGCTCTTATTGTTCAGGGGAAACTACTAACAACAGAGGCCTTGTGACCTTTCCTCCTTCAGGCCACTTTCCCCCTGCTTATTAATCACAATAGCAATAAATGCACTGTCTGGGGAAAGCATCAGATTATCCAGCTGCAAAATGTTATTGTTTTTTGCTCTTGAGAAACGCAGTATTACATGTGACCGAAGGACAATCTTGCGTGTAGGCAACGTACACCAAAGAGAAACAAACACACACATTTATAGTCTAGTAAGCTGCTTGTGTGGAAAGGCCCCTGTAATCTGATTTATGAGTTGCTGATACAGGATTGAGTCATGTAAATGAATACTGGAACCTCTAGAATAACGCTTGTCTCTTTAGATCACTATCTGGTTAAAGTAATGGCTTTGTGCAGCTGCGTTTTTAAAGAGAGATGTTCATTTAACAGCAGTGCCGAAGTAGACACTGTGTTACCATCCTCGCACACAAATGTTCCCTGTCTTCCCAGAGCACAAAATTCACAGGAGGCACTTCATTTGTCACCTGCGATTACTGCTTCGGCTTCGCTTGGGGCCACATCATGGCATGAATTGACTGTTTCAATTTTATTCAAGCCAGTTCACGACACTGCGCAAGAAGGCCACTGTGAACAAGTGCAGCATTCATAATATCCATTTTCTCTCTTTTTCTCTCTTCTGTTTCCTTAGA
The DNA here is from genome assembly GCF_964106915.1 of Podarcis gaigeae. NCBI lineage: Eukaryota > Metazoa > Chordata > Lepidosauria > Squamata > Lacertidae > Podarcis > Podarcis gaigeae. Next base: position 29,747,616 of record NC_139688.1, read on the forward strand.
CAAATTCAGAGAATCAACCAAAGTTGCCTGAGATGGGGACAGAGAAAAATCAGAACGTGGAAAGCCAACCTTCTATGCTGGAACTTCTCAGTGATGTACCTTTCACGCTTGCACCACATGTCCTGGCAGCGCAAGACGCATGCAATGACTTTCCCAGACCGTTGCTCTCCTATGATGTCAATGACAACCTAACAAGATTTTGGTACGATTTTACACTTGAAAATTCTGTGCTGTGCGAATCGTAGTTGTTGAATCAAATGTACCTTGATCACTTGATGTAAAATACCGAGGCGTTGTGTGCTACGTAGCTCAACTTCTTTGTGACACAATCTGAGTCATTGTCTGGTTAAACATTGACATTTTCCATCCACTGTGATGTCCTTTACAGAGTTTGAAAGTACCTGTGCCAAACCTGGCAATTCTGTTATAATCTTCATCTTGAACTCCTTGAGCAGAGTTCCTTTTAATTCCAAATAAGCTATCTAGGTGTTGACATTAGTTCAGGGCTTGCCTTTTCAAAGGAAGACATTGCATATTACAAGAGCACTTTGATTTAATAAACGGGTAAGAAGTACATGATAGTGAATAAACTGGCTCATTTTGGGAGAACAGCCTTTAAGTTCTCTAACATTAGGCACAACTTTGTAGAAACGTTGAACAGTGCCAGATTCTATTTTACCCCTTTTATGAAATACAGAATTGTCTACATCCACAGCTCAGAATGGGCTGCTGGTGTAGTTTTGGGGGTTTTCATACTATATTTCCTTGGGACTCAGCAGATTTTCATTTGCTGTTTGTTTTCATCAGCACATATGTTTCTGGTTTATATCTTGATCAGCTTTTCCATTGCAAACCTCTGTACCCACTAGAGAGTGAAATCTGGGTATGTGTTTATGCACACACACACACAAGTTTACCACTGATCCTATAATTTATATGGGTCAAATGTAAAATTGATGGGTTGGAGTATTGGAAAAGATCAAATAGTTACATGTTTAACTATATGAGGTATCCTCCGACCCACATATTCAATTCACAGGTCTTATTCCTACTAAAGCTTAGCTGAACTTCCCTGTGCTCACTATTGTAGTGTATATGAATAATTATTGTGTGCAAGGTTCATTTATTTTCTTTTTACCAGGGATTGAGTGGAAGAGGATACATTTGTTCTGTGCCAAAAGCAAGTATTTCAAAAGGAATGTGCAACATGGTTATTTAAAAACATTATACACATTTTTAAAATTAATATTCTGTGACTGCCTTCCCCAACCTAGTACCACCCAGGTGGTTTTGACTATGATTCCTATCAGCCCTGACTTTCAGCCATGCTGTCTGGAGGTTATCAGGCTGGGAAAGTTCTTCTGTGGGATGCATCTTCTAGATTACATTACATACACTTAATTCCCATCAAAATCACTGGGATGCTAGTCATGCCTTAGGTTCCATTGATGTTAGGGGAACTTATTCTGGATCCACTGCTTTGCTTTTGTGTTACACTAACAAATGTTAAATGTTTCCTTAGTGTCTATGTGTTTTTTTTTTCTTGAGAAAACTATGTTATAAAGTTTGACAGATCTAGGTGTGTCGTATATTTGTATGTGTGCAATAAAAGCTAATTAAATGTGATATTCCTTTTGAAACTGGAAAATAGTGTCCTTGCATGTTCAGTTCTGTAGCCGTGCTTAATCAGATGTCACAGAAGGGACCAGACATTGTTTTTAATGAATTAGAGATTTGTTTAATGGTAAATGAGAGATGACTTTCTATTAATTAACTTGAGTGATAGCTTAGAAAATCTAATTTGCACTAAATTCTGTATGATGTTGCATCATATCAGCAGAAGAACTAGATTGTGATCATATTCTAGGATATGAATAATTATTTCTAGAGGAAGGAATAAACAGTTTAAATGAGGCTGTTAGAATTTATGTCTCTTGCAAATTTGATGGCAAGGGGGTCTCAATCCCTGATCATCTAGGTTGTATGTTGTACTGTTCGTTTTTGTTCTTTATTTTACATTAGCCATTATATTTTGACTAGTCCAAAAGCAATATTGCCACTACTGTTGTCCCGTTTTACTCTGTTAAAAACCACTTTGCAGTATAATCTAAAATATACTTACAATTAGATGTAACATACAGTACAAAACATAAGCTAATATTTCAAAATGCTTTGCATTAAATAAAAGGCAGGCAGCAGGACATACTTTTATATTTAGCATTTCTTTTTTATTGTATGATTATTTTATGATTCCTGTAATAATTTACATCGAAGTAAGTTTCACAGTATATATTTTTATTGGGGCTCCAATAAAACACACAAAAGTGTTACAATGAAGGTATTTAATATTTTGATTGTCTTTTTTATTGTGTTGCTTGTTGTGAGCTACACTGGAGTGTATTTCTTTCTGGGGCAGGTATTAATAAAATGAAATAAATCTATACTATTAAACTGTCCCTGCAGCAGATCTTTATTGGGCTAATGAGTTCCAATTATTAACAATTGGGTACTGGAGTGTTGTGACATATTGGAGGTGTTCTGTAGCAGAGTTACAAGTGGGAGGGGCTTTGGGGCAGTTATTCTGCAACTGACAATTCCTCTGCAATGTAAATTATTTCTACATTTACATTTGTTTAGAGGAGCCTGTGAGATTGGTAAATCTCAGCTAAATGACACTATGGTGAGTACAGTCATGCCTTGGTTTTCAAACGCCTTGGTACATATACGTTTCGGCTCCCAAATGATCAAAACCCGAAAGTGAGTGTTCTGGTTTTTTGAACTTTTTTTGGAAGCTGAGCATTCAATGTGGCTTCCGCTATTGTTTCACATTTAGGAAGTCAAACAGACTTCTGGAACGTATTCTGTTCGAAAACCAAGGTATGACTGTCTCTTATTTTATTTTGGCAATAGGTGATGCCCTTGCTCTGACATAAACATTACAAATCATGTTATTTCCCTTGAAAAAGAATCTTCTTATAGATTTTTGGAAAGGATTTTAAAACATAATCTTAACACAAGAAATAAGCTATTCATAGCTCAAGATAAACCTATGAAATGGTCGATTATGATTTTCCATACAAACCACAATCTGCAGAAAGGATTGTTCATAGCTTAGTGATAATGGTTTGTTTCACCAAAACAAACCATTGTGCCTGATTTGGGCACAGCACTAAACCAAGGATCTCAATTTGCGTTTTCTGCATGTTAACAGAGAGGAACAAAGCAGGCATGATAGGCATATTAACTATGGTTTACCACATATTAACTATGTGCAAATAAGGATACATCTATTTGATAGACTACAGAGTGTTTGATGGTCAGTCTGTTGGCAACACAGAAGCCAATGAAACCTTATAAGTGAAGGAGATGGAAATCAGTCTGAATGTTTACATGAGAAATGGAACATGGAGCATGCAGTTTCAATCTACATCATTCTCTTGTGTGGCTTCTACTGATTTCAGTTGAGCTTAGGAGCTTTCTTAGTGTATTGTATGTTTATGTGGTCTGCCTGTCACCTTTTGTAAATTAGTGACTACAGCAAAGGTAAAGGGACCATATAATTCAGCTATACTCTATGAATAACTGCAAAGAAAGCATCTAAGAAAGCTTCGAAGAACCATAATAAAGAGCAGGAAACATCCATGAAGGTAAAATGTGTATCTCTGAAAACATTCTTTGGCAATATCTCATGTCTGATCATTCTTTTATGTGTTCCTCTATCTGCATGCATCTGAGGGCTAAAACTAGATTTGTCCCTAGAGATCTGTCACTGTGAGTAGAAGGGTTTAGGGGAGGAAGTATGGGATGGCAAGGAAGAGAAATGTTCAATCACAAGTTGGCAAAAATGGAAATAATTATATTCGCCACGCTATAAATGAGTCTTCAAAAGGCTCTACGTCTTGGAAGAGCTGGTAAACTCCTTGACAGGCCTGCACTTGATTAAAAATTATGGGGATGCTCAACACGTCTTTGTTCTTAGGACCCAATACTCAAGGTGGAGAATATCTCGTGATCTTGACACAGTTGGAGAGAGTTTCGTTTCACCTGAGATCTGAAAAATCCTGTGTAAAACACATGTGTGTTCAAATTCTTTGTACTCTTCCATGCAGTGCTTTTATTGTGAATTAAAAGATGGTTGAACTCTTTCATCAGGTGTATCTGACTTTTCGGTTCAAGGTGGAACTTTTCAAAATAATCACTAAACTTCAGAAGTGGGTAGACACAATACAGATTGTAGCAAGGTCATGTATTCCAAGGGCTTGGAAGCCCAACTTCCTGAGATCCTGGATCAAGAGATTCCAGGAACTGGGAGCTTCTGGCACTAAACTTCCACTGAACTATGGCTCTCCAGAAGGTCATGTGCAAAGCAGAGCCATTGTTTGTTCTCTGGAATGATTTTATATGCATGCAGTTGTTTTGACCCATTTTCTGTTTAAATCTAAAACAATCTATAAAAGTAAAGTCTATAAAAAGTTTTTAAAAAGGTTTATGTGATGACATAATAACCTTTTCTTTTGTGGAGGGGGATCTTTTGGATTATCTCACCTCTGTTACTGTTTGTTTCCAACGCAATATGGTTGTAACCCAATACCCAGCTCTTGCAACCAGTGAGGCTGGGTGGAATTACACTTCATCCTACAGAAACGGAGCCTATAGCTATGACAGCAAACAAACTGGCTGCCCTGAGAGTAGAATTGGTTTGGCAACATGCATAAACACGCACAGGCATAAAAGATTAGTTATACCAATGTCACTGCCGCTCTGATGGCCTAATGTCATAGAACATGGGTGGGGAACCTCAAGCCTGGAAGACAAATCCAGACTTCCAGACTTCTCTGTCTGGTCCATGGGACCCTCCCCAAGCCACGCCCTCTTTGGCCTTGCTCTGTGTCCTCCTTGAGTGCTGTTGCCTGGCACCTGAACAGTGATAATACCTCTTTCTTACTTAGACTGAGAGCTGTGGGTGCGTAGAAACCTCTGGTCTTTGCACAGCAAAAATGTATCTCACGTCTGTTGCTGCACCTGCCTCTAGCTACACCTCCTTTTGCTTGTGGTCACAGCCACTACTGGCCACTACTGGCCTCTGGAAGGTTGTCCTTGAGGAAATGCCACCCTCTGGCTGAAAAGGGTTTCCCATCCTTGTCACAGAGTGTTACTTGAGTGAGTTGGCCTCTCTAGGTTCCACCATTAACGCTCTTTAATTCCACTCAGTTTTGCATTCTAGAGCAGTTGAGTGCAAATGTGGCTGCTACATTCCGATGCAGATACGCTATCCTAGGTTAGCATGATAGAGTATATAGCAACAGAATTGTGTTTGAATAAGTGCTGCAGTGCTTTGTCTCCATTCTGTAAACAGTGTTAACTGGGTATCTTGGAATTGTAATGGAAACCACTTGAAGGTGCCCAGGAGAATAAGAACAATTTCTGTGTTGAGCCAGTACTGACTGAAGTGTCTGGAAGCAGACTTGTAAGAGAGCTGTTATATGTTTCCAGATGAGTACAGGAAACTCCCAGACGAATGGGAAAATCCTAGTTTCTGACCAGTTCATACATAGCAAACCATGAGTGAATCAGAAGTTGTCCCCACAAAAATACACACCATGGCTTGTTTCTCCAAAGCTTGGTTTGTTTTCTGGCTGCTCATGCCTTTGAAACTTGGTGAGCCTATGGGGTGAGGTCATTTGGATTTAAAACTACTTCTAGTGGTCTTGCCATGTCCATTTGGTACTAAAAAGTCCCTGGCCACCAAACTGTCATAGTCATACGGTGACAACTCACTTCTTGCTGCTGGGCCAGGAGTTGTGCCACCCGTTTTAGCTGCTTATTTCCCAACAATGCTTCTCATAGGATTGTGCTGCTGTTCCATAAAACTAAATAAATAATTAATGAGTCTCTGAAAACCAAAAAGCAAGCTGTTCAAAACATACTGCAGGCTTTTTGACCAAGCCATTGGGTCATCTCCTTGGGTAGATTTGGAGACTTTCCGGCTTCCCTGCTCTAGAGATAAAACAGTATTTGACAGCCCTGCATTCCAGGCTTATTATGACTTGAATGAATTAAGAACAATAGATTTCAGTTGTAACTCACTTAGATGCTTAGATGTGCAGCCTCGGGCTGCAACATTCCCCTTACAAGTTAACCTTCTCATTATTACTAAAAACAAATAAAATTCCATAACACTTTGTTGTAGATGTATCTAGCAAATGAATGCTGTGACTTATTGGGATGGTTCAGCCATAACAAGAAACTAGTTCCCATTCTGAGAGCAAACTTTGGGATTCTGTGCTTCCTTCTCTTTTGTGCGTCAGAGAAGATTAAGCACTGCCACTTCAAAGAAGCCATAGCTCCCTGTAATGTGCAAATAACTGTGGTTTGTTTAAACCAAAAATTGGGGTTGTGACCCTCCAGTTGTTGAACTACAACTCCCATAATTCTTGACCAATGTCCGGGGCTTTATAGGGAATCCCACATTGGGAGGGCATGGTGTTGTCAATAGAGTGTAGGGTGTTGGACCAGGACCTCAGAGACTAGGGTTCAAATCTCCACTCATCCATGAAGCTCACTTGGGCCCATCACTACCCAGCATGAGGATACAACATGGAGGAGGAGTGGTGGGTTAGAAATGTAATATAATAATGAAATATGGTTGTCTCCAATCTCTTGAAGACAAAAAAGGAGTAGAGAGTGAGAGAATCTGAGGCTCATTGCAGCTTGCTCATGTAGCAGGAAACCACAGTTTCCCATCCAGTTTCAATGTCTCCCATTAGTTCTGAACATAATGAAGCGTCCTATAGTGTAATCCATATTTGCACTGTTAATTTAAGGAATTCTCTCATAGTAAGATACTGTTTGCCCTTCTAAATAATATACTGAAGCAGATGGATGGCTAGGTTTTCTATTCCCAGTATTTATGATGGCCACTTACATGGTGGGCTTAGTTTTACAGAAAAGAAAGATTACGCATAGCACAAAAGAAAATGGCAGTGAAGGTTTCCGTCATGTGAAGATTTAATTTCAAGAAGAGCTAAAAGGCCTGGTATTCACAGCTTATTACAGCATCTGGAGATGTGGGCGGTAGCTAAGAGAGAGAGGCTCAGATATCATCCTAGATGTAGGCAGCAGCTGCAGTACAGATGAAAAAGAGGACTTGGTTCAGCCACCAACTCCGTTTAGTTTTATTTGTTACAGAGATAAAATAAATGCTTGAGATCAAAGATCCCATTTAGAAGCCTGTCTTCCTAAGTCACTCACCACATACACACAACTCATAGGACATTAAAAAGCTATTTACATGCAAACAGTAAAAACATGTGAAAAAAATCTCACCAGAGAACAATTGTGGATTTCTTTCATAATAGTTTTCCTGTAAAATATTCCATGTACAGTAATTGATTGTATACATAAGCCAAAATTGAACTTTAAAAAGATGCCTGAATGGTGTAACATCAAATCTGTCTTGGTGGCGCTGTGGGGTAAAGCCTCAGCGCCTAGGACTTGCTGATCGAAAGGTTGGCGGTTCGAATCCCTGCGGCGGGGTGCGCTCCCGCTGCTCGGTCCCAGCGCCTGCCAACCTAGCAGTTCGAAAGCACCTCCGGGTGCAAGTAGATAAATAGGGACCGCTTACCAGCGGGAAGGTAAACGGCGTTTCCGTGTGCGGCTCTGGCTCGCCAGATGCAGCTTTGTCACGCTGGCCACGTGACCCGGAAGTGTCTCCGGACAGCGCTGGCCCCTGGCCTCTTGAGTGAGATGGGCGCACAACCCCAGAGTCTGTCAAGACTGGCCCGTACGGGCAGGGGTACCTTTACCTTTACCTTTATGTGTCCCCCTCCTTTCCTGCCTAGTTGTCCCCCAGATTCAAGAGATAAATAAACTGAAGGACGGAGAAGTTAAAAGTAGGATGAGCAAGAGTGTGAGGGAATTCCACTTATAAGAAGTGTGCAGCTCAAAGAAGACAGGGTTTTCCCCCTTACAATTGCCCCACACCAAATCATAGCAATTTGGCCACCTGGTTCATACAGGAAGTTGTTTATTCTAATGATAGTCTGGTGCAGCAACATTAATTCCTCTTTCTCAAAGATCTGTGAGATGGATTTGACATTATCAGTTCATTCATTCCATCTATCATACTACTTGTTACGGATAGTCTGTTTCTAAAACTTCGTATGGCAAGTTCGTATGGAAGGCTTTTGTTAAACTCTGCCCCAGTTCTTTGTTTGGTTACCTTATTTTATTTTATCTCCTTAGTCATTTTTAGAAAATATTAAGCTCTTTTTTGTTGTTGGTTTTTAATCTTGATTAAATTGTGGAGCTTGGTACTTTCCAACAGAGCTGTATTGCAGATATACAATATGCCATCAGAAGAAAAATGCTGGATTTTTAATGCACCATGAATTTGCAGAAGAATTTGTGTATCTTTTGCCAAAACCTGATGTCAGATACAGCCATATAATTAGGCCTAAAATCTTGACAACTGTATTTAAACCTCCTGAAAGTTAAGACTGTCCTGCTGCTCACCAAGTTAATTTAGTATTATAATATTTAACTGGGAAGTGCCTGACTTTGCTTTTATGCATATGATTACAAGCTTTGCAACAATGATATTAGAAAATATTCTCCCAAGCACCAGAAGATTGAAAGGAAAATGAAGCAAGCAGAACAACAGTCTTGCTCAGAGGTTAAAATGGGAATATTTAAATATCTTGCAATCATCTATATTTTAATGTGAGATGAATATATTGTTCTCTTGAAATCCTGTTTTTTCCGTTTTAAGTACAGATGCTGAATATGTTTTATACAGCACAATCAATACAACATTATTAGAGCTGAGATTTTTCCATAAAAAACTCTCTACAAAATTAAGATGAGGCTGAATTTTAAATCTTTTTCTACCTTCACATATTTGATTAAAATATTCCATTAACTGAGCAAAAGCAGTCAGTTAATGGAATAGCAGGAGGTGTTTTTGCTTTTTTTATGTGTTCCTACAGAACACCTTTTGATTCCACATTACTTTTACTTGCATTTCACATGTAAGGGGCATCTATTTGTGATTTGCAGCTTATGTCCTTACAAATCATGCAGTACAATGGGACTTACTCTCTAGTAGGTATGGTTAGGATTGAACCCATTCTCATTCATCAAATTCACTCAGATCCTGTACAATGTTTTAGTTACAGATAGGTAGCCGTGTTGGTCTGCCATAGTCAAAACAAAAAAAAATAATCCTTCCAGTAGCACCTTAAAGACCAACTAAGTCAGTTCTTGGTATGAGCTTTCGTGTGCATGCACACTTCTTCAGATACCTGAAGAAGTGTGCATGCACACGAAAGCTCATACCAAGAACTGACTTAGTTGGTCTTTAAGGTGCTACTGGAAGGAATGTTTTAGTTGTTTATTTTCCAAGCAAGGTCAAGATCCTTACTGTATCTTGGTCAAGAAACTGAGATGAGGTGCTCTGCTGTGACATAATTTCTGAGTTATCTCTTGGTTTGTTTTCAAAGGCAATGAGAAAAAAAGATGGGAAACAGGAAAGTGGGGAATGGAGGGGGTGGGAACAGAAGAAAGATAAGAGATGGAGGATTGGACCAACCCAAAGTCTACTTCCAAGACTACTGATCTAAAGTAGGTTGTTTGGTTGGGTTTCATTATGGTGCCTGTTAACCCGGTAATTATTCCTGCTGGACCAAACTTGCCAGTAAAATGGCAAGGTATGAAACCAGGGGATGGAATGTTGTGTGGGATCTGTTCCCTTGGGCTTTCACTGATGGAACAGGCTTGCCTGCCCTGCCCAGATCTCCAGCAGCAACGAGAAAGGCGCCATTCAAACAGGTGAGTGCTCTCACAATGCCCTTGGGAATGTGTGTTCTCTGCGGTTCAGTAAAACGTTTGTGTCCGGCATTCAAAGACATCATAAAAGAATGGGAGTATTTTAGGTGTAGAATGCCCTACGGGCTTTTTAGTATATTTAAATGGTTGCTAAAGAACAGAGAGGGTTTTATTCAGCCCAAGATAGATGAATTAATGGTTAACAGCCCAAGTTGAAACATTGTTGAGTGGTGGAACTGTCTTTGATTATTATCACATTTTTTTACAGGGGGGTATTTTATCATTATTACTACCCTGTGAGAGAAGTCTAAATCAAGGATGGGAAATCTCTGTTCTTCCTAAGAAGTTGGACTCCAACTCCTATCAGCCCCAGCTACCATGGCCAGTGGTCAGAAAAGGTGGGAATTGTAGTCCCTGGAGTGCACCAACTTCCCACTCCAAGGGCTAAGTAGCAGGGTCTGATTGAAGCTTTGTGGCAAAATTTGATCCTGGGTTTCTCTGGACAGATCCACACTATATATTTACAGCTTATCTGGTGCACAATTAAAGTGCATAACTTCCCCCAAAGAATCCCAGGAACTGTGGTTTGTTAAAGGTGTTGGAAATTGTACCACTGTGAGGGGGAAATTGCAGAATTCTTTCTTTTGAAATGTTTCTTGGGTGTACTTTAAATATATGGTGTGGATCTGCCTTGGCTCTCAAGGTTTATTCTGGCAGCCTTTGGAAGAAAGTCGCTTCTTACAATAGCAAACCTGCAGGTAGGATGCAAAGAACTTTGGACAGTATTTTGAGGGAAATATTATGACCTCCAGGCTCTATTTTTCAGTCTCAGCTTCTGACCTGCAGTATCTTTCCTGGGATTATAATACTGGCCCACCTCACATGGTGGTTGTAATGATAATAGAATGAGGTACATGAAATACTGTGAAAACTTGAAATGCACTTTATAAATCCTAGGGTTGTCAAGGCCAAGGGAGAGATGTTTTTGCTCGTCACAGCACTGTGCTCCATCTGAACTTTGATTTACAACAGAGGTTCTTGAACTGTCGTCCACGGAAAGGCTGTGGAATAGTTAAGCATATCTGTACTTGGCCCTCTTTTTATTTATTTATTTATTTATTTAGCCATCCATCCTGGCAAGAATGATCAGTTTTGCAGAACTTGGCTCCTCAAAGCAGCACATCCACCACGTGAGAAAGCAAATGCTAAGGTTATTAAAATTTTGAATTAGTTGCTATAGATTTTTTTTTTTAAAGAAGTTTGAGTGGTTCATCAAGTGGTCCCAACCCCAAGCAATGTTCAAATGATTGACAAAAAAGACAAATTTGAGAACCACAAATGTATAGCATTTTTACCTTACCCCTTTCTCCAAGATCTTCAGAGAGCCATACTTGATTCCCTTCCCATTCCCCATTTATTTTTTATTTTTCATTACCTAGATAGACTTGCTTAAGGCCACCCAGTGAATTCAAGCCGCAGTCCTGGACTAAAACTGCAGACATATGTGAGTTTCATAGGCAGATCAAACTGTTTCTGCGTTTTCCTTTGTCCTCTGCTGCCTGGATACCACAAGTGCTATTTGTACAGCAATTTTAAGTGTGTCACACCTTTGTTAATGAAAGTGTGTCTGTTCTCTCTTGTTCTGCGTCAGGTGGACCAGAGTTTAGCTTCCAGCCCTCTGCAGAGAGTTTTCTGACATCTGATTTAAAGGAATGTGTAAATTGCCTCATGTGGTTAAGTCAGTAGGTAATCTATTTTATTGTACCTAGTTAATGCCTAATTCCAAACTGTAAAGGCAAAATGAAGTGTTCGAGGGAGAAAAATACTATAAAAGGAAATAGAACTTTAGAACCTTCTAGGCTTTAGTGTGCCAGCTAATGCATCCATCCACCTTGAGTGATTTTCCTGGCTGCTTTGTGTCCTTGAACTGAAATAGCACTTACTGCCTGCCCTAAAGGAGGATGGAGTTGTGGGTAGCTAGATACCATTGTCCTTTGCATGGCTGGAATGTAGCCTACTGTGCACAGATAAGAGTCACATCCGTTGCTCCACCCAGTTTTGCTTCTGGGCCCACCCACTGTTTTGCATATGTCCCCACCCACCACTGGCTTGTAGCCCCTAGAGTTTTGCCCATAAGGCAATGTGGCCATACAGCAGAAAAACGGTATCCTACCCCTTTTTTAGGGGACGTGGGTGGCGCTGTGGGTTAAACCACAGAGCCTACGACTTGCCGATCAGAAGGTCGTCGGTTCGAATCCCCGCGATGGGGTAAGCTCCCATTGCTCAGTCCCTGCTCCTGCCAACCTAGCAGTTCGAAAGCACGTCAAAGTGCAAGTAGATAAATAGGTACCGCTCTGGCGGGAAGGTAAACGGCGTTTCCGTGCGCTGCTCTGGTTTGCCAGAAGCGGCTTAGTCATGCTGGCCACATGACCCGGAAGCTGTACACCAGCTCCCTCGGCCAATAAAGCAAGATGAGCGCCGCAACCCCAGAGTCGGTCACAACTGGACCTAATAGTCAGGGGTCCCTTTACCTTTACCCCTTTTTTAATATAAATAATAGGTGCAGCAATTATAGTTTTCGGATCCAAATGTTCGTTCATTTCAAATCTCTCAAAAACACTTTAAGAACCTAAATTACAGTTCCACAGCACTATCCGTGTTCAAAGTGCTTAATAGCCACCTTAGCTATTGTTTCAACAACACAGAAAAGATGCACTAGATTCAGAAGACTGGATGGCAGGATTCTACATTGTAGGACCATGGATTCTACATGTGTAGAACTGTTTCCCTTGATTAAAGAGTTTAAATTAACATTTCCAGTCAAAAATAATTTATTTTAACTGCCGTTCTCTGGAATTTCTGACTTTTAAAGTGGGCAGTATTGATTATGCATTATTGCAACAAAGAACACTGAGCTCATTGAAGTGCATCAAAAAAAGGAGGATGTTTTATGTAATGGTCAAGGATCTTGTTCCAAGCAAGAGACATAACTCATTTCAAGGCCAGTGTCTGCTGCTCTTTAAATACCATGACTAAGGCCAATGAACATCATGTAAATAACAGCATCACTGCAAACTGGATCAAGTAATTGTCCTGTTTGACCACCATCAAGTATTTTTTAAGATTTAAGGGTGTTTTGTTCTGTTTTTACAAAGTAGCCCTCAAAGAAGGGCGTTCGAATTTTCCGCATCTGTATCATGACATAATATTGGCTTGCATCTGCTCTTCCATTATTTTAAGATTTGTGTAGAAGAACATACAAGAAGCAGAGGGTCAAAAGATGGGAATCATCTAAGGACTGTAGGCAAGCAAAGGGGAAGCAACATGATAGACGTGTATGACATCATGCATACTGTGGAGGAAAGTAAGTTTTCCTTCTTTTCTTATAATATTAGAACTTGGGGTCACCCAATGAAAAATTCAGGGCAGACAATGGAAAATTCAGGGCAGACAAAAGAACTTCACACTTTGCTTAGTTGAACTTCAGTCTGCTACCACAAGATGTAGTGATGGCCAACTTGGATGGTTTTAAAAGGCAAATTCATGGAGGATTCAACTATGAGCAGCTGTAAATCATGATGTCTGAATTATAGTATGCTTCTGTGCATCAGTTCCTGGAGATACGGGTGGGGGAGTACTGTTTGCTCAATGTCCTGCTTGTGGCCTTTTTCATTAGGCATCTGGTTTGCCACTGTGAAGACTGAATACTGTATTAGATAGACCTCTGGCACAGCTCTTGTTATGATCACATCTGATGCATATGTTCCCCTTATGTACTCTATGCAGCTGCACTATTATGCTTGGGCAACCAGAAATTTCTTCTTAGAACAGGGATAGCCGTTGTGGTGTCCTTCAGATGTTGGGAGCTACAACTCCTCCATCCTTGACTATTAGCCATGCTGCCTGGGGCTTATGGGAGTTGTAGTCCCAAACACTTAGAGAGCAACATGTTGTCTCTAGGACTGACAAAATGGGAAGGGCCACCAGTCTTAATGGGACACGGGTGGCACTGTGGGTTAAACCACAGAGCCTAGGACTTGCCGATCAGAAGGTTGGCGGTTTGAATACCCGTGATGGGGTGAGCTCCCGTTGCTTGGTCCCTGCTCCTGCCAACCTAGCAGTTTGAAAGCACATCAAAGTGCAAGTAGATAAATAGGTACTGCTTTGGCGGGAAGGTAAACGGCTTTTCCGTGCGCTGCTCTGGTTCGCCAGAAGTGGCTGAGTCATGCTGGCCACATGACCCAGAAGATGTACGCTGGCTCCCTTGGCCAATAAAGCGAGATGAGCGCCGCAAGTCCAGAGTCAGCCACGACTGGACCTAATGGCCAGGGGTCCCTTTACCTTTGCCTTACCAGTCTTAACCCCTCAGTTCCTTGAAGAAGATGCTTCTAACATAAGCTACTGTTCAATAGCAAATGACACTTTATTATAGTGGGGAACATACGATTAAAATGTGACTGCAATTTTAAAAATCTATAAATAGACAATAAAGAACTTGCAAACATGCATAACCTGAAAACTCCAGTTGGCAGATGTGTACTATCCATGTGTGATTATACGAAGGGTACTCAAAGAACAGTTGCAGGTTAATTATGTGCATTGGCCTGCAGAAATTTATTAAATTAAACATATTCAAGGAAGATGGGTTTGGCAGTGGCTAACAGCCATTAGCTAAATTTCACGTTGGCAATATAAATTCACCTTTAAATATTCCTTATGTATTTGCCAATCCATTGTAGTGTTAATCCATGTAATGTAATCAATCAAACTCTTTAAATTCTAATTCCCGATTACACTAGGCCTTAGTCCAAATGATGTTGCAAGGAACTGATGTGCTTCGGTGTGTTGCTCATGAGAGAAGTGACATGGCTCTATTAACTGAGATCACAACGAGGAAGTGATTTGGAAGGAAGATTCCATAATGCCTTTTCTTACAAAGGATGCAGTTGAAAGAAGTGCCAAGATTCCTTAACCTGGTTCACTACCTCAGAACAAGTCTCCTCAGTGTAGTTCTAATAGTTCCTCACCAAATTTAGCTGCAAGAGCCTCACTTCGAGGGCTCTAGAGAAGGTGAAGCAAACTCTGAGGGGATGACATATATTAATTTTATGTAGAGATAGACAAATCTACTTTTTAAGATCAACTGATTTGTTTCCCCTGGGTCTAGAAGAGCAAATACTACTGAGAAGTGGCAATCTAATCTTGTTAGTACTGTTCTATTTTAGGAGGCTCTCTGATGTATCCCGGGAACTTTGCAGTCTACTAGGCTCTTTATATAATTCTGTTTGATTAGAGCAACAGAAGTAGTCCAAAAACGGAACCTGAAACAGTTCACTTACTCCTTGAGTGCTTGTACTTCTACTCTAAAAATAAATAAATATTTTTTTGCCGTTTCTGTCCAAGTAGCCTTGTAATTCAGATGAATCCTGTTTGAGCTTTTATTGAGAGTTGGGCTGTTTATTTACATGCATACATGGGAGGCAGGGTCTCCCCAGGGTCCCCTGTGATAGTCAGAACACTCTTAAGTGTGATTTTAATTTGCATGTCCACATATCCTGCATTTCCCTAGGCCTGCAGACAGGAAAATGCAAACACAACTCAGTGGCGGGGAGTGCGGTTTCAGCTTGTGACAATGAGCCCTGCGTCTCTATTGCCAACTTCACAATAATAATGGTGGGGATCGTATACCATGACTGCAGAGTCTGGTTGTTAGGACAAGTTGTGAAGCTTTCTGACTATACACACAGGGGGAGGAATCGTATTTCTGATTCCTACCCTATTTACTCCAAGTAAGTGTGAACTTGCAGACATCAGTCAAGGTGGCTTCAATTATATATAACTGTGTCACTTTGCAGCAATTGCATGTCAATAGATCTGCATGTACTTCCTGTACACAGGAATGCAAATAACTGTGAGCCTGAGAGTGGCAACATGTTACAGGCACTGGCGGAGGAAGAGGAGTGCGGGGAGAGCGCCCCACCCCTGGCAGCATGATCCCCAGGGTGCCATCGCAGCTGCCTGCCCGTGCTGGTGCCCCACCCCCACAGGCACATGAAGCTCCGCCAGTGGTTGCAGGGGTAGCCAATGTGGTGCTCTCCCAATTATACTGAACCACAGCTCCCCTCCTCCCTGATCTGTGGCTATGCTGGCTTGGGCTGTTGGAAGTCGAATGCCACCATTAAGTATGTGAAACGGCTCGATAGAGCAAGGTGGTAGTAGTGGGTGGGGGGAAAAAACATTCATGTTTCAGTTTGTAATCTTTCCAGAAAAGAAAAGTGGAAGAGCCGTTTGCGAGAGGAGTATACTGTATTATATTATTTTCTCATTTTCTTTGCGAGTTACTAATTGCTGCATTAAATGCACATAGTTGCTTCTGCCATTGAAAGCCCCATGATGTGAACATTAAAAGCATCTTCCTTCCTGGGAATGCTTGTACAATACCCATGCCACTTTTTTAAAAAAAGAAATCAAGAACCTGTTTTCTGCACAGCTTTTACAAATAAAATGAAATGTTGAGAGAAAGAATGCCTGAAGAAAAGAAAGATGCCCTTTCTCACAGTTATTTCTATATGCACAGGTGTGTAGAGTGGGTATGAAAAGGAAGTGGGTGGTTTGATGACAAGTGCAATACAACAGCCTGTTCCGTATTTTGAATTCCCTTATGTAGCTTTTTTTGTTTGATTAAATGCTGTTGAATTTCAGTCTTATGTCATTTTGACTCTCCCCTATGATATTTAGAAATGTTACCAAGTAACAGAAGCTGTTATGCACAAGAGTGACGCTCTTGACATCCGTGGGGTTAGCAACAAAAGAACCTCTTATGATGTAAATAGGCTGGAGAAGGTCAGCCTTATAATGTTTCTCATGGAGACAGGTACTTTCAGCCAAACGGGAGGTAGTGAGATATAAGCCTCATCTGCTGGAGGTCTTGGAAACCAGCATAGATCTATTGTCAAGCCAAAATAACCATGGGAAATGGTTCTAGAATGTTTGGAGGGGTGGGTTTCTTTTTGTATGACAAAGGGGAGAAGTGATAGAGGGTGACAATACTAAGCATGTTGGGGAGATCAATAGAAGGTCCCCCATTTAACTTGGGATCATACAATGAAATAAATTGGCAAGAGATACAAGACAGGCAAAAGGTTTGGGGGTTATGCTGTGGTCTAAACCACAGAGCCTAGGGCTTGCCGATCGGAAGGTCGGTGGTTCGAACCCCCGCAACGGGGTGAGCTCCCGTTGCTCAGTCCCAGCTCCTGCCAACCTAGCAGTTCAAAAGCACGTCAAAGTGCAAGTAGATAAATTTGTACCGCTCCGGCAGGAAGGTAAACAGTGTTTCCGTGCACTGCTCTGGTTTCGCCAGAAGCGGCTTAGTCATGCCGGCCACATGACCTGGAAGCTGTACACTGGCGCCCTTGGCCAGTAAAGCGAGATGAGCGCCGCAACCCCAGAGTCGTTCGCGACTGGACTTAACTGTCGGTAGTCCTTTACCTTTATAAGACAGGCAAAGAACTTTACATTGTGCATAATTAATTTATGGAATCCACTGCCACAAGATGTGGTGAAGGCCATTATCTTAAAGCAGGATTAGGCCAGTGTTATTGGACCCCCAGATATTTTACCATCATCCTTGACCACTGACTAAGATGGTTAGGGATGATGGCAGTTGTAGTCCAACCACTTCTGGAGATTCTGAACTGTGGATTCACAGAGGAAAACTGTTCTGTCAGTGCTTGCCAGTCACAATGCAACCACTAGTTTCAGCAACAGCAAACAGAACAGGGGTATTCCCTTCATGTCCTAATGAGCTTTCCAGAGGCATTTGGTGGGCCATTACGAAGAACAAGTCATTGGTTTAGAATAGACTAAGTCTTCTCCAGCGTGGCTTCTCTTATGTTTCCATGCATGCATGAGGCACACACATGGGGGCACCATAGTGTTGAAAGAACTATTTATTTTTCTTTGAGGGTCACCTTCAGATTCCACTTTTATGACCTAGAGAGCTCTTAGTCCCCACTTGGACTTGGCAAGCTATACAATTGCTGCTGCTGACATTCCTAAAAGAGAGACTGTCAAAAAAAGGTAACAGTAGTTTAAGGGAAATATTATTGGAACATGGATAACACCCTCCAAAACACATCACTGGCCATATCAGGTAATTGCCTTGATCAAATGCTGAGGATCATAGTCTGGCCATGAAGTCTATTATAAAGACTTCATATATAAAGACTTCACTAAATACTTCAGCCAAGGGTTAGAGGCTTTCCCATCGTTCAGGGAATGTCTGTGAGAAAAAACAATGTGGGATGCAGGGGTAGCTAACTTTATTTAGTTAGCCTCCAGAGGCTGTACACCAGTGGTGTTGGGTGCAATGTTCTCGACTTTTGCATGCTATTAGCAAAGAGGCAAAATGGCCAGATTGCTATATAGCAATGTAAGCAGCTTGTCTTGTTTGTTAATAGGATATACAAGTGGAAAATGCACAGAATGGCTGTAGCACTCGTTAATAGCAACGTAAACTAGATAAATTAAAACTGGGTAACATGCTAATGACTTTCCTGTAAAATTTCTATTGACAGGTGTTTGTCATAGTGACATTTTGTTTCTCACAATAAGTAGTGTGGAAATAGAGAGCTGATGCATCAGCTGAAGACAAGATGAACATCTCACCGGAATTAAACTTGCATACTTTCAGCAAAAGCTTTGAACTCTGGAATAACTCTCACATTTATTCTTATAAGAAATTGTCTTCTAGCCTTCCTCTAAACACACATATAAGTAAGATGAAAGAACGCCTCAACCCACAACTTTTTGATAGCTGCCTCCATATTAATCAGCTCCCACACAAATGCTGGGGAACACTTAAGTAAGCATCATGCCACTGCTCATATAGCTCAGAAGATTTCCTAATGACTAATCACTCCACCATCATTTTAAAAGGTGCGGCAAGTTGAAAAGCTTTGTTCTGCTGTGATTCTATGATATAAGTAATCATATTTGCAGTTAGAGCCAAATAATTAATCTTACTGTTGACATCCAGATCTTCTCACAAGCAGAAAATCCCACCCTTAGCAAGGTGCATGCAGTCATTTTTGCAAATCTGTCTCCCTTCCTTGCATAAAAGAAAATGACAGTCTGTTTGTTTTTCATTTTGGAAATTCCTTGTCCTACCACAGCTTCCTTTGTCAGATCTCTTATGATTTACCTCTGGCAACTTCTGAATTTTCAAAGCCAGATAGAACGTTTCTATTCCATTCTGAGCTTTCTGTGTTCCCAATATTTAAGTTTATTAAATATTATATAGCTTTATGTGGAGGGTTTTATGGGGATAGTGGGGAGCTAGTGTTAAAGCTCAATCCTATACATGTTTACTTCGAGCTACACCCCACTGTGTTCAATGGAATTTGCTCCCATGTAAGGATTGCAGCCTGTATCACATACTGAAATCCAGATTTTAACATACTGAAGCTGACCCCATCACTACCTGCAAAATGTTATTGACAGATGAAGATGCACCATGGATCATTCTTACTTAATAGTGTTAGTTAGGCAGCTCTTGATTGACCCATCATATACATGCTGGTACCCATAGTGACTTTCTCCTTGGACAACAGTGTCATCAGCTAGTCTATTTTCTTTCGCTATTAGGTTCCTCTTCCTGCCTTATTTCCGTTCCTTCTGCAGTGTGTCATGGGTCTTCACTAGTTATTATTTAATTACAGTGGTACCTCAGGTTAAGTACTTAATTCGTTCCAGAGGTCTGTTCTTAACTTGAAACTGTTCTTAACCTGAAGCACCACTTTAGCTAATGGGGTCTCCTGCTGCTGCCACACCGCCGGAGCACAATTTCTGTTCTCATCCTGAAGCAAAGTTCTTAACCTGAAGCACTATTTCTGGGTTAGCGGAGTCTGTAACCTGAAGCGTATGTAACCTGAAGCGTATGTAACCCGAGGTACCACTGTATTTTATTTTATTCATAATAGTGATGCACTGGCTTTCCTCATACAAGTTCCTGGCAACTCCCTGCAAACAGCATAACACACAGTAAAACTAGAAATCACAAAACTATAGGAGCATAGGAAGCTGCCTTAAAATGAGTGAGACCATTGTATTCAGGAACGACTGGCAGTGGATCGCCAGCATTTCAGGCAGAGTTCTCTTCTAGCCCTGCTTGAAAATGCTAGGGATTGAAACTGGGACGTTCTGCATGCAAAGCACAATGGCAGATCAGGAGGCAGAGACAGGTTTTTTTTAAGCAGCAATAAAATATCAAAAGCAGAGCAATGAAGACTAGCTGGTAAAGTAAAGTTTTTAAAAGCCTATGTAAACAAAAAAAAAATGTTTTAACACTAATTCAAGGGCAGTAAATGCCTTGGAATCATCAGCCTTGCAACAATTTTGTAAAATAAGTATTTATTCCTTTTTTCTTTTCTTTTTTACAGATGATATACCTGAAAGACAGTTCTGTAGACAAAGCTGCTCAGTGGGCCTTGAATTAAAAGACACTGGTCTTCTATGTCTAAGCCTAGTACTTTATCTATGAAACAATACTCATTTTTTACATATTGGTCTTCTTGTTGTCGTTGGATATGATATGGGGACATAAGCTTTGCAAACACAACTCACGTTATGCAACAAGAGATCAGATATATCACTCACTCTCTTTATATCTTTGCCCGTTGCACTGGGTGGCCAGATACTGAACAAGAACACAAGTCAGTGAAGGAGAAACATTTGAGGAAAAACAGCACGCATCATATAAACAACTTACCTTAAGGGTAGGATTAATTATATAACAGAGATCCATTACATTCTGTTGATGCAATTATAAACTATTATAGCTAATTAGTGATTATACTAAATCTGTAAAGAGGAATGTATGCAACACACAGTCAACAGTCATTATCACTTCCGCTTCTATACCACCTGTCATTTTGGATTTTTAGCAATTTTGAATATTCCTAAAGTGGTTTGCAAGCTATGCTGTGAAAGCCTTGGAGTTTTGGCTCCATATAAAGGCGGAACAATCAGAAATGGGGATCATGTAGGATTTTCTTACCCCACTCCAATGAAATAAAAATACTAATTAAATGTTAAATGAAATGAACTTTCTATTTTCCTCTCCTCACACACTTGCTTGCAGTTGCCAACAAGTAAACTTCCTGCCTGTATTTAACAGTGTTTCAGATCAATGGGTTCCTCCCCCATCAAAGGATCTCAGCTAAGCTATGACTTTTTAGATTGAGCTATATGCTACAGTATTGTTATTACCACCAAGAATGCAGTGGTTTTGGGTGTGCTTAAACATACTGATGCCAATGGCATCTTTGTAGGATAAGGCTTCTAAATTTCTGGTGTACACGCAGGATACATATCATACCAGTTTAATCTGCTGCATTTTCGTGATATTTTTGCAAGATCCTTCAATTTTAATAATGTTTTGTATATTTTTGACAACAGCCCTTTTACCTTCACTATCAAATCAATTCCATTATTCACGTTTGATTAGTTCTCTATCAGAGGTCATCTGACTTCTGAACAAAATTAGCAACCCAAATGGAAGTATGGAAACAAGACTGAATGTTGTGGGGGGTGGGGTGGGTGGGGCTAAAACCGTGCATTTTACCAGTTGGTTCCACAAGAGGGAAGATTGCTGTGCACACTTAACCCAGGAGTAAGTCCCATTGAACACAGTAGGCCTACTTCTGAATAAATATGCAGTGGGTTGCACTGTTAAGTCTGCAATAAAATCTTGGTTTCTTCCCAAACCGTTCATGTCTCAGTTATGAAATCTCATTCTGCTACCCTTAAATGCTGATTCAGAGTTCCTAAATTTTGCAGTTCAGCATGATTTATTATAATGTCTTCTGGCTTATAGCTAAACATTTAAAAGTTAGGATAAAGAGAAGAACCATTTCCATAGAGGTAAAGCAGCAGGTAGAAACAGGGGTGCCAGAAAAAATACAAATGAAAGACGTTTTGTTGTGTCCAAAATAAGAAATACCTCAATGTTCTATGGAGGTGTGAATTGTGAAGATAAGGGAACATCCATTCATTACATGAGACTGTGGTTTTCTAGAATAATGGACAACCTTTAGACAAAGAATGCCATGGTACCCTAGCATCTGATAAAGAAGGCTATGAAAGCTCATGCAACCATTAAGCAATTTGTCCCTCTGTCACAGTGTGCCCTGTGCCTATGTCACCTTCAGGTTTTCTACCAATACAGAACTTGTTCTCCAGGGGTCCTGCCAAGACATCCCCACCATTAGCAGTAGTTGTGAAAAGCAATACAGCTGGGGCAATATAACCAGCTGCTGACCAGTAAGAAGTTGGTGGGGGAAGTTAGTCCTTCTCTTAGCTAATGCGATTTGGTGGGGCTTGGGCTGGGGAAGTATGATCAGAAGAAGTCCAGAAACTCAGCTATAAGGTAAGGCACTTAAGTATCTAAAATTTAGACAGAAAGCTCCCCTTCCTGAGAATCCATCTGCTCTTGTTTCATAAGCCCTTGAGCATGCCTCGTTTTACATGGGATAGAACCAGTCAATTATTTCTTCTGTGCCTTTTCCTAACTTATAGGGCTCAGGCACAGCAAAAGGGTGGACTGACAGCTAGCTCCCTATTGGCCAGATGAGCAGATGAAATGGTTAAGATCGTTCTTAAATGGGTGAAAAAAAGAGGAATAAATATAAATCTGTACCTGCAACATGAGGGAATTCCATGATTGAATGGGCCTCCATATAAAAAGTCTCAACAAAGGGCCCTTAGGCGGGACCCTCCTACATCAGTAGATCCCGCTGTAAGGTGAGTGAGCCTTTGTGGGCTAGGTCATGCTAGGGGACTAGGAGAGCAATATAAATCTTTCACAATGTACCCAGCATAGTGCTGCTGTAGGGCATCATGGGAAATTAAAAGGCGATGGGAAAGGACTGCAGCCCAGTGACAGGGCAGATGCCTTGCATGCAAAAGGTCTCAGGTTCTATCTCCAGCTTCTCCAGATAGGGCTCAGAAAGACTCCTCTCTGAAACTGCAGAGAGCCACTGCCAGTCCATGTTGTCACTGCTGAGCTAGATGGACCAATGGCCTTACTTAATATAGGGCAGCTTCCTACATGCTGGCCATACAAAGTTTTTACAAATAGGCAGTGCTTTATTCTGGGGGTACGCAGGGCTACGCATACCCCTAAACATTTTGTGAATCTAAGTTTGGCCTCATTGAGGGGCAGTATTTCAATATGAGTAGGAAAATGAGAGAAAAAAAGCACTGCATATAGATATAGTAAACATTTTTTAAAAAAAACCTGGCTGTACCTTTTTAGACTAAACTTTTTAAAAACGTTTTTGCAACTATGTTTAGAATGAAGATCTAATCTTTAATAAATATCCTATAGTGAGAGTTTGGGTGAGTAGGGTGGTGGGCTTCTGTGCAGCTAAATTAGGCAAACTGGGATATACTATTTACAAGAAAGACCAGTCCTTTTAATTCTCTGGCTATTATGCTGCACGGTTTTCTAGCTTAAACGTTGGATCCAGCTAATTTCTACTTGGGAGGAGACAGATTGAAATTAACAAGCCTAAATGAGTCACGTCCATTAATTTCAATGGGTCAACTCAGAGTGTTGGATAGAGTACTAAACATCTGGACTGCTCCAATTTTAAGCATCAGTGATGGGTTGATATAAATTAAGAGAAATTGTGTTCATGACTCAGGCACCTCCTGTACTCAGGTTGCCCCTCTTTGAAAAGTTAGATACACATTTTCCTAAAGATCACGTTCCTGGGATTGGCACTGGTATCTGCTTGCAATCTGCCAGTTCCGAATGAAAGCGGATGCAAATCAAAGAGAGAGAAAGCAAAGCCCAAACAGGTATCAGAGCAATCCATTGTCACGTGTTCCCTGTAATAGCAGCTTGGTCTTTGGACAGAGGGCCACCCATCCCAAAAGGATAACTTCCACTTTCCCACCTCGGACTCCCCCCGCCCCCCACCACCTACAAACCTCCCTCCTCCGCACAAAGCGGCTCCAAACTACCAACCCCTTCCTTTTTCTTGCCCTTCCCCTCCTCCAGGTAAAGCAGAGGCCGGCGATTGGGCAGACGCGCCGCCCGTTCCCGGTCCGCGTCCAATCCGGCTCGAGCTAACGGAGGCAGGGCGCCCAATGGGCGCGAGGCCTGACGCCCCTCGCCCGCCACAGACGGGGCGGCGGAGCCTGCGGAGTGCCATTCGGAGGGAGGGCGGCGGAGCAGGAGGGTAGGTTGGCAGGGCTGGCTGGCTGCAGGTGCGGTAGCGCCGCCTCCCCCCCCCCCCTGGCGCTCGCGGCTAGGTAGGAGCGCGAGCCTTAAGCAACCCCCCCGCTCCCACCACCACCACCCCAGCTGTGCCTCCTCAGCGGCCGGCGCCGTGTGGACAATGTGAGCCGCGAGGAGCCGAGCTGCCGACGAGGGCAGCCATGGCCACAGCTGGGCGGTAGAACTTGCCTCACTCGGGATCCCCGGTCGCCTTCCCATCCCCCCTTTTTTTCCTTCCCAGGGGAAAGAGCCTCGAGGGGAGGAAAAAACCCGCCTCGTTCCTGTGGCCCTCGGAGCCGCCGCCATGTCCAGCTCCTCCTCGCAGACCCCTCCTCACCACCCGCCCGCGCAGAGGATGCGCCGCGGGGCCGCCGGGTCCCCCACCAGCGGCGGCGCCGGAGCCTCCTCAGTCGGTAGTAGCGGGGCCGGAGCAGCAGCAGCAGGAGGAGGAGGAGGAGGAAGCGGCGGTAGCGGCGCCCCCGGTGGCAGTTCGGGGACTAGCCGGCTGCTCCAGCCTATCCGCGCCACCGTCCCTTACCAGCTCCTCAGGGGCAACCAGCACAGCCCCACTCGCTCTCCCGCCGCCTCAGCCTCGGTGGGGAGCAACACCGGCCCCGGGGGGCCTCGCGGAGCAGCAGGAGGAGGAGGCGGCAACAACGGCGGCGGCAGCAGCCCGCCCCCGCCCAGCTCGACCCCTCCGTTGTCCCTCGCGGCTGCCGCCTCCCCGCCGGGAGCAGGCGGCGCGGCGGAGCCCGGGAGGGTGAAGGTGAGGCAGAGGCGCTCGCCCGACAGCAGCAGCGGCAGGCGGAGAAGCATCTCACCTGAGAGGAGGAGCCCCAGTTCGCCCATCTACAGAGGTAAGGGCACCTGTGGGGCTCTCACCTGGAATCCGTCTCTCTCCGCCCCCCAAAAAATCCCATTTTCCACCTCAAACTCCCCACGCAGCACTGTGGAGAAGACCCTCCTTGAGCCACCCCTCTAAAAAATAACAAACGACCCCGCGGTTCATGTTTCGGATTATGGCACCACCTCCCCGATCTAGCAGCGCATTTCTGTCAAGGGTTTGCTCGGAAGTATCTTCTCGTCTTTTCGGTGGGGGCCTCATGCCCTGGTAAGTGTGAATACGATCGCCAGCCCAAAAGAAGGCGAAGTGACTCAGCCCTTAAAAAAAACACAAACACCCAAAAACACACCACCCTAAATGTTTAGACTCAAGGTCTTAATTCAGCTCGAGCTTGCAACGGGGAGTCTTGGTTAGTGACCCCTTTTAACACCCTGCATCTGCTCTGCTATACTCCTTGCGGTTTAGGCTGCTGAAGGGCTATAAAATTCTACCTTGCAATCCTTTAACTATTGGTAAAGTGAGCCTTGTTGCATATCCTTAAAGGAGAGAGGAACTCCCAAGCTCTATTAATGCAGAGCTACTAAACTAGAAAGTAAGCTGCTGCGTTTTATGTGTGTGAATAGAATGCTTGGACTGGCTTGTGCCCTGAAGCAGAATTCTCAGTTTAATGAAGTATATTTTATCCACCTTTTTTAAAAGGGGTTAGAAGAGTGTTTTTCAAGGCTTGCGTTGCAGCATGCTGTATCCATGCCTTGTATGGAAATTTTCATCTGGTTTAGTGCCTAAAGGCTGGGCTAATGTCTGATGGTTCCATATTGGCCAACTTACATTTAAATACTTCAATAAGTTATTGAAGCGTAAGTTCTGAGATGTCTGCCTTCAGGGAAGCTGAAGCACAAAGATACTAGCATTCTCTACCAAGACCATAAGATTTGCAAAACAGCAGTGTTTGTAAAAGTATTCCTGTACCCTTTTACCAGGAAGGTATAAAAAACACCTGACTTAAACAACTCATGCTAGCAAAACTGCAGGTTCTAAATAGAATACAACACCCATGCCGCTCCTGCAATATTTCCAATATATAAGATGCACAAATCTACTTACAAAGCTTTCGAAAACGCCTGTCCCTCAAATGCAACCCTTTGTAGAGCTAAAATTAAACCTTGTTGAACCCTGGAGGCAAGTAGAATGCACATTCTGTGGTATTCTTGTTAAAGAATATAATGTACTAGGAAAAGTTCCCTCCAAACATATTTGAAAAAGTTTCTTTAAAAGGTGGCTCTGTCCACTCCCCTTAAGCAGTTGAATGAATCATATGAAATATACTGCTTATCCTTCTATAGCTATTGGGTAACCTGTATCTTTAAGCACGTCTTTAATCATGCCAAGACTGTGTTTTGTTTCAGAAGCAAATTAGATACCTCTCTTGATATAGTATTGAATGCAGCAGGTTGGATGCATTATTGCCATGAATCCTTGCACTTAGTTGTGCAGTTATGGTTATTTGGATTGTACTAAATTCACTCCTCCAAAATGTTGCTTGTATTATATTAGCCTTAAAAACATTTACATCTAGATGAAAATTTAATTTCCCCCCTTGCATTTCAAATTACATGTAAGTTATGCAACAGACCTATGATCTTGATTCATCCTTATGGAAACCCTTATGGAATTAGTGTTTCTAAACCAAGTATTTTGTAAAAATGGAGGTTAATCCATGTTAATGGGTCTAGAAAATGTAAGCTTTCTTTTATGGGGACAAGACAAGTGCATACAATTCTAATTAAGCTAACTCAAACATTTCTGTTTGCTTGCTAAAATAAAACAAAATGGAAAACTGCTAACAAATACTGCATGTTTGAATCTGCATTTAAATGTGTTGTGTTTGTTAACAAATACTAAAAAGCTGATCATTCTTTTATCAAAGTATTTTAAAATAATACAGTCTCTTTTAATAGATGAATTATGTTACTGCCTTACTTTCAATGATTCAGTCCTCTTAAATTATAACTGAATGACTTCATTAAACTTGTTTGAGCCTGCCTTAAGCCATCATAGCAGCATCCACTGTTTAATAGAGTTGTGAGAATACAATATATAACTATGGATTGACCGCAGTGAACTGTTAACCTGCATGTACCATAAGGAAATCCTCATTAGTTGAGCTGGCATTTCAAAGCAGGCACCCTCCAGTAAATCCCAAACAAATGAAAATAAGTGCCCACGTACTGAATATTTGAATTCATTCATTTTATAATTTCTAGAAGGACAGCTATGTTAGCCTGTTGCGGCAAAAACAAACAAACAAACAAACAAACAAACAAACCAAGCTATTGAGGCATCTAACTTTACTATGACGTAAGCTTTTATGGACCATAACCCACATTTGTATCTGATGTAGTAGACAGTAGTCCACAAAAGATTTATGCCATAATCAGTTTCTTAGCCGTTAAAGTTCCACTAGATTTTGTTGCCTTTTAGGGTCTATGGCATCACTCATCTTAGATAGCAGAACAAGCCTTATTTAATTCTGCAAGCTAATAAATAAAATATTTAGTTTTACTTTCAAATTCTTAGCCTGCAGAATCTGCCCCGTGGACTAGTTTCACCAGTTGTTCTGACTCTGGCCCATGTAGTATAGTTAGCATGGCAACCTGCATTATGGAATAACTTCAGAGAACTCGGTTGCTTTGTGAAAACTCCTTTGTAGCAGAATAAATCAATTTAGCTTCAATCATTAATTACTCTAATTATTCAGTTACTTATTTTAACTGTTTTCAAAGAGCATGAAAGAATAATAAATATGTTTCATAGATACCATACTTTAGAATGTTTTAGGTCACACATAAATGTATCTTGTTTTCTCTTTGCATTAGTGTTTATACTGCAATGCATGGCTCTGGCTTTGCAAATGAGTTGCATTATTCAGTTGTACTGGAGCCATTCTAGGGTATATATATATATATATATATATATATATATTTGTATACATAGGTATGTCTTTCACTTTCTTACAGTTTAGATGTTTAAAGGACATTGCTCTGATTTAAGTTCTTTAGTAAAAATGGAGCTGCCAGAGGTTCTTAAAAGAAATCTGCAAAAGTGCTCTGGGTTGGAAGCTTGTACAGGTCAGGCAGCTGCCACTGCAGACGCTGACATCACTACTG
This sequence comes from Podarcis gaigeae, assembly GCF_964106915.1. Classification (NCBI taxonomy): domain Eukaryota; kingdom Metazoa; phylum Chordata; class Lepidosauria; order Squamata; family Lacertidae; genus Podarcis; species Podarcis gaigeae. The sequence continues at coordinate 29,775,736 of NC_139688.1, forward strand.
CATGAATGAAAACAGCTTCCTCTGGGTTTTTTCCCCTTCCATCATCCTTCCCCCTTTTGCAGCTTAAGGATGATCTAAAATGTTGGTTTAAAAAAAACCAAAACATTAATTCTGGTTTAAAATAGAATCAAGCCAGGCCAATCTTTAGAGCTGAAATTTGTAGAACAGGGTTGTTGTTTTTCTACAAAAATGCATTTTCTTTCTTTCTACATATTTATAATCTTCAGCAACGTACATTTTAAAACGTAATAGTCATTGCATGCTTTGGGTTTTGTGCATATTTATTTGGAGTACTACAGCATCTGATGTTTTATTAAAACTGACGTTTTGCAGTTTCCCCCCTTTCTATTACATTTTTAAAAACTGTTTCCTTGTTGCATTTTTTGAAGATAAAAACAGATGTCTTACAGCCATCCTGGGATATATTTGCATGAAGAGTGGTTTATAAATACGCTAAATAAGCAAGCATTTGTTTTACTGAGTTCCATGGTTGTACGAAAAAGGAATAATACATATGTGAATTAACCCAGTGCAAAAAGTTGTACTGGAAAATAATGGTGACTGAACAGCATTTGGTTACTTGAATGCCACTGTGTTAAAATATTAGCTAACCAAATAAAACAGTCATAGTGTTTTATTTGGGAGAAATGCTTGCTGCTTTGTAATAAAACTAATGCATTTCAATTACATAATCCACATTTTACATTCTAATCCGGCCCTTTTTAAACTAATATAAATGTGAATTCACTTGTTTTAAAAAATATTTAAGCTGTCCTTCTGTGAATGCATGACTTCTAAATTTACTCCTGGAGGTTTCCTTTACCAAATCAAGATAAAAATATGATAAATTAAGCACAGAGAGTACAATTTAAAATGTATAATCTCTGGCAAATTATTTGGATGAGACATGGCTATTGTCTGTAATTTAAAATGGATGCAGATGTTTTCTTACAAGCCTCTAAAGGGTTATGGACAGTGAATTTAATCTTTAAATGCTTTTGTTAACAAGTTCAAGTAGCCTTTGAATATATTCTGAGGCCTAGAGCTTGCTCCTTCCTCCCCCTACTGCTGAGAATAAATTATCTTGGGCTACATTGGCATAAATACAAGATAGTTAACTAGACCTGTTTTCTTAAAGGTGAAGGGCAGTTGACCTATGTCATAAATCATTGTGAAAACATAGCTCAAGTTTATGGCTTTCATGTTTGGTTTGATTTATTTACTGGTTATACACATACAGTTGTTTCAAATAAGAGTACTAATGCATCAGGTGCTCATGTTGGCATGCTCAGTGAACTTGTGCCTTGCACCATCACATACAAAGTTGTGTTTTTCTTCCATAGTGTGTAGAAAAATGTCATATATGGGATCTCACTACTCTCAAGAACTCCCCTTGGTGATGCCCTGGACACTTACCTGAAAAGCTAACTTTTTATGACTGCATTGTGATGGTGCACTAAACTAATATCGAGAATAAGATCCCACATGTTCAGAATGGTTTGGTGTGAAACAGGTTGCTTCTGGCCCAACCGTACGCATGTCCCCCCAAAACATTTGCTCTCTGGCTCATCTTTGGTGGAAATTGGATACCAGAATCAGAACCTTCTTGATGGTGGCACTGCAATTACAGGACACTCTCAAAAGTTCAACAAGCTTCCTGTTTTAGACAGATATTGAAAAACCTTATTTAGGAAGACATATTATTCTTGTGTTTTCACTACTGTTGTTGTGGATAATGTGCTCGTTTATCATCTTCTTTCTGAATGATATTGTTTGTATTTCCTAAGTAACAATGGTATGTAGTTGCTTAGCAGATTGTAGCTCTCAGAATCCTGGCTTCTGTGAAAGCATGGAACCAAAACAGACATTATGGTGGCTATGAGTAAAGTACTTTGTGAAAATTCCATGTGTCCACCAGCATATGTTACATGCTTCATGTCAACGCCTTTACATGTAGAATTTGTGCCTGTTCTGACATCAGATAGACAACATGTTGATGTATGCAAATGAGCACTCGACATGTCGCATAAATGCTTATACAAATAAGCATTTTATCTGTGGCTAAAAGATGTCCTTTTCAACATCTTAGTAAATTGTTAGAGTTGTCATCATTCATTTAAGCTGCATCTTCTTTATGTAGAGCAACTTTCTGAATTATTTTGGTCATGTTATTGGGTATGTATGAAAGCAGAGATTAGCGCCACACCTCATAGTCAAATTTGACTGGACGTAACTGTCCAGAGGTCCTTTACCTTTTTTACCTTTATGCTAAAAGTATCTTGGATAAAAAGTTTTAAAAGCATATGTCTAAATTAGAATAATAAACTAAAAACCCTAAAGAGGACACAAAGCATGCTGAGCATATTCGATGTTCTCTAGGAGGTGTTGAATACAAGAAGCATCAAGGAGATGAGAAATTGGGACCTACTCAGACCAAAAAGCTTAAGCTCTCATAATTTGTGTCTTCTTCTCTCTCCTCTCCACCCTGCCTCACTCCACCCAGAGCACTGCAAGTGTCAGCAAAAATTTCCACTGTCCCTCAGACCTCGTGGGGGGGCCGGACTATATTTTGAAGAGAAAAAAAGTGAATGAATTCCTATGCCCCACAAATAACCCAGAGATGCATTTTAAATAAAAGCACACATTCTACTCATGTAAAAACACCAGGCAGGCCCCCAAAATAACCCAGAGATGCCTTTTATATAAAAGGACACATTCTACTCATGTAAAAACACGCTGATTCCCTGACTGTCTGTGGGCCAGATTTAGAAGGCGATTGGGCCGGATCTGGCCCTCGGGCCTTAGTTTGCCTACCCATAGCTTAAGGGATTTCTCTCCAATTATTCAGTGTGCCATGAGGTTCCTACCCTTGAGGCCAAATCTTCGCACACCCAGACTCTATATGTTAAGGCAGGGAGATGCAAACATTCTATCTATGCTATATAGCTCATGTTCAGGGATAGAGTAGCAGTTTAAGTTCAGTTATTACTATTTCCTTGTATCAGAGTTCTCAAGGCAGTTTTCTGTTCACTTCCCCCTCCTCAGGACAATTGCTAAACAGCTGAGGTTCAGCTTCAGTGAGCAAGAAGCTATACCATAAAGTACCAGGGTTTAGAAATATTGTGCTGTTGCTGTTGTGGTGGAATTTCCCAGTTGCTTATTCCATCCCTGTAATTCATTGAAGGCCTTCAACTGGTATTCTGATTTGCCAGTGTGCAAAATAAAATAAAACGTGGGATTGCTACTTAGGGTGCAGCAGCTTAAATCTTTATTTGTAATTTATCTAGATAAACACCTATATAAAAAATTTATTTCATAAGTAACAATGATATGTGGTTGCTTAGCAGAGAGTACAAAATACTTTCCATCTTCTTTAAATGACAGGCAAGTTTAGTCATAACTCAGTTTTGCAAATAATTTAACTTGGATTTTTGAAGTTTAAAACTTTCAAGTTGTTACATATCTGTGTACAACTGTAAAATACTGTCAGGAACCCAGGCTAGTACAGTTTACTAAGTTCCTCCTGTAACTAAGATGAAGCTTACTTTTCTTTTTTAACTTCAAATGAGTGGTTTTAAGCTATTAAGGTACTGAAGTCTATTTTAGCTCCAGAGAGAAAATACATTAAATAAAAGTTGAGCTTAATTGTGTATTCTACAAAAAGTGTAATGTTCTTGAATATGATCTGGTTTGGGCTGTAATCCAAGCATTCATTAGCAGTCATGGGGTCATGTAATCTTATCTTCACCAATAGTTGCTCAGTAGTCGAAATCTTTCCTAGTTTTGTTTGCTCTTTTTTTAAAAAAGGCAAGAGTGCCAGCTACGTGACCCCAGTAAAGTCTGGAAAACTCATGTGTTCAGTACTTTAGCTGTATATGGGAATTCTGGTTTCAAGAGTCCGTAGCGAACATGACAATGTTCTGTAAATATCACTTAAAGCTTAGTACATAAACATACAAAAAAGTACAAAAAAATTAAATGGAAATCAGTTGAAAATAGTGTTAGAGATAAAACTACAAGCTACTGCATCTAAAGATTTCGAACATGTATTTGTTCTTGCCCTTTGGGAAAATATTGGGGGGGGGGTGGAGGAGGAGGAAGAATTTAAAAAAGAAAATCCAATGTTGTAGTATACAAAGGAAGGTTTTATTTTATGGACTTAAAATTATATGTAGACGTTTGAAGAAACTTGTCTTTTTGAGCTTGGGAAATAAATCCTACCAGAATGTAAATGAAGGAGCAGTAATACATTTGGATGTTACATATATCACAGCTGGAGATCTGCAACAAAATGGTGCAGCGTATCCATGACTTCTTAAAAAGAGCACTGCTGTTCAGGTTTCGGCTATCCTAGAACAGAGTTCACAAGGGAGATTTCAGGAGCAGCCTCCAAGCCTCCTGAAACCTTTGCTGGCTGTATTATATGGCACTAATGGACATTGTGTGTGCGTGCACACTAATAAGGGGTGCAGAGTAGAGGGAGGGAAAAGACTAGTGGAAAAGGGAGGTGTGCTTTGCTTCTTTACTCCATCGAAAGCTCAACATATACTGTATTTTACTCATCATGGCATATCTGTCTTATCGAGGGGCTCAAACCATAGTTTGCCTTCCTGTGATGTGCAATCTAGGGCAGTAAGCTTCGCTTTTTATTTATGTGCCACTTTATATTAAAAATCTAAAGCAGCATACAACATAAAATTATAAAAAAGAGGAAATTGTTTATATTGAACCATATTTATTTTATGTCCTGTTCCATATCAGTAAATAATATATATTAAAAAATACAGTGGTGCCTTGCAAGACGAAATTAATCTGTTCGGCTCTTCGTATAACGGTTTTTTCGTCTTGCGAAGCAAGCCCATTGACAGCTTAGTGGATTAGCGCTGTTAGCGGTTTAGCGGCTCTTAGCGACCAGCTGTTAAGCGGCTTATCAGCAGATCAGCTGATAAGCGGCTTAGCGGCTTAGGAAAAGGGGGGGGGGGAAGGGAAAAAACTCCGCAGGAACTCGCAAGACATTTTCGTCTTGCGAAGCAAGCCCATAAAGAAATTCGCTTTGCGAAGCGCCTCCAAAATGGAAAACCCTTTCTTCTAGCGGGTTTTCCGTCTTGCGAGACGTTTGTCTTGCGGGGCACCACTGTAGTAATGTTACTGGAATTTATGTCCGAAAGAACCATAGCTTCTTATTTTGAACTTTTGTTTTAGCTTCATAGTAGCATTACAGAAGACTTGAAAGCATGGCAGCAGAATAGGTATTAACTGGCACCTAAGGGGAAATGGGGAAACAGTTTGATTTTCACAGTTTTGTTGCCCCCTTTGAAAAGCCTTTCTTTCCAGTGGCCATTCAAATAACATTCATATTGGTTTGTATTGTCTTTAAACATTCATCAGTTTTCACTTGATGCAGAAAATGAAGGAATCTGTGGCAAGAGACAAGCACAAAGTATTTTGATCGCTTGTCTAAAAGCTTTGCAACTTCATTGCAGGAGCAATATGTGTCACACTAACGATTTGAACCAAATACAATAAAGGGGCTGTATATTCTGTAACTTCTGAAAGCACTTTTACCAACATTGATTTCATAATAGTATAGCGTAAAAACCTTATTTAGTAATCTAGTAACAATGCTACCATTGCTAACATTAATACTTTTGAATCTTGAGTTTAGAAATCCTGCTGTAGTATATTTGACTTTAAAAAAATACTTACGATAGGTTATCATGCTCTTTCATTTTGAAAAAAAAATATATATCATTGAAATCACCCTATTGATTCTTGTCCACCCTGGTTCATAAAAGCTAGTAGAGGAGGTATGAGTGGTTGGGTGCAGTTTATTTGCCTGGCTGAAAGTGTCCTCTTCTAAAGAAATGCATGCTGGACCCATGTTGGACCCATTGGCTTTTAATGATTATCATGTAGTCACAAATACTCTCTCTAGGGCAAAGGAGTTGAGAGAAGGTGTTGGCACAAGTGTAGGTACTCTTGGAGGAGACTGATTATCTAGGCCCAGTTTTGGAACAGAATTGAGTTTGACTTTGGATTTCCTAGTGGATCAACCTTGTTACTACTTCTTGATCTCTCAGCAGCTTCTGATGGCATCAACTAGGTGTCCTTCTGGACTGCCTCCAAGGAAAGGATATTGGGGGCCATTGTTTTACAGCGGTTCCAATCTTACCTATGAGGTTGGTTACGAAGGATAGCATTAGGGGAGTACCTTTCGGCTCTCTGGCACTTGTTTTATAGGGTGCCACAGGGCGCTATATTATCCCTGATGCTATTAAACATACGAAACTGTTGGGAGTAGTTGTTAAGAGGTTGGGAGCCGGGTGTCACCTATATGCCAAGAACAACCATCTTGTGTTTCTCTATAACGTCTGAATCAGGTGAGGTTGTGCAAAGCATGGACTGGTACCTGAATGCTGTGGTGGGCTAGATGAGGGCCAGTAAATTGAGTTGAAATCCTGGCCAGGTGGAAACATGGCTGATGAGTGGTTTCTGTGTCTGAGATATAGACCATTTGCCTGTTCTTGCACTCCCTCTGAGCAGGCATGCAGTCTGGAGGTATTCCTGGACCAAGCTTTGTCCCTTGAGACTCAGGTTGCCTCAGTAACTAGGAATGCCTTCCACCAGCTTCAGCATATGCATTAGCTGTGACTGTTCCTGAATCAGGATAGCTTGGTTATGGCGGTTCAAGCATTGATAACTGAGGACAGACTACTATAATACACTCTATGTGGGACTGCCCTTGGAGTAGGTTTGGAAGCAGTAGCTGACACAGAATTCTGCAGCCGGGTAGTTACTGAGCATGCTACCCTGCACCTATCTGGGAGCTGCACTAGCAGTCACTATGCTACCAAGTTATTTTTAGTATCCCATTATTATATACAGCTCTAAGCAATCTTGGGCGTTGTGTTTAAAATATGGCTTTATTCCTTACTCCCCTGCCTGATCTTTGTAATTTGCCACAGAGGCATGTCTGACGGTGCCTGGCAGTGCTAGACTGTCCTTGGCAAAAAAATGTGCATTATGTGTGAGTTAAGGAATTCTGTACCTAATGAAATCAAGTTGGCGTTGTCTGTAATGAGCTCCAAGTGCCAACTTAAAGACTTTGTTATTTTAGCACGTGTTAGGGAAATAATTTATTGTTTTCGTTATCTCATTAGAACATCTATTTTTGTATTTCAGATTCTTTTATATATGTTGATTTTTATTGATGTTTTGGTTTTAATTGAGATTCTGTATACTACGTGGGTATCTTTTTATGAATTTGCAGTATAGAAATGAATTATTAATAACTTTGGAGGTAGAAAGTTGCAGGTTCTCCATGATATAGCTTCCCCTCCCTTCCTGCTATTTGATAGTACGTAGTTCAGGACATGGAGATGGTACTTCATGGGATACATTGTCCCCATAATTGGATGTTATATTCAAGTCATCATTGTCACACGAGGCTCAGAATCTGTTAAGAAAATGCAAGGTAAAACAATGAGAAGTGATCTAACTGGAATAGTGTAGCTTCCACAGCTCTAATATTAGTTGTATTTTCTTAATATAATAACGTTTTGTCTAGCACACTGTGTCTGCACATACAATGAAATAAACTCTTGCAGTTCAGCTCTAACCATGTCCTATTCAGTGGGGCTTAACTTCTAAGAAGGTGAAATTAGGTTTTCAGCCTTACCTATTACAAATGTATCATAAAAAATATTACTCTTAAAGGTGTGGCCTTCCGGTGTATTTCCCCCCTCCCCCGGAAACTGTAGCTTGCCATAAGTTTTCAAAATGCAGAATATCAAGCCTTGGATTTATATATGGTAGGATTGAAAGATGGAAGAGTAAGTGAGAGAGAATCTTACAAATACTCTTTCCTGAGTTCACCTTTAGTGTAGTCTGGTTGTAACAGTTGTGCATATTCCCTCTAGTTACAGAATACTTGGCATTGATCACATGTACCTCAACTGTTGAGAGGGGTTTTTTTTGTACTTAAGGCAAATATTTTCAGTTTTAAAAGGCCTTTTGTGCTAGTTGCCACACTAAAAACAGATGTGAATAGCTAAAAACACCATATTAACTGTTGCATATAACATGTCTCTGTTTCAGTGGACAGGCCAAAAGCCCAGCAAATTAGAACTTCTAGCACCATAAGACGTACCTCTTCTTTGGACACAATAACGGGACCTTACCTCACAGGACAGTGGCCACGAGATCCCCACATACACTATCCTTCATGCATGAAGGATAAATCCACTCAGGTATGTTTGAGAAGCCAATCATTGCTATTTACTTAACTGTTGTGTGTCATTCATTCCAAATAATATGTGCAATACATAGCCAGTTCTGGTACCTAAAAACACTGTGGATGAGTTGGTTGAGGATGGGTAAGAGAAGAAGCAAAACAAGCTGAGGGAACATACTCTAATTCATATTGTAATATTCCCTAATATAAACATCTCTCTAGTTCACTCTTGCCTCCACTTCACGCACCCCTGCCATGTTCAACTTCTCTTTTCCTTATTACTCAACAGTCCAGGCTTCGGTTGGGAGTTCCTCAAGGCAGGGATCTGTCTTTTATTTTAGGGTCCATTTGGAAAGGTCATAAGGTTCTGAGCAGCCATGTGCAAGATGGTATTTTCCCTCTACTGCAGCAAAGTTAGGGCATTTGGTCTATTTAGCTTATAGATCGCTGGTGAGCTCTGATATACAGAATACCATCTGCATGTTATTTGTGAGGGGTTGTGGCTTCTGAAATTTCAGGTGTGCCTTATGGCCATGGGGTCTTCTTGCTTGGAGCAGGACAGCTTTATTAATGAAGCTTTTTAATTTGAGGCATGAGTACGTTAGGTATACAGGAGGGATTCTGAACTTTATATTTAGTCTTCTTTTCAAATACTATAGAAATGTGAAAGTCCAAAAATCAACTGTCACTAATGTGCATCCATTCTAGAGGCCCACCTGTGCATTTCCTGTCTCCTGTTCCAGATTGATTTTTCTTTTATTTTTTGTTCTTAATGCTGCTTTTTATGGGCTTGCAGTACCTGTAGAAATTGGCACTGGGACAAGATAGGTGCTTCAGCCGGCTCTTTCAGGAAATGAGCTTTGTTCCCTAGCATTGACTCTTCCTTGCTTCAGATGTTGAGTCTAATATCTGGACAGGGTGGCTCTTTTAGTGTGGCTTTGAACTGTAGTGTTTAATTGAAGACAAACCCCAGGACCAAGTAAGTCCCAGGGAAAAGAACAGTTGCTGGCTATCAATTTGACAAGATGGAGGCACCATAGGTGAGAAGTTCCCATGTTCAGGTTGGTTTCCTGATCTAGATAGAGTTGCACGCATTTAGAAGGAGGAGCTCTGTAATCCGAGAGTACTTCTGGATCCATCCTTGTCACTAGAGGCCCAGATGTTATTAGTAGCCAAGAGGGCCTTTTTCCAGCTAGGGCCACAGTTGTTCATGAGTCGGTAACCTTTAGACTTGATTACTGTATTATTTAGTTATGTATGTATGTATGTTTGTATGTATGTATGTATGTATGTATGTAGTGCATCTACACTACTAACTGTTGATATTCCTGCTCCGTGATTACAGTCATGGGATTGTTGTCTTTAACATGATGGTGTATGCTTTGACTCCACAGAGTGGGAAGTGACGGAGACAGGATGTTTGTGTTACTGTGTTCCGTGAAGTGGGACTATTGTCCTTGGTTCTTTTTCTCTTTGTTGTTTGATGCTAGAGAGAGAGGAAGCCATGTTGCAGTGCTCTATGTGTGTTTATATGTAAATAATGTAGATTAGCCAAAATGCTGAGTTGCCGAGGTCTGTCATGCAAGGTGCGAAGACTCTGCGGATCCCTAAGTGTGCCGATGTCTGTTGGCATCGGTCGCGGCGATGTTCGGGCAGAAGAAAGCTTTTGAAGTTCCTGAATGATCGACCAGGAGGGAGGGAACATGCCAGTCGGGCATGTGTCTCTGCCAAGGTCCTACTTGAGTGTAGGACGAGCTCCTGACACTATCAGCAGCATATAATACCTACTCTGCACAGGGATCTGCACTGACTGCCAACATGCTACTGGGTCAGATTTAAGGTTTTCCTATTGGTCTTTAAAAGAATTTGGGATCAGAGTACCTGAGAGAGTTTCTTATCTTCCTACGTACTGGTACAGCCATGGGGTATGCACTTCTTGCAGTGCCTCATGCCCCTGAGGTCTGCTACATGGTGACAAACAACTGGGGGAAACCCAGCCAGAAGGGTGGGGTATAAAATAAAATAATAATAATAATAATAATAATAATAATAATAATAATAGAGCCATCCCACTGTTATAGGAATTCCCTTCCAGTGGATATCAGACAGGCATTGGTTATCTTGGCATTTCAGTGCCTTTTAATGGCATTTTTAGTCCAACATGCCTTCCCAGAAGGATTTTCTTGGCCTGGTCCCGGTTGATTTTTTACAGTATAATTCTATTTTATTCTGTCTTGTACTTTGCTTTAAGGTTCTTTTGAATATAAAGCAATTAAGATAATGCCTTTTTCTCTTCCCTCAGATCTGTAGTCAGCTTTCCATACCCTGTAGCAGTGTATATGATTCTTCTGTACTTTTCCTGTGTGTTATGAATGGGAAAAACAGAGTACAGGGTTATGATAACTTATCTAAGATGGGAAGTAGCTAAGCCCTTTTTACCACCCTGCTTAATGCCTTTCTGGAAAGCTGGAATTTCCCCTTAAATACAGGAAAGTTAAAGGCAGCCTAATCTTCTAAGCTGGTGTTAAGTTGTTCTTGAATCCCCATATTAAACACATATATTTGGCAGCACCTGGTGGTTAAATAACTGCAGCTTTAGTGTGCTAACTAGGATAATGAGACACCCAAGCTTTGAAACTCCCTCCCAGGGGGTGTTCAATCTGCCATTAGAGTAGAAATTGTCACTGAATATATTTTTATTTGTCCAGTCATTCAGATGATTAGGTGTGGTCCCCTTGCTGCTGATTTTATAGTTTTATATTGAGATTTTATAGTTTTGATTATTTTATCACTGCATGGTTTAATTTTTAGTGTTAGCTGCTCTGTGCTCCTGATTGGAGGAAAGGTGGAATATAAAAAAGTGAGTGGTATTCAACTCAATTGCTCTATCAGTGCAAGGACATTTAGCTGTGCAATGGAACTTCCTCTCCCACTCTCAGGTGCCCCGCCCCCTAAATCTGTTTTGGGAGTTTCCTCAACTCTTCATAGCTGACTTGGGGAGGGTGCACATAGGATGGGGAACTTGAACTGTGTAAACTTATATCTTGCGCTTACAGAAAGAGTGCATTGGGTACCACACAATGAATGAATGATAATAATAAAAATACCTTGTTGAGTGTGATACTCCAGGTGAACAGTAGTGTTAGTTGTAGAAGGGGAATAATGTATTTATCTCTGATTATTCCAAATTATTCAGTGGAACAGATGCCCTCCTTTGGTTTGCATAGAACAGATTTGAAGAAAGATGTGAAAGGACTTTTGGAGTTGAGATTTAAATTTTCAACTTCAGTTATGTCACTGGTGAATTGTCATAGTAATTCTAATATTGTAATTCCATTGTATCTGTTTTGCAAACTGGAGGTACTGTCATTCTTTGTCTGTTAAATGGCCTAGCAAGACCTCAACATGTACAGTTGATTACCTCAAATTCTATTGATTTAACTTGGAGCTTTAGGGAACATGGTCACTTTGACCCATTTTTCATTTTGGTTGGAGTGTTTCATGCTGTCCTTATTAATGCATTGGTCTGACTCTACATCAAGATCTGGCTATTGATTGACATAATAGTAGCTGGGAGTATTGGAAATACTGAGAGCCATTCTGCAGTAATGGAATGGTTAGACTTGCTGGATGTATGGTTTTAGGCACTATTATGTAAAAGGAATACAATCAATTATTACTTACTTGGGGTGAAATCATGTTTTCCTTTAACTGCTGGTTAGCTTAGTTTAAAAGTATATCTGGGTTATAATTACTGCATTACTAGTGAAAAACATGGTGAGCTGGTTCAGTTCTGAGTGTCAGTTCAGAGTATGGAGGAAGGCCATAACCCAAGCCGTGGGACACATGCTCTGAATGCAAAAAGTTCTAGGTTTAGTCTATTGATGTCTCTAGTTAAAAGGATTGAGTAGAAAGGGATAGAAAAACCTTTGTCAGAGTCGCTAGAGCAGGAATGACCAATGTGGCGCCTTCCAGATGATGTTGGACTGTAGCTCTCATCATTGAACATTGGCTGTGTTGGCTGCGGCTAATGGATCCATATCATGAGATCACTACTTTGGCTACCTGTATCCTAGAGCTAGAGCATGATGCCCTCCAGACATTGTTGGACTCACAATGCAATCACCCCCACCAAGCATGTCCAGTGGTTGGGCATGATGGGAATTGTAGTCCAGCAACATCTGGTAAGTGTCACATTAGCTGCATACATCTGTTCCAGAGGGCTGCTGTGAATCAGAGTATACAATTCTGGGATAGATGGGCAAACGGTCCGACCTGGTTTTTATTAATTTTTATTATTAAAAAGTTTGCAAATTGCTTGAAAGGTAAAAACAAAATAAAATCCTCTTAAGGTGGCTTTTAAAACAAAACCAGTAGTCACAGATCTCAAACCATTAATAAAAGGCAGCATCAGGAACAGCACCCATCCATGGGCAGCTTCCTATGTAGCTGAATAATTTTCATTTTTAAAAAATACTGGTCCTGGTACCCCTTAAGGTCTTAGCCTCAGCACTTTCTTTTTAAATTACACACAAAAATCTTCATGGGCTCTTGTGTTCTATTGGTGATTCACAATTTTTAGATTCTAAACCAGGAACTATCCTAGCAGTAAGCAAAAGAGTATTGGCTGCCGCCTCAGGGGCCACATACTAGTCCGTGTGGGGCACAGAGTGGCAGCTCCCCAGGTATATTCCTCTGTTGGAAAACAACTGTGTGTAACACAGTTTACTAGCCTGCTGCCCTTAAGGGCAGTTGAGGACACTGTCCTCTCATCAGTGTTTAAGTGAGATTAAATGGCTAGTTCAGTTGATTTCTGTATATTCTTCGCCTGCCTTGTCCTTCATTTCTGGTGGTAAAATGTATTGGGCCCAGCCGCTTCTCAACACTTTTGTTAGGGATGGATAAACTATATTAGACCAAAATCAGTTTATCTCAAGATCATAATTCTGTATGTAAGAAACCCATCCACTTCAAAATGATCATGATTGTTCTTGTGCCTTCCAACCACCTAATTAATGGCCAGTCCCAGCTAATCCTGTGTTAAAAATAGACAGAATATCATATATTTGGCCTGAATTGAGTGAACTATGCAAGGTACTGTTTGCTAAATCTTTGAACAAGGACATAAAACTACTAATCTGATGTTTTACCACGATTATGGACATCACTTTAGTACTACAACACTAAAATAACATGACGGAGACCAAATTAAAACTAACTGCTGTGGTATTTAATCTGTTTTAGTGGACAAAATAGGCTCACAAGACTTAGAAAAATTAAACTGCAGTTCAAAATTGTCTGTTTTCAAAGCAGTTAAATCATTTTGTTCTCAAATGACCAAATCCAAAGTGTAGAATTTGGCACCTCTTAGCGATTTCTTATTTTGAAAGCAAATAAAGTGCTTTTCATTCTTCAGACTTTATATCCAGATGGTAACCTGCAACCCAGATATGACTTGCAGCGTGATCTTATCTAGTGCCTGAAGGTTGTCACAAATTTTAATTAAGGTGTACTAAAAATATTGCCTACAGAGTCACTTTCAGGGGAAAGAACATTTGTTTCCAAAAGTTGTATGCAAGTGAGATTTCATGCTTCATGTTGAGTTTTGGATGTAATTATATCTTACCACTAACTGCTTGGAGAAGCATTGGGAAAATATAATACTTAAACTTTTTATTGCTGTCATAATAAAACATATGCCAAAATAAATAAGTTGGTATTTTAGATGCATTTTAGGTGGGTTTTTTTTTTTGAGTGTTTTACTACTTTAAAAAGTGCTTTTTAGGTACATTTTCATTGATCAGTGACTGCATATTGCCCATGTATATTAGAAGTCTATACTGCTAAGTGACATCAATTTCTTAATGAGACTGTTTATTTATTATACTTAATATCCTATTGTTACATACCGTAAATGTACAGTGCATAACAACAATAAAATCACAATAGATAACTAATCCCTATAATAATCATCTCCTGCCAACCTAGCAGTTCGAAAGCACATCAAAGTGCAAGTAGATAATTAGGTACCGCTCCGGCAGGAACGTAAACGGCGTTTCTATGCGCTGCTCTGGTTCGCCAGAAGTGGCTTAGTCATGTTTGCCACATGACCCGGAAGCTATACGCCGGCTCCCTCGGCCAATAAAGCGAGATGAGCACCGCAACCCCAGAGTCTGTCACGACTGAACCTAATGGTCAGGGGTCCCTTTACCTTTATAATAATCATAAGCAATAAAACAATATAAAATCAAATAAAAGTTTCATAAAGTAAAAAAAAAGTCAGCCAAATAAATTAAAAACATTAGAAAAGAGCAAATACACAAATGCTTATTGAGAACAGATTTTGGCTGTACTGCTGATCAGGTTGTACGGCGTGACAACATGCATGTATCACCTTTGGAAGTCCGACTGGCAAATAGTTTTGCAAGAGATAATTGTTCCATCTGATGTCCTATCTGTGTTTTAATACTTTATGACACAAATAGCATTTTGAATGTGTTGGGAAAGCCATCTCCCTTTTGAGTGGCCAAAACTTTTCAAGCTGCATTATTCACCTAGAGGCAACATTTAGTACTCCACAGGTGAGTGACTGAAGTAGCTTCTAAGAAAATGGAATGTGGACATTTATTCAGTACTGTTTATATTGTCCGTTTCCTCTATCATGGAACTCGGGGTTGTGCATCTGGGATTCCCAGGCAGCCTTCCATCCAGGCACTTTCCAGATCCGGGCCTGCTTAGCTTCAGCAGCGTGGTTTCATCATGCGTCTTCATAACATGTCATTCAAACCTTCCATGTGTACAGTTTCTCTCCAAGTGGTGCAAGTAAAGACATGGGCTTTTAAAGTTTGTCCATATGTACAAGTTTCAGCATTTTAAAGAATGTTACAATTCATCTACAGTTGCAGATTTTTTACTACTTTGGAGATCGAAATCTTCAAAATTCTGTAGCCTTGACACGTGTATCAGGTAGCAGTCAATATGAATATATTGCAGAACCAGCATCTTAAATTATAATAATTGTTATTTTGGTTAACAAAAAAAAATGGATTAAAAAAAATTGTTTTCAGCTCACTTGCACCTTATTTTATAAGAGAGAATGTTTAAAAAGCTACATTTCATGACTAGCACTCAATTATTGTGCATAGTGAAGGAGAACACAAGAAATTGTAGTAGAAGATAAAAGGACATCATGCATAAATTAGCTATTAATATTTTGTAAAAAAATACTTGCTTTTTGCATGCAACAAAACCGTGGCTTAGTGCAGGGTAGACTTTCACACGGAGAAGGGCTGAAGTCCTAGTTGCTCCTAAGCATACAGTTGCAGGGTTATGTGCATTTCCCTGCAATCTGCTGTGTACAAGTTGCTATCCATGAAACACTTGACAACTTTTTCATTTTCTCTTATGTGGGCTTATGCACAATCATCAGCTACATTCCACTGTTTTCTGGACTGTGTAAAAAGTACGGGGCTAGACGGTTGGAGTCATGGAACAGATCTGTGCCCATAGAACAGGTTGCGTCTTGAACAAAAGTCCACGCTGATGAAAGGGATGGCATAGAAGGCCTTTCTGGCAGTTGTGCTGCCTTTTAAAGGTGCACAGTTAGTGCTTTGAAAATCAGAGAAGCCCAGTGAACAGTCATGAAATAGTGGGGGGGGGGCTGTACACTGTACCAAAACAGCTGCTGGTCCTCATTTTAATAGTTGCATGTTTCTTTCATATGTAGCTTTAAAAATAAAGTATGTGGGTAGCATTTTTCCTCCTCATAATAGGTGTTGAGAAAATAGAATTTGGAGTTATTTATATGGCAAATGAGTAGAAGACTGAGGTAGTACTTGAGGTGGGGACGGAGATCTTCAAAGCTCTCAAATTTCAATTTTACAGTCATAATTTGCTAAAATCAAATGAGTTGATGCAATTTTTTTTCCTAGCTCATCGCTATGTTCGTTGAAAAGCCAGCCAGCAACTTGAGCTATAGCATTCCTAAATCTGAAAATTCAAATTTTCCACCTGCTTGTTAAAGCAATTTTGGGTTATGGTCCTTTTGACATGGTTGCTTTTAAAGGGCCTTAATGGCAATACTTTTCAGCCTCTGACACTTAAATGGGAAGACACTATAGCTCAGTGAAAAAGCACGTCCTTTGCATGTTCAGTCCCTATCATCACCAGCTAAAAAGATCAGATAGTGCTGTGGAATGTGAGCTCCCTTTAACAGAAGAGTGAGTAAGCAAGCTCATGCAACATATTGCGTGTTTTGCCAGCTGGGGCAATAGCATTGTTATGGCTGCCTCTGGGCTGAGCTACCTTTGTCTTGGTGTTTCTTTCACTGTCTGAAGGAAGCCAGATACTGCAGTGGCCATGCTGCTGCTGTGTTTCCTTCTACTACTGCCAGTCTGGGTGGAGTCTCTCTCATATGCACCACAACCACAGCTGAGGTCTGTGAATTGCATCTGTCAGAAGAAAAGAGGAAGCCCAGAGAAGGTGATGATAAGAACCTTGCCCGGAGGCAACTTTTATGCCCCATTTTCAATCAGGGCAAGTGTTTTATTACAAGCTTGCTCTGTGCATAGTCAAAAATTTCCAAGCACTTTCTGAATATTAAATACAAGTAAGGGTGAGAGAAGCCACTCTGCTGCGAAAGGAATTATTGTGCCTGCAGATGAACATGTTAGTCCATTGTTGGGTCTGTGAAACCACTGAAATGTTAGAATCTCTTATATGTGTCTTTAGAAATGTCTCCAATTCTTCTGCACGATTAACATTTTAAATATATTACCCATTTACCATTTAACACAAATGACAAGTGGTGTAACCCATAGTATTACAGTATAGATAATCAGGTGTTAGTTTGATATCAAAAAGCTCAATGTAATCTGATGAGTGGTACTGAGTGAAAAGGTTTTGCTTTAGGGATAGCTCTGAATAAGATATCTTACTTCCAGTTCTCCATTTTCTAAGTCAAAACTGCAAATCTGACTTCTCATTCCCACAGGCTGACGTTTTGGCAAATTTTACTACAATATCTACTCCTTGTCCTTTTCCTTGAGCTAAATATTTATTTTCTTTATTTGTCTGGGAATCTGTATTTTGCAGTTGCACTAAAGCACTTCGCTTGTGCACTTCTAAACAAGTGCTTCCTTTGTTTTGAAGCTTTTCACATCTGCTTCTGTTCATGTGGTTCAACTTGCCTTAGCAAGCCACATTTTCAATATAGCAGATGCAGTGTAAAGAAAAGTGGGGGATGTGGCAGGAGCACAGCTTGCAAGTTGCCAACATTACAAGGTCTGTGTTATTGCTGTTTAGAAGTTTTTTATTTAGTTCATGTTCTAAGCATGCATTTGTGACTTCAGTATGCAGTAATGAAATGTGCATTTATCTAAAACAGTGCTCCGTGGTGAAAATGTTATTAGCAACATATGAAGGAAATTCTCTTGCATGTTGTTTGTAGAGAGCTATTGTCGTGCCTAGAAATGACTAGTTGTCTGAGCTGTGAACCAGGAAGTCTTCTGGTTCAAATGTTACCTCTGCCACAAACTCACTTCGGCAAACTAAACTGCTTCTCCCCCAGTAATAGCATCCATCATTAATCAAGGATATTAATCCTATTTTAGGGCTGATCTAAGGCAGAGGTCCCCAATCCTTTACTCCTATGAACACATTTGGATTTTTGAGCAAGGATTGTGAGGCACCACCCGCTCTGGTCACTTCTCATCCCCACCTCAAGAGTGAGAAAAATATAAAGTGCATGTACACAGACATCACTTTTTCAAGGGATCCGAGCAAAAACCGGATCCAGTAGCATTAATCTGAGCCTTAAAAAGCACATAGACTTGAAAGAGGATGTGGGAAAGAGCATTACTCTTCCAGCTTCCTTCTTCAGTTCTGTCTACTGTTCAGGGTAGAAAAAGCTAATCACCCTCACCACCTGATGTTGAAGGGGGCAGTGGGGGGGGCAGAGCTCAGAGGGTTTGGGTGTGCCAGGGGCAGACCTCAAGGGCACCATTGCGCTCATGGGTGCCACATTGGCGACCCTGCTCTAAGAAGATACACATGTGAAATATACATATATGCAATATAACTGTTAAATGGTGTTCTAACATTATAAGATTAAAACAAGAGCAAGTAATGGTGCCATATCATACTTGTTGGTTTTTGTTCGTTTAGACACCTAGCTGTTGGGCAGAAGAGGTATTAGAAAAGAGATCGCATCAGCGTTCAGCTTCATGGGGGAGCGCTGATCAACTAAAAGAAGTAAGTGTTTACCAGTTTGACAAACAGGAGGCCCTCAAGTCTCACAGGTTCACTGGATGTAGTTTGTCCATGGGAGCACATTCATGTTCTTCTCCCTTTTACAAACTCCCAATTTAAGGGTTTCTTTAATGTGAGTGAATGTACAGAATGCATTGGGGAGTCAGTAGAGTTCTCTGTGATAATATTGACATAAAGCTGTACTGCACTGTTTTACGTTATTGTGTGCATTGTTCCAAAGGTAGATAGATGCGTGATAAGAATCAAGTCTGTCCCAGATTCAAAAATGTCCCCGTAGTGATGTTTGAAATATAACTTAGTATCTGTGACTCACATATTCTTGTCATTATTTGGCCACAATTAACATGAAAGCCAATTAATACATTTGGGTATTATATGTTAAAATTGAAATAATCATATACTGTCTGTACCAGTAATTCTTATATGCTCAGTTGACACCATAGAAACGGCATACTGCATATTATTGTAGATATTGTTGCTTGTATCCAACGCAGCACTAAGTAAATGCCTCTTCAGTGCAAGTATTCCAGCTTGCTCAGTTGGACCCCCCTCCCCTGCAAGTCTCTGCTGAAATATGTTAAGAGGAGTAAAACGAACAAAATTAACACAGTGAAGAGCAAGAATAGGGTGGTGTTAAACACCTGTTCACTGGGAACAATGCTAACATTCTTGATGGGTTTAAGGTTCAAACTGAAAATATATTCAAAAGGTGCTAAAAGTGTGATTGTTGCTTATAGGAGCAAGATCTTCTACATATAATGTCACACATTCTTTACATGGCAAAATCAAATGTGCAGTTTATTTATTTATTTTTATATGATGCCTTTTTGTGGCATCAAAGCCTAGTTGATTTTTTTCTGGTTAGCTAATATTGCCACCTGGCTGTTTGTTTTAAGAGTAACTTCAGAAAGCTATTTCAATTTACATATGCAAAAGAGCAGCAACCAGCAGTTTTTTCTGAGAAAGGTTGCATTCTAATCAATCCCATCATTATTAGGCTTTTGCATTGGAGGACAACCCTCAGTTGTATTTGGGAGTTCATCATAGACTCTATTAAAATCCACTGTTGTAAGTACAGTACACAATTCTGTCTTAGAAGGCATGTTCAGAGCTCTGTAAACAGGTCAGAATTAGTGTATCTTCTTTCCAAGGCAGATGTGTGAATTACAACATTATGTTTTTATGAACATTTAGATATACCTCTTTACCTTCTCAGAACAATCATAGAAAGCAACTCTTCATGTTAAGCTAATAGTTAGTATTTGGAAGAGAGCATTCATATCAGGACAACTAAATTCTATGCAAGAAGCAGTAATCGTAACCCATGTTTATCTCTGAAGTGTGATATTGTAGTTTTGTAGTTAGTCTTATTTGTATGGCAGGTGCCTTTCCTCCCCGTTTCAGCTAGACTCAAGATGTGCGCATTGTCAGTTACACGCCTTCTTTTATTTGATTTTGTCTCCTCTTCCTGCTAGATTGCCAAATTGAGACAGCAGCTCCAGCGCAGTAAACAGAGTAGTCGTCACAATAAAGAAAAAGAACGTCAGTCGCCTCTCCATGGCAACCATATAGCAATCAATCAGACTCAGGTAAGCAGACAACTGAGCTTGTTCAGGCAGCCTTCAGAATTAAAAGTGATCATCCTTTTCCACTTTTGATTTTCTGTCTACAGTTTAAAATGGATTTCATAGTTATGAATTATAAGGACAATTTTATACCATGCAGGAAAAATTAGTGACAGGTTGTTTAACAAGCCTGGAAAAGTTGGGGAGAAATCTCCTGTTTAAAAATAATAAATTTGCAGCATTGAGTTGACCAGAAACAAGGGTTAGGTTTGAATCCTGACATCCAAATTACTCACTAAAAGCAGTCAAGGAGTGCCATTTTCTCAGCAGCAACAACCATTTATATTATTTATAGTCACAGTTATTTGACCTTGCTGTCCTCCTGTGGACTTGTGATGTTTTAAAAATGCTAATATATCACCACCTGGTTATTCAGTCCTGCTGACCAAGGAGGTCCTGTTTATCTTTGTCATTTTACTCCCACTGAAGCAGGATACTTGAACCATCTTATTAGTCACAGCCACCGTGCTAGAAACCCTCGTTTTAAGGATTTAAAAAGTGTTTGCGCACCAAATGACTATATACAGCATTAACAAAGATTCAGCAATATTTTTAACCAGTTGTACCCATTTCAGTACTCATTATTCACATTTATCTGCAGGATTTTAGAACAGGATATAAAACCTCCTGTGCAGTGGTTCCCAAACATCCCCCTCCCCCATGGACCACTTGAAAATTGCTGGGGGTGGGTCTCAGCAGTCCACTTCAGTATTTCTCTTCAGCACAGGCCCTAGGGCCTTGTTAACTAGTTCAGTAATCTGCTGCTGGTCAAAATGCCCTTATTTTCCATTGTCTGGGGGTGGGGGGGGGAGGTAATTAACTGCAGGGTCAAGTACAGATAGTCTTGACTGGTGCACAACCATTCTGCAGACCACCTGAATGGAGCTCACAGACCACCAGTAATCAGTGAACCACAGTTTGAGAACCTTTGCTCTAACAAAGACTCTTGATAAGAGGTCTGTGTTTATTCAGCCCCTTCGGATGTGGGGTGAAAAATACCCATTACTCCCATACCTTTGGTGCGGTGGCTGCACATTTGGCTGTTAGCATATACCGCTGGATATGTTTAATGTGTTTGGTTTTCTGATGTCATGGATGTCACAGTGTTCCTTGCAAGTATTATGTCCTTTTTCTTGAGCCAGTACACTGATCACTTTGATAAGCATAGTACTGAGCAGGTAAAGCTCTATAAGAGTAGGAACGTAATCTTTTCTTCCTTTTCATCAGAAATCTAAGATGCATAGCTCTTTAATATTTCTCTACCTTCAGATGAATGCACAGCTCAAACTTTCACATCATAAATTCTCCTGCCATAAGTTTAAAGCTAAATTTGACATATCTTTTGTCTTTAAAGGCTTCTATATCAAGATCAGTCCCTATGCCGCTCTCAAACATTTCAGTGCCAAAATCAGCTGTTTCGCGTGTGCCGTGCAATGTAGAAGGAATAAGTCCAGAACTAGAAAAGGTGTTCATCAAAGAGAACAGTGGAAAGGAAGAAATGTCCAAGGTAAGCTGATGCTAAGCATGGTTTCTTTAAGCTGCATAATATAGAAATTGAATGTAGAAATGTGTGAATCTGTGCAAAATGACTGAACTAATCTCTGAGAGCATAAATACTCTGCATGTATTCATATAAGCAACCAATATAGTTAGTTTCAGTTTTACAAAGAACCTGGTAGTGTAAGGTGACAAAAAAACACGAAATATATACTACTGCATTTAACTACTACGATGATGGTGGTGGTAAAGTAATCCAGGCATCTTGTGTGATTGGTATTTTTAGAGGTTAGTAATTTGAATAAAACAGTGCAAGAACTGATCTTAAAACACTCAGAGTGGTTACAATTTTAACTAGGCTGAAATCTCCTAAATACTGCTTTTTACACCATTTCCCCACAATTTATATTACAGTGTCATTGTCACTGTGGCAATAATACCTCCCAAAATTAAAGTGAAAAATAAAATGGACATACTTGTCCTCTTAACAATTTATTGCTGGCTGTTCAAGGTTTAGGTCTCTGAGCTCCTGAGCCCTTATGCTCTGATCATGCAGTACAATGAGGAAGAACTATGTTGATTTCATTAGGACTCCTCAAAGTTTTAAGTGATTTGCTGGATTTTTGCCAGGGCTTCTGATGAGAGGCAATACTGAGCTGAAAAGAATCCCCTTTCCAAAGTTACAACTAGATCCAATATTTTTCTTCTTATCTCCTGAATTAAAACAGAGAAGTCACAACTGAAGAAACTATATTTTAGAAAAGTATACACATTTAGAGGTGGGGGAGTGTAGGCGAGAGTTCATACGTCAATATATTCAGTACTCCATATATGCAAATAATTTCTGTGTTGGATGAAGGCTACTGCCAAGACAGGGCTTACATGTACTATATTGCCTTATATTTCTTCATCAACTACTATATTGCATAATGTGCTTTTTAGACACTTGAAAATATGCCTGCTGAATAATTGGCACTTAGTATAATTTGATCTGCCCAATAACAGCAATTCATGCCTCATTTTAGGTCATAGGCTTTAATAAGCTCAAAGCTTTGTGTCCCATGCTCTCATGAGAGTTACTGAGACATCATTAGCTATTGCTGACATCACAGTATGCTCTCTTCACAGGCATAATTGTTATTCCATTAGTAAGCATCCAGCAGAATGCAGAAAAGTCTTGCAGAAAATGCTGAACGGCACAGGTGCTTTTAATATAAGTTTCTGGGATTTTGTTACCCTAAATTGAAAGGAGGTTATGAAGTAACTTATATTTTAAGTAGGACAGCAAGCCACAGAATTGCAAAGTAGGTAGTTTCATAGGCTTACAGTTTTTTAAATTTTGGTTCTGTTGCTTTTGTTACGCATTATGATTGAGACAAAGATAGGCATATATGTACAAATATATAAATGTCTGTTGGAGACACAAACACAGCAAACCATAACATTAGTTAACTCAGACCTTTTCTTCTAGCATGCCCTCATAGGTGGCTTGGCTTTGTGTCAGTTTGCCAGCTTGGCAAAAGACATCAACACTACCTCTGGGATGTATGAAACTTTCCCTGGTACAGCACACTGGTGCCAGCTGGTGCTGATGGAGGAAATGAAAATGAGAGAGCTGCTGCAGCTCCTTTATGTTTGAGTTTTTAAATATTTTGTTTTTTAAGAATAATTATTTATTAAATTTGTACACCACCCTTCATCAGTAGATCGCAGGGTGGTTCACAGCATAAAAACGTAAGATAAGATACAAAATACATAATAAAAACAACAACAAACCAAACCATTGACCTCTCCCCCCCCCCCAACACATTTAAAAGGACATAGACTGTTAATAAGCCAAAGACCTCGTTGAAGAGGAACTTTTTCGTCTGGCACCTACAGGTGTATAATGAAGGCGCCAGGCAAACCTCCCTGGGGAGAGCATTCCACAAACAGGGAGCCACTGCAGAGAAGGCCTGTTCTTGTGTTGCTACACTCCAAACCTCTCATAGAGGAGGCGCATGGTTCTAAAAGCACCTTTTAGAACCATTAGATCGGAAAGCCCCCTGAAGCAAATGGTTTGGGGTGGCATGTTGCTACCACCCTTCTGGCATGTCTGCTCCTGCAGTTTGTGTGCGCTCAGAGGATCAGGCTTTAAGTGTTACAAATGGAAAGCCTTCTTGAAACATTGCTTATTTGACAGCAAGACAAAGCTATTTTTATACATTTGTTGATGCTATTTAAAAGCTTTTGAGGGAAAAGTACTTAATGGAAAAACTTCAGTCTTTGTTTCTAAATCAGCCGAAAATGAAATGCCTTGAAGAATTGGAAAGCCCAGATAAAAAAATGAAGTGAAAATAGTGTTCTGTAACGCTAGAGTAATTTCTCAAACACTTACAGGATGTTGAACAAGAAGGCATTACCTAAGCTAAATCTTACTTTCTGGAACTTAAGCCTTTTTTGTTTCTCTCAAAGGGAGTGCACAACAGTGTATTAGAATTTTCTTCATTACAGCTTTCCAGGAAAGCAAAAATTGCTGTGATCTTAAGGCAGAGTCAGTATTTTTGCATCACTCTTCCCTTTTGTCAGTATTTTCTTTGAAGTGTGATGCCTCTAACTTTGCAAATCACAATTTAATCTGTGTACTTCTTTTTAATCAACTTATTTACTGTGTTTGAAAGAATTGCTTGCTATGTTAATCAAGGCGATGAGATGGTAGCTGAACAGTGGTATGAATAGGCTGTCAGTAATTCACTTCTAATGAATGACATGTCTATGGTGAGACCATCATAAAGTTTGATATTTCTTTTTAGAAAGATTCCCAGTGAAAATGTAAGTTGTTTTGTAGAAAGCATGGAAGAGCTTCACTGCTTTCTTTCAACACTTTCTACCCTCAAAGCAATAATAAACTCTCCTTAAGAAAAGAGAAACTAGTTCATGGAAAAAATGAAGTCTGAGTTGACCCCTTAAATTACTGTTGCCTGCCCTTTATGACAAGATCCCAGGGGACTGTGCTTTAAAAGTAGTGTTTGTGGGGTTTTTCCTCTCTTGATATTGTTGGGGGGGGAATTTTAATTGTCTTTAATTGTAATAGGGATAGTCCTAAGCTGTGTGACATTTCCTGTCTCTTTTGAAATTGCAAAATGTCTTGTTCTTGTTTCCTTTAATATAAAAATGTAAAGGGACCCCTGGCCGTTAGGTCCAGTCACGTTCCTATTTATCTACTTGCACTTTGACGTGCTTTTGAACTGCTAGGTTGGCAGGAGCAGGGACTGAGCAACAGGGATTCGAACCGCTGACCACCTGATCGGCAAGCCTTAGGCTCTGTGGTTTAGACGACAGCGCCACCCACGTCCCTTTAATATGGTTACTATTAAATAATGCCAAACCATTTGTTTAGTAAGCATAAATATCAGCATGTGGCCTAATGGCTGAAGTGTATCTAGCCTTGATGTTTATTTAAGGATATAGCTGCACGTTCAAGTGACTAGAATTTTCATGCAGTCTCTTGCACTAAATGAGTTGATGAACAGTATGCCATTGTGTCACTTGCCTCCTTTTGTAAGAAGCTGACTTCCCTCCCTCTCCCAAGGTCATTTCTGGCTTGAAAGAAATTAGCACAGGTCAAAGTGCCCTCCAGGTCCCAGACTTCACTCTGGGGCAGGAGTTTTCACTGTGCCTTTTAAGAATGTTGTTTTTGCTGCAGCCCTTGGATATTCCTGATGGCCGACGAGCTCCCTTACCTGCTCACTATCGTAGCAGCAGTACGCGTAGCATCGATACACAAACACCTTCTGTGCAAGAGCGCAGCAGCAGCTGCAGCAGCCATTCCCCATGCATTTCTCCTTTTTGTCCTCCTGAGTCTCAGGATGGGAGTCCTTGCTCCACAGAAGACATGCTGTATGACCGTGACAAAGGTGAGAGTCTATTTGAATAATTGGTTCATGGCTTGCTTTTGTTCTGCTGTACTGTCATTGTGCTTAAATCAGATTTTTGATTTCATTTTATTTTGTCGTGTTGGTGTGAACTGAAGACTGCTCATAATTGTTTTTGCTTGTTTACATTTGTTTTCCCTTTTGTTTGTGCAGTTTCACAAACATCTTCCATAAATGTCAGAAGGACACAGCAAATGAGCTTAACTCTTTATGAAAGCTGTAGTATGAAAAGTTAAGGAAAAGCATGCAGTGAATATTTTATAAAATAGTGTGAGAATTATTGGTGAAATAAGTGAATCCAGAGTTTGTGGTTGCGGTATCACTTTTATTATATTTGAGTCTAGTGTACAAAATACTATGGCAACAGAATGACTTGTGGGAATGAAATCAATACACACAGTGAAACATATTTAACAGAGTAATCCTATGCATGTCTACTCAAAGTAAGCCCCACTGAGTCCAGTAGGAATTGATTCCTAGAAAAGTGAATATAGGATTTTGCAGCCTTAAAAGTCTGGCAGTGTTCTCAGTTTTTGGCAAAGTCAATGGTTTTTTGAATTTTGCAATTCTACCCAAGCATAAGGGTTGGTGGTGAACCCAGAATTCAGCATAATTAGATTCTTGGTTTTCGGTCTCCTTTTTTTTAGATCTACAGTTTTAGCCCTTAGTGGCTGCAAACAGAAGCTTAGAAGTGTATGGCCAATGCTTGGTGACAGTGCAGAAACCACAAGGAGTGGGGAGTGGTTTCAGTTTTCTGCAAAGCTGCTTAGTTCACTTTATAACTATCAGGAGTAGAACAGATTATGCACAATCTGCAAATACATGTGTCTGTTTATCTTACATACCCCTTTTCCTCCATGGAGCTGAAGGACACGTGGGACATTTCTAGCTGGTTTTCCATCTGCACACTGACCAGGCTCCTGGCTGCTTAGTCTCAGCAAAGTTGATGTACCATGTGCTTTCAGACCATGCCTTGGGATCATTATTTTGCTTGGTTTGTGGAATTAATGTAGGTTGTAGGATTGAATACGTGCATGTATTTTTAACACTAGGTGTAGGCCTCCTGGTCAACGTGAGCTGTTTTAAATTAAGAATAAAATAATGAAGTTTACAAATTTTTAAAACAGCAGAAGGGGAGTTCTCCATTTAAGTATTGTACAAAAACAAAAAACGCCTTGTATCTTCCATCCTTTTCCCAATTATTTTTAGAGTGCTCCAGCTCTTTCTTCTTTTGTTTTCCATCTTTCATGCTAATTTCTGTTTTCTTATTGTTAGTGGCCTGGTCACATCCTACCTTTATTTTTTCATATTTGTGCACATCATTTACAATTAAAGCATTTCCTCACATGCCTCATGTTTTTCTTTCTTTAACTTTCTTTCCCATCTGTAGCCCTGCCTGATAATCTCCCCATCCATTTTCTCTCTTTCATGAGGATTACAATGCATGGACACTTCCTCAACCCCCACATGTGATTTTGCTGTCTTGGCTCTAGTTTCTTTACTCAGTTGGAGCCAGACACAATATTTTTCCATGAAGGGACCAGACATTCTTGAAATGGGAGAAAGAAAGAAAAAAGCCTAGGGATTGTGACTTACACAAGGTATCCTCCAGATGTTGGAACTACAATTCCCATTATCCATGACCATTGACTGTTAGTTGGAGCTGATGGGAGTTGAAGTCCAAAAACATATGGAGGAGAGATTTATAGCCTGGCCTGCCTTTTGGATATATGCTTCATGGTAAACTAAGAAAAGATCATGATCTCACTTTGAATTTTATTTTATTTTATTAAAAATATTCTATCCCACCCTTCATCATGAGCAATCAATGCTAGGTGCAATAAAATAATGTAAAACTACCAGACATTCACAAATACTCATACAATAAAACAAGGATAGATAAAAAACAAATCAATAGATAAACAGTCTATAATATATAGCTATCTACATCTAAGCACCCAGTCTAGACACTAACAACCAGTAAATTTTTGGATGGTCAACCATCCTTTGAACTGGTATTCAAAGGAAACAAGCAAGCAAGCAAACAAACAAACAAACCTTAGAAGGGAAAGCATTCTAATTATGATAATAAAATAAATGTAATTATATGATTCTGCAGTTCACAACACATTATAATTAATGAAGAAGAAAGGCACAGCAGAACTAATACTTAGCAGCAAAAAGTAAAGTCCATTATTGTCACTTTCACATACTAGAAATTGGGTTAGCCAACGAGGTATCCTCTCTACGTTTTGGACTACAGCTCCCATCAGCCTCAGCCAGCATGGCCAGTGATCAGGGATGATGGCAATTGTAATAAAAAGAAATGTGGAGGGCACCATGCTGTCTACCACTAGATTAGCTCTTTGCCACCACAGAACTTACATACCCCAGCCCTTTTTCCAAATTCGATGTTGCCCTTTGTATAGCTAAAACTCAAGCATTCAGCCCACCAAACCCAGAGGTACTAGGCTAAATCACCTCTAGAAAATTCTGGTAGGTTTCCTTAGTTTCATGCTCACAGACCTCATTCAAATGCTTGTTGAATGATTAACATTTGTTAGTTGGGGAAAAAAAATAATATTCTGCAGAACTTTAAGTCCATATCTGTGCATTTTGCCTGTAGCCATTAAGATATGTTTCAGCAATGTCAGCATTTGGTTTTACATAGAGGGCTTCTCTTACTTAATGACGTCTGAAATGGTGAACACAGATAAGAGTTCTTTTGGAGTTGATGTGATAAGTGCATTCGATTGAAGGTCACGGTTCTTCATGGTATCTACACCTGCACAGATCCAGCTTTGGGAATGCTCTAGAACAAAATGCCTGAAAATTAGCATTCACATCTACTCTTCCTAAAAGAGAGAGAGAGAGAGAGAGAGAGAGAGAGAGAGAGAGAGAGAAGTCTTGAAGGATTCACAAAACTCTTTTCGGTAGGCAGAGCTGCCACAATTTTCATTATCTTGGGTTATCTGATAATGGCTGATTGCATCAACAGTTTTAAGAACTTATGAAGAGCAGTGTTGGATCGGAACAGAAGCCTGTCTAGTCCAGTCTGCTATTTCCCACAGCAGCCTACCAGATACCTATGGGTAGCCCATAAACAACACCACATTAACACAATAGCACACCCCTGTTTGTTCCATAGCAACTGGTATTCAGAGGCATGGTGTTTCTGTTCTTGGAGGTAGCATATAGTCATCATAACTAGTGGCCATCACCTTACCCTCCATGCATTTGTCTCATCCCCTTTTAAAGCTGCATGTTGGTGGCTATCTCCACAACTTGCAGTAGCAAATTCCATGGTTCAACTGTGTTAGGTGAAAAAGTACTTCTCTTTGTCCTGATAACGGAAAAGCCGTAACATTTCCTCGTATAGAACTGACTCTTGACAATTTTTGTTACCCTTTCCCTCCCTCTCCAATGTCCTTTCTGAAGTGTGATGACCAGAATTGTGTAATAATAATAAATAAAAATAAAAATACACCATGAACTCAAGATCCTTTTCCTGGCCAGTCACCACCAGCTCAAACTGCATCAGGATGTATGTGAAATTAGGATGTTTTGCCCAGATGTGCTTCATTTTACACTAACATTCAACTCCATTCACCATTTTTATGCCCAATCAGCGAGTCTGGAGAGTTCGTTTTTGAGCTTTCGGTACCCCTCTTTTGTTCTTCCCACCTTGAATAATTGGTTATTGCCCACTAACTGAGCTACCTCCTTCCTCACCTCTCACTCCAGATGATTTGCACTGGTCCCAGTTTAGATCATTGGAGATCTGTATTTTGGGGTTAGCCAGTCTCTGATGTGGTTACAACTTTAATTGCTGTGCATGCTACCTTAGGATGAATCTGATACTTATTTTCACAGATGGTTACCTGTTAGCAGGTACCTCTGGAACAAGGCACAGTTTGATACAAGGTTGTGCAGATTGCTCACTAGTTCAGTGGTCCCTTAAAAAGTACATTTGCCCCATCAACTGTGTTGTGTGCTTAATTAAGTACAGAAAAATAATGGAGCATTGAATAAAATAATCATTTTGGTTTGTATTCTAGACCATATGTGATTTTTTCCCAATGCATTGTGATATTGCTAAATGTAGACAAGGTACTGCAGAACACTACGTTTTCCAGTTAACTTAAACAGATAATCTATTTTTTTAGAATAGAAAGTTTGTTGGTATCAACCCAGACAGTATTATGTGCTAGCTCCAGGAAGCTTTCTGGATGAAGTGTTCTTAAATCTCTGAACAATTGTTAAAGAAGTATGGCCAACTGTACTTTCTGCTTTAACTGTTGAAAATCACTGGCTCTGTTTTAATTAAGATGGTGGGAGGATGTCAATTGTTACACCTTTCCTACCTAACCTATTTTATCAGGCCACCAACACTGGCAATCTTTCAGTTGTGGAAAACAGTTGCCAAGTTTGTTTATTCAGTCATAGGTATTTGTACCACATATGCAGAATTTGCAACTTCAAAGAAACATGGGGAAATTACTAAAGTAGATTGATCTAGGTTCGCATTGTACTGTCGGTTAGGAAGCTGCAGAAATGTGTATTGGAGTACACAATCACATTATAATATTGATTATCAGAAATGCATGTTTTAAAATACTTTTTTTATTAGGAAGAAAGCCAGACTAATCATTGTTAGTGATTATAATTTGATCCTGTCCTACTGTACCGGAAAAGCATCTTTGGTACCACATTTAGTGGTAGTTCACAACTTGTTTGCATAACAGAGCTGGCAATTCCTTTTATTGTTGAATATTTCCTCCAATTCGCGTTCTAGAGTTGAAGTTCCCAAACGAATGATGTGAATCCCACCTTTGGCAGTTTAATCTCTGTTGAAGCCATCTGCCACCTCTTATTTTAGGGCTCTTCTGTGATGGTTCAACCTAAGCAGTTGATTAATGTACTGTATCAGTGTTTTGGAAGGAGACCATTTCAAGTTTGAATGTCTTATGCTAAAAAGGCATTTAAAATAATGCCCAAAGGTTCCCTGCTCTGTTGTTCCCTGTCGTAGGGCTTGTTTTCTTCTCCAGCTAAATTTCCATTATACTTTTCAGTCGTAAATCAGCTTTAAGCTGGACCTGACTGTGTTTCTGAATAAAAAATGGAAGTTAATAATTGATCAAGCATGGGGAGAGCTAACCTGCTGGCCAGACACAGACCTGCTTTACATTTCTAAAGCATCTTTTCTTTTCTGTCTAAGTCTGCGCTTTGACCACAGGCTCCACTGCCGCTCTTTGGATCAGATCAGCTGTTTACTTTACATTTCTATAAAGAGCTGCTTAAATAGGTTGAAATTTTCAAAAGAAAATGAACATAAAGTCTGCAAAGGGAACCCATGGTCTGCTTTGGGATGGGAGAGTGATCTTGCACAGCAGGGGGTGGAGAAAATGTTAATGGCACCTGTTGTGTGTGTGGAGAAGGGGAGGTGAGGAAGGGCCCGGCCCGCCTTGTGATTAGAAGCAGTTTTATTGCATTAGAAGTGCCAGCTCCACAGGGTGCCAGTGATTAGAATTCAGTTTGGTGACCCCATGTGCTATTTACAGCTGGAGGGTTCAGTTTTGAGACCTTGCTCCACAAAGAAAGATACTGGTTTTCAGCCTTTACTTTCTGAATTTTTAAATTAAATTTCACTTCTGATAAGTAAAAATTAAAAAACAACCAGCCTTTGACACTGTTTGTTAACCATCTGTTGAGCACAGCGCCTCTTAAGTTAGTGAAAACTTTGCTCACTACTCTGTGGTTCCTCCAGGGTTAGTTTTTTTAGGACTAGCTTTATGTGAAAAATTAAATTTTGAATGCTTGAAGGGGGGGGGGGCTCAGGGAACATACAGGGTTGAATAAACACAGGGAAGAAAGGAGGAAAGTTTGTGTGCTATATATGGTTAGGGAACTGAAGGATATAGAAATGAGCCTGTAGACATTTCATAGTCTTTACCCAGTGTAATTGGTCACTGGATTATGTTAGAATGATTTAATTGAGCTGTATAGGTAAAAAGTTATTACCAGCAAATTCCAGTGAAACATTCCAATTCTGATATTTTTGTGGGTCTACTCAGAGCAAACTTTGATTTCGAAACCACAGAGGAAGACATTTAAGGGGGGGGGGAGGAAAACAGCAAGAGAAATGACACTCAACTTTTCAAAAAACAACAGCAGCATTTCGAACTTGTATTTATCCTTTTATGGCTTTTACTACTAGCTTTCAGGGAACTTTAGAAAGTTGTTGTTGGCAGTACCTCACACTCCTACTTGTTTTGGAATACTTACTCATAGTTCCATAGAGGGAATGCAGTCCTGTATTCCCCTAGATAGTGTTGATGTTGTTTACGTGGCCATGTATCCTAGGATGAGAAAGAGATCAATCTCCACGGCCCTTTCTCACCTAGCAGCCGCCATTCCATCAGGATACCTGGAAAGTCCCCATCCCAACTATTATTTCTTGAAGAAATTTTATATACCGCTTATCTGTAGGAAAAAAAGAAACTCTCAAAGCGGTTTACAACTAGTCATAAGAATTGTAACCCTTCTCCCTCTTGCCTTGTGTGTCTCTTTAGATTGTAAGCCTTAGGGCAGGGATTGTCTTAACTGTGGGTTGTTCGAAGCCTCTCTGAGAGCTTTGTTGACTTAAAGAGGGGATGACAATGTGTTTTAAATATTAAATCATGAGTCCTCAGCTTTATAATAATTTTATATATATTCTAGCAGGCTAAGTGTTGCCTACTCCTTCGCAACTCTTTTTTTAAAATTAAAAAAGCCCTGTTCCATTACTACAGTGTATGAACAAATTTGAGCTTTTGGTGAGTTCAGGACTTTATAACCACAAGATACGGAAAAAAAGTAAAAAGGCTCTGAGAGGTGCCTGTTTCAGCCTTTTGATCTTAAAAAGTGTAAATGTTTTGGGCCTTTATCTGAAAAACATATGCAGGACAGTTAGGAATGTAGGGGTGCTGTCCAGCTTGTCTCATGTAAGTCCAGTGGTGAATTTTAGGAGGTAGAATGGCGCCCAAGCTCTTTGTAGGTTTCTGCTGTTGTGATAAATGGTATTCCAAGGTGAAAGAAGGGTTACCAGGAACAGCTGTACCAATGTGTCAGCCATGAAAAGCAGGGATGCAGAGAATGAATAGCCCTTTCCTGTGTTCCAAAGCTCACATACACAGCAGATTGAAGATCAGCATCTGCATTATATATGCCCTTGGTTTTGTTTCCTTTTTGGTCTTTTCTGTGGGTGACATTACTGTGGACAATATTTCTAATGGCTTCATATTTCAAAAGCTGCTTACGAGCACTTTCCAATTATTGTGTTTATGCTTTGACAAGACACAACGGAACTTTACGTTATCATTAACCACTTGCCCTTCTTTGCATATGCTGTACATGTTGCCCTGATCATTTACATTTTTGAAATGCATAATAAAGAACTTATTTGTTTCCAGGATTACAGCTCTGCTTTATTCAGTCTATAACATTCTGGATAAAAAGATCCTCCCATTATGTGCTGCTGTATGGTAGATTACTGCTCCTCTAAAGCTTTTATTCAGGAGAAATGTGCTCTACCAGAGTGTTGGATATAGCCTGCAATAAAAGAAGCTTTGTGACTTGAAACAAACTGGCATTAGCAGTGAAGTTGTGCAAAAGCCATGGTGTTTGGAAATCAAATTTAATTAAAAAGCACTCTCAATCCCTAGTAATACAACTGCTTTAAATTTTCAGACAGTGGGAGTAGCTCACCGTTGCCCAAGTATGCCTCCTCTCCTAAACCCAACAACAGCTACATGTTCAAACGAGAGCCCCCAGAGGGATGTGAGCGAGTGAAGGTCTTTGAGGAAATGTCGTAAGTAATGCCTTTTATATCAGCTGGATCTGCAAATGCAGGAAACCTTTTTACTGGACCTTTTCAACTGCAGATGAATAAACTACTCCAGCTGATGAGGGTTTTTTTCCCTTCTTCTTCTTCTTTCAGGAGCAAACCACTCTTGCCAATTTTGCACAGGCAAGAAGTTGAAGTGTTCCTGTCAGCTTGCGGGGGGCGGGGCCGGGAATGCAACCTATTTGTTCTTGACCACATGACCCAGATGTATAAAAGCACAACCAAGGAGGAAATGCAAGCAGAGCTATGGTTTCTTCAGTGTTCTAAAAAGTATTTTCCAGCATGAGTAAAGCTGTCTTTATAATGATACCAGTTCAGCTTTATTTTTTTAGCCTTTGAAGCTGTGAATAACAGCCGTGACCAGAGTTATTTTGGTAGCATTTGAGTTTTGGTTTTTTTAATTGAGCTATGCATTTTGGGGAGTGGGGGAGAGAACACAGTATGTAAGTACATACATGCAGGAATATCTTAAAGTTTGGCCAGATTTATCTCCTGTTTTGCTCTACAAGGAAATAGCATGGGACTAATTTAGACTAGGACGGCATAGACATATTGCTTGGGAAAATAGCTGAAGCCAGATGCTGGTAAAAAATGCTTCCAGATCATTAATAGAGGATTCTAAAGTGAATGTAGATGCTTTGCTGGACAAAATAGAGATAAAGAAAAAAGGACATTGTGCTATCATTTCATGTGTGTTTGCTACAGTGAGTTTTCTATTGATAAACGGCACATTGATGGATTTCTGATATGGTTTGTGCATCTGAATCCTTTAGGGAAGGGAATTGTGGAAAAGTCTTACCTCTATGGTTGCTTTTTGCATGTATATTGTTTATTGCTGTGGATCAGTCAGCTGACTACCAATATGGAAGATGTTTGCCCGTTTGTCACATAATCCCATTTCTTGTCACTCACATTCTAGCAACATACAAAACTGCCAACCCATGCTAAGTTATCTGCAAATGTTCAAGTATGTAACTTTAATTTCTTTTTCAACCCCTTTGTTTTAGGACTCGTCAGCCTGTCTCAGCCCCTCTCTTTTCATGTCCTGACAAAAACAAGGTTAATTTCATCCCAACCGGATCAGCTTTCTGTCCTGTAAAACTTCTGGGCCCTTTACTACCTGCTTCTGACCTGATGCTCAAAAGCTCTCCAAACTCTGGTCAAAGCACAGCTTTGAGTACTCTGACTGTTGAGCAGCTTTCATCTCGGGTCTCTTTCTCCTCTCTGTCAGACGATACCAGCACAATGGACCCTACAGAGGTTTTAGTACAACAGCCATCCCAGCAGCAGCCACCACAGCTTTTGCAAGAACTGCAGTCCGAAGAACACTCCTCTCCTCAAAATTATGTGATAATCTAGATGATAATCTAGATGAGCAAAGGCAGAGGGACGGTCTAAAACTCAACTGCATGAGTGGCACTTTTCTGGAACAAAACAAAGCTACTTATCAGCATCTTTCTGCATTTCAGCACTGTTCTTGGCAGGGACAAAAATGCATTCAGCATTTTTGTGTTTGTATGTGAGTTTGCAGGGGGGGGGGCGGAGCAGAATGCTTGCAGAATCTGTGTATCATTAAGCATTTTAAGTGGAGACTATGCATTTCATAGAATGTTTGACCAGATTAGTACTTTGTCCTGTGTTCTGTTTCAAATTCTACAGTATAAATAAGCTCTATATCAAACAAAGGTTGCCTGTCTAAATAGAAAATGTCTTGCTTTGTTGTATTCTATGGAAAATACTGTACTTCAGGATTATGTTTACAATTTATCCAGGTATTTATGTTTTGAACTTCTGTAATACATACAATGCAAAAAAAAAAAAAAATATGGCCACAACAGTTGCACAGTGTCCCCACCCTATATGGCCTAGCTTCAGGTACTTCTCTCGAAGTCTAAACTCAGGTAACTTGGAATGTATATCATATTGGGATATAAAATATTTTACAGCTAAAAAGCTAAAGAGGGATCATCACTCTTCTGCCTTTCCTTATTTTATGCATTAATATTTCCTCATTACATTCCACTTTCTTGGAAAAAGTGCATTCAGATCTAGGGGGATACGAACCCTGGACATGGGTGAACATGAGGAGAACCAGCAAATCTGTGGTGTGCTGCATCACATTGTCATGTGGTTACAAGTAAAACAAAAAACTAAACTGTTGCATTTGCCATCGTTTCAGTGTGTAAATTGTGGCATTTTAAAGTTTCAGGTGTTTGCACAGTTAATGACTGTTAAGCTGTTGTGAATAAAGTGTTCAGTTTTAGGCTGCACATAAGAAACATTCCATGACGTGTGTGTGAGAGAGGCTCTAAGGCAAGAATGTTTTCGTTTAATTTCAGCAAATTCATTCCCCCCCTTCCCCCCAGGTTTCAGAGGGGGTGGGTGGGAATTTCCTCACGCGTTTGCATTGGCAAGTTATAAGGACGTGAAATGCTACTGTTACCATTTTAGGAGTCTTAATTAATGTTTAGTTTCTCTTTTGGAGGAAATGTTCCATTCACATGCTGGTTGCAAAAAAAAAAATTATCTCGGGTTTTTGACAAGCAATGATAGGTGAATTTTGTTTTATTTGTACAGTGGGTGTTTTGCATCTGAACTTTAAAAAAAAATCTCTTAAAGCGGCTATGAGGTTTTGTAGAAAAAAAAACAAAAACAAAAAAAGAGAAAGAAAGAAAAAGAAAGAAAGAAGCAATAGTTTTTAAGTCATATATCTAATCGAAGCCTTTCTTAGTACCCTCTGGTTTAGGCCCATTGGGAGGTAAATTTATTGCAGTTTGAAGGTGGGCAGGCAGTGCATTCGCTTGTCTTTCCAGATGCTGCATAGCTTAGAAGCCTCCAGTAGTGTTATATTACAGTAGCCCTGGAACTGTGAGAGTGCTGCTTTCAGAGAGAATGAACCTGCAATACAAAGAGGGACCCCAAAGGCAAGAGACCCACTCAATATTCTTAGCTCTGTGCTTTCAGTTCAGTGGAAGTACCTTTATGCAAGCCTGTTCTAAGAAAGCCTACTTGCCCCTCTTCAGGAACTGAAAAGATTAAGACTGCAGCTGCTGCAGCAGCAATTTATACTCTCTCCGCTACTACTTTTGTGGAAGAAATTTGGGAAATAATAAAAAAGGCCTCAGTGAAAAGTACCTAAGAAAAGCAATGAAATATACAGCACATGTATGTTGTTGCAAGATGAAGCCCAGTTTCCTTCCTATCATCACCAAAGAGTTTGGTAATAACCTGTTAGGAAGTTAGACCGACAGCCTCTTTTTCAGTCACTGTGTGACTGTAGGAGCAGGCGGAGAGTGGAAAGCTTAAAAGATCTGTTTTGTCTTTTGTTTTCACAGTATTTTTTTTAAATACAGCAACAGGCATCTTTAATCTTGCTAATCTCAGGCCTTGGTGGAAGCACTATATAGTTTGTATGTTAATAAAGGGTAAGGGAAAAAGCATCCAGTTTCTTGTGACCTAAATGTGTGTTCTTTGAAGTTTTACATTAAAGTTAAATATGACAGTACATCTACCTTCTCACCCTCTCTCTTTTTTTCCAAATATAAATACATTGTCACGGTTCTTGATGTTATAAGGTTTTATGAGAAACTATCAGGTGACTTTTTAGATCAAGAGTGAACTCTGGTGAACAATATTTACAGTGATATTACTTGTTCTGTTTTCTCACGAGAAACTAAATATTAATTGTCACACACATTTGCCCTTGGCATATTGGAAGGCTCTGAATCAAATGTGTTTAAAACCTAATGCTTTGCTATGTAAATTTCCCAGCAGTTGTTGATCTCCAATATATCCTACATTCAGCTGTAGAAATTTGTCAAATATTGTTTCAAGAGTTTTGTACATAGTTGTACTGTTATTTCTAGCCACTGTGCTGAACAGTATTTGAATTACCACACAATATTGCTTTACACAAGGAAATGTGTGGCTTTTGTTTTGTATTTTTTCAGTATAGACGTCCCTGTGTCTTATTTAAATAAAATTATTAGAAAAAAACACACCCTACAACCTGTAAAATGTAGTGTGTTGTCTGTCTTTTGAAAGCTGTCTAGAAGCTGAACATTCAGAAAAAGCATCAGCTGTAGTCTTGAACTTTTCCAGAACCGAGGAGGGATCACTAAAAGTGCTGCCCTGGGTTAAAACTCCGCTTTCCATAAGGAAACTGCAGCAGGAAGAAGAGAAACTAGTTGAGAGGTGGGATTCTCTGCTTGCATATATCTGCAGAAAAGGTGGTTGTAAAGTCCAATATTAATCAATAATTGAATTGAAATGGTAGCTTTTTGTAGCTGAATTATTGCTATGTTGCACGCTTAATCATTTATTTCCACTGTAACATGGTGCAAAAACTGCATTCCACTGTACATAGTGGAATAAGATTAGTGCCAACCTGACTAAATAATTTAGAAAACATTCCCTTCTTCATAGGCCATTCATCTTGTTATGATGATGTAGATTTCATTTCTCATGACTTTAACAAATAGCACGGAACTGGCTCGCTGTCTTTTCGCAACTTGTTTTCTTCAGTCTCAGGACTGGAATAGCATATCAAAATGGACTATTCCAAATGCCTTCTAACATATTAAAGATTCCAAAAACCTCTACTGTTTAGGAGAAGCTACAGAACATAACCTAGTTTGGTTATCATTTTTCAGCAAAGCACATTTTCCCCAGTGCAACAGCTTTTATATACGTGGGAAAGTGTCATCATGCGCTTCAGCACCCTTTAAAACTCTGCTTAACATTGTGACATGTTTTCCAGTAAGCTTTTAGTATTGGCTCATTTGAACACAACACTTCACTTAGTGACCCAAACACCATAAATTTGAGAAAACAAATCAGTAACATTTTCTTGTACTTGTGTTCCTACTATGAGTGCATTTTAGTTTGCGTTTGAAGTGGATAGTTCTCTAAGTTGCCTACTATATTTATAAATATTCCATTAACATGCTGCAATGGCAATATAATCATTTCGATTAATCCATGGCTGTGTCTGCATTGTATTTTGCTATTTGGTGCAATTCTGGGTGCAACTTGTATCTCATTATAGTTTGCTTGCTTTGCATTACCTGTTCCATCTCAGCAGCTGTGGGGTTGAACTTGTGAATGTGACTGCAATAAATAAGAAGGAGTGGGGAAAGGCCTGCGACCTAGTTAACACAATGGTGTGTGACCTCCCATCTTCCCTGCATGCATCTGAGAGCAATGATGTCTGAGTGAACAGTACCAAATAAGGCAGGTGACGGGTGTATTCTCACACTATAGATGTAGCCAATCTTCTCAGCTTTCAGGCTTGTTTTAATAGGAAAGGTCCTCTTCTGGTAGCGGAGTTGGACTTGCTTAGCCTGGCAGAGCTTTGGTTTGACAGAAGGTTGGCCACAAATAATTCCCCACCCCAACTTAAGGATCCTAGAGAAGCTGAGAAAAAAACAAATTATTAGGGAAGGACCATCTGGAAAGTGAAGAGGGCGGAAACCTACTATCCCTTCCCCAAAGGGGGCCTTAAGATGGGGTAGGATTGAACGTGGAGGAAAGGACAATTGTGAGCTTTCAATGTGAGACCTGCCTTGCGGTAGTTGGAAGGCAGCCCAAGAGCACTCAGTGCATGCAAAGGAGAGAATTCCTTCCTAAGGAATCCAAATTAGAGCAGCCAGGCTTGACTTGTTGTGTGCTCTGATCAGCATGTATAATCTGTATTTCTCAACTTAGTTGGCTGCCTGTCTCTATGTAGTTTAAGGTGCTGGTTTTGCCTTTTGAAACTAAATCGGGGATGGGGAACTTTTTTCAGCCCATGAATCCATGAGGGTTGCATGTCAGTGGTGGGTGGAGCCAGTGGTGAAAGTGGGTGGAGGTAAGAGCTGTTTGCCAGTGGAACAGGCTCCCTCGGAAGGTGGTGGACTCCTTCATTGGAGGTTTCTAAGCAGATTGGGTGGCCATTTGTCATGTGTTGGTCTAGCTGAGATTCCTGCATTGCAGGGGGTTGGACTAGTTGACCCTCTGATCCCTTCCAACTATGGTTCTATGAAATGTTACCTTTGTGCATTAGGCTACTGTGTGTGTGTGTGTGTGTGTGTGTGTGTGTGTGTGTGTTCGTTCGTGTTCTCTGTGTTCCCCATCCAGACAAGCAAAAGGCATTATCGGACTTCAAGAACACATTCCATCCAGGAAGAAACGTTCCGAGTGTGGAGCAGGGCTACTGAGGGGTTTGGCTTGGGTAGAGTCAAGAGGGCCAGATAAACAGAGCTGCTGGGGTCCCACATTCAACCCCAGGCCTGAGGTTCCCCCTCCCCTGCTTTTAATAGTCTAGGATGGTGTTTCCAAAGCTTTATTCGGGTGGCCTGTACTGTGTCTGTAAAAATAAAACCATACAGCATCTAGCACAACCAACAGAAAAACCAATCTGGTGTTTTGGCAAGTCTCTTGGCAATTTTCAAGTGGTCCATAGAGAAACATAGAGAAAAAGGGTTATGAAGCACTGGCATCGGACATCATTAAGAATTGTTCCATAGTGGCCAGTCCAAGTTTTAAGATTCTGTCTACCATCCTCTTCACCCGTTAAATAGTGATCGTAAGAGCATAAGATTTCTTAGTGGTGGTCTCATGCCTTTGGAATATTGTACTGGAAGAAACACCCTGTCAGCCTTGCCTTTAGAACGCCTTTCACCATAATTTTTTTTTTTTATAAAAAAAAAACAAACCCCTCATTTTTAGTGTTGCCTTTCATTGCCTTTTGGGTCACTGCTCTCATTTTTTAAATGGTTGTTTTAACCTGTGTGCTTTTTAAAAAATATACCCCTTTGTTTAGTGTATGCCCATGTT
Source organism: Podarcis gaigeae (assembly GCF_964106915.1). Lineage (NCBI taxonomy): Eukaryota > Metazoa > Chordata > Lepidosauria > Squamata > Lacertidae > Podarcis > Podarcis gaigeae. Next base: position 29,815,975 of record NC_139688.1, read on the forward strand.
GAGCCGCTCTGAACGGAGCATAAATAATAAATTGAGTGATTTGAAACTTCACCCTGAACTGGCTCTTGAAAGTGATAGAAGAGGGGAAATCGTTGCAGGGAGACAATGGTGAAAGGATAGAACGAAAAGCTTGCAGCACACTAAGGCCACTTATCCCATCATCTGTCCCAGTGTCCCATCAAAATCCTACCCCCCCCCCCAATAAATTGGCCTGGAAACTGAGCAGCTCAGTTAAGCAGTTAAGTTTGGCTCATCCAAGAGGGCAATCTCTTTGAGAATTGAACACCTATGCATACCTCATGGCAGCTTACAGCAGTTAAAGTACCGTAACTCTAAATAAAGAACGGACTCTGTCACAATGTCAAAGAAATGAGCTGTGATAAAAGTTTTATCACAGAAAAGATCTGCCTAGCAAGGCACCAGAAACAGTCTTCACCTCAGACAAGGTAAGCTACAATCTGTTTTTATCTTTGTGTAAACCAGCTGTGTCAATCAGCTCCAGCCAATTGGCACCCTTAGGTTCCCATTATTCTCTGGGAGGAAGTTATGACTGTTTAAAGAGGTATAATGGTGCTTTAAATGGTGTGGATGTGACCTAAGTCATACTCTGATCAGTCCCATTGAAATATATGGACTTGAGTTAACCAGGATTATCTTAAATGTATACATGGATTCCATGTATCTGATTTGGAGTATGTCTTAGTTGGGTATCACCCATCTTGTTCTCATGGTGCCAACCAGCCTGAGTGCAAGTGCCCTCTCCTCACCTGTAGTTCCCAGAAATTGACTCACAGTGGAATTACAACTTAGCCTTAGCTGCCATGAATGAGTCTAATCCCTTTTTTAAAAAAGCCATTCAACTTGGTGGTCATCAGTACATCATGTGGGAGCAAACCAGTTAACTAGGTCCTTTGTGAAGAAGTATGTTCTCTTGTCTTTCCTGAATCTTCCAACATTCAGCTTCACTCAATGACCCTGAATTCTAGTATACAGGAGGAAACATGACTCCATACCTCTATAATAATACTTTTGAACACATTTCCGGTGGCCAACATAATACTGGAATTCTAAATTTGATTCTTTTTTTTTAAGCATCAACAATTCATGAAGGAAGAATACCAATAGAAAAAGTAATTCAGGAACTATATTTTCATGCCAGAGGAAATTCTTTTGTTTGAAGAGAAAGGGGAGGAATACTCACCCCACCCACATTAAACTCCAATTATGCTTCTGTGTTGTATTTTCCTTGGCTGTGTGTTTACACCTCCATAAGAGACTGCAAACAGCAGAAAGCAACTGCCTAAGCTCTCCTTCAGAATTTTATTTTGCAGAGTAATTATATATAGCCTGTTATCCTTCAGAGGCTATTCTCAGTTCTTCACATTAACCTTCCTGTGCAGGCCAGGAAACTGGCTCTCTGCAGGGTTTCCTGGCATCCAACTTTCTGTGCAGAAGCATTTCTACGTATCTCCATGTGTCCAGTTGACTTGAGATGTGGGTACAGCTCTCGTAATCATTAGTACGGAGTGTTCTTAATAGAACTTGCATCAGGACTAGAGTGTACACTAAGGTTTAGTAACCATGGTGGCACTTTCGAGGGTGCAATGAATGTTTCTGTAGCATTACCTAGATGACATCTTGACTCTCTAATGCACTGTGGAACAGGGAGTGCAGAATATTCAGACAGCACTGATTGGTCTCAAGACGTTCCATAACAAATAGGGCAAATTGCTCCCTATTTTCAGCTCAGTTCCTATGCTCCGAATTTGAGCTAGATGCTGCTTAGTTCAGGATATTCTTGTCTGCATAAGGGAAGGAGATTATCACCAAATAAGAGAATCTAAAAAGCTTTGCAGTTGGAGATCATCACATTTGATCTATTGTTAGATATGCTTGTTTCAGATGAAGGAATATTGAATTGGTCAAGGTTTCAGATAAGACTTTTTCAAAGGCTGATATACTCCTGTCAGAGCTGACAGCTCACAAAGGACCAACGCCAGTTCTTGTTATATACAAAAGTCTTTATTGAAGTTCAGTTTCGATTTCAAAGCCGCGGCGCGCAGCTCTACGTCTTGAACTCTAGACCGCTGAAGCTCCGTCTGAATCTCCTCCCCCCAGGCACCAGTTTAAGACTCTAGCCCTGCTCCACCTCTTCCTCTGCTCTTTCCTCCTCTGGGTCCACCTGTCCGCTGGGGTCTTGCCCTTTCTGGACTCTTCTGACGCTGAGTCCCCTGAGTCTTCCCCCTGCCTCTGGCGGGCTTTAGGACCTGGTTCCCAATCCGGGTTTTCTGCTGTGCCGCGCGCCTGTACATTTGAACTTGGCGCCCGCGCCCAGCCGGCAACCTTCCTCCTGACCGTTACACTGCTCCTGTCACTGCTTCCCCCTTCGGGGGGGCTAGCTGGGCCTGACCTCCCCTCCGTTCCCTCACTCTCCAACAGAGGCGTGATCAGCCCTGACTCATCTTCTCTCCCTGCTGGAGGAGACGCTGGCCCTGATGCATGGGACTCTTCCCCCCCACTACGCTCTGGTGGGGGAGCTGGCCCTGATCTCTCGCTGCTGCTTTGGGAGTCCCCGCTGGCCCCTTGCTTCTGGTGCGTCCCCCCGGGACCCCCCTTGCCCTGGCCATCGGCGCCCCCTTCTGGGAATCTTCTGATTCGCTGGAGAAGCTCATGGAATCTCTCGGGCCACTGTCATACTCCCCTACGCTGCCCTCCGATTCTTCCCCTTCGCTCTCCATTTCCTTTCTCCCCTGTGTCTCTGCTCCTGAGCCCCTGACAACTCCCTTTCTAGATGGAGATTTTGAACCAGGAACGTTGGCTCTTTTGTGTCACCAGACAGCCCGGGCAGTAATGCCTACCAAAATGGCGGTATCGGCTGGAGTGAGCTTCTCTAGTCCCAGTCTTCATCACTAGAAGGATGGAGATGCAGGCACTGGCTAACATCATCCAAACCACCTACTTAACAATTGTAAGTGTACATGGGTATCAGTTGATTGGAGAACAAAGCCACCAGTTGGGCACCAAAACAGCTCCAATGTGCTTTATTTTGCTGGAGCAATGTATCTTTAAAGGCATACATCAAGAAACAGGGCAAATCTTGAACTGTGAAGAACAGCTGTTGAGGCAAGGCACCTGACATTGGTGGAATACCAGATTTCTTTGTGGCAATAGAAGCTGAAACCATCTTAATCAATGCACAGGCTCCCTGATCTCAGGCTGGCCAGGATTTAAAACACATTCTTGCCAACCTGATTCCACTGTGGAGAATAAAATATCGTTTTGATAATGTTGCACTGTCCTCAAAACATCTTTGCTTCCATGATGTGTCATTAAGAGCCTACGGCAGGACTGCTAGTTCCAGTCCCACCTGCCTCATCAATTCCTGCATACTTAAGCATAATATTTTTTTGCTCTCAAGTTGGCTTTTAGACTAGTCCCCTTTTAAAAGCAGGAACACACGAGCCCCCTTGCGTATAGAATTGCGTCTGTGTGTGAAATGGGTTACACGCTGCCTGCAGCCATTTCCAAAACAGTGGCAGCTGCAAAAGAGCTTAGTGGTGAACAAAATAAACTGGGAGCCAGGGAGCCCTTAGTGAAAAATTCACATTGGCTGTGAGTTCACTGGATGGCAAGCACACAATTTCTGACAGAAGAGGATTTATGCCGGTGTAGACTTCCAGGATGTACGTACGTGCGCATGTACAAGCTATTGTGCTGTATGCAAACAAAAGACTGAACCTCTCTGAGGGTTGCTTCATACATGTATTTCCCAAGATCAACTGAAAGTCTGTCATATTAAGACCTGCAGCAACACACAAATCCCCAGCCATTTTTCTCCCTGCAGAGAGAGAGATACTTGCCGACACACACAAATGCTTGCCAGAATTTTAGTAAAACCCATTTGCTGCTATTGATGTTTGATTAAAAATCAGTTTGTTAGTTTATTATTTTACTGCTTCGTTGTAAGCTGCATTTGGAACTGAACAACATTTCTTCACTTCAGACACTTGGTCTTTTCTAGTCCAAGACTGATGGGCCAGCACTTTCTAGGGTCTCAGGAAGAGACATTCCCCCATACCTGTTACCTGAGTCCTTTTAACTGAAGATGCTGAGTGGGGCTGAAACTGGCTCGAAGTTGAAAGGCAAGGTAGAATAAATCTTGTTAGGAGCTTACGTTGGGGCCTGCCCTTACGTTTTAACATAAAAACATAAGAAGTCTCCTGCCCATCTAATGCAGCCACTCAGATACTTGCGGGAAACTCACAAGCAGGACTCGGGCACAACAGCACTCTCCTCGTCTGGGGTTTCTAGCAACTGATATTCAGAAGCATATTGCCTTGGACTGTGGAGACAGAGCATAACTATGATGGCTAGTAACCAATGACAGATAGCCTTATCCTCCATGAATTTGTCCAATCCTCTTTTAAAGCCATCTAAATTGGTGGCCATCACTGCCTCCTTTGGGGCTGAGTTCCATAGTTAAACTATGCACTGCAAGAAACAGCACTTTCTTTTATCTGCCCTGAAACTTCCAACATAAACTTTTCCACTTCATGCCATGCATAATTTCTAAAAAAAATTCTGTCATGTCACTTCTTACTTGCTTTACACACTCTTTGGAAAGCCACTGACTGGCCCATAATGCTTAAAGGATTATTTAGGCAGATTTAGATCAGAGTCCATAAAAATTACTCAATCTGTTCTCTCAACGACTCCATCTGAGGTCCCCAAAGGCAGCCTCTCTTAACTTAGCAGAAATTCATGCTAGCTGAAATCATTAGGGTTTTTTAAAAAATAAACGTTCCGAGGACAGCAAATCCATCATCGCTGCTTCACCTCCCACCCCATCATAAACTTTCTGCAGCATTTAAAAATATGCTACTTAAAATAACAAAATATGCAACTATGGGGCAGTATCTCAGTATCTGCAAATCAAAAGGAATCCTTAAGCTGGTCCGATAACGGACTTCTAATTGTTAACAGAATGATTAACAGCTTTGCTCTGGTATATAATGGAGACTGTGCATAGCAAAATCTTATAAAAGTATTCTACATACCATGACTTTTTGTTCCATGTAATATATAGTTTTTTAATTATAAGATACTATGGATTATATGTGTCTGGGAACTCAAAGATAGGAGTCTGGTTGCCAAGTTCCTTTTCTAGACTCTCATTACTATAACTTCCATTGTTTAAAGCAAAATACAAAAATATATACATTGCTCATTATGCAACACGAAAGGACAATGCACTCTTTGCATTAAACAACACAGGGGGCTTCAACAATAAGAAATACAACACATATATCTGAAGGGAAGTTGAATTGCTGCAAATATAGTTCCGGCTTTTCTGTCTCAAATCATGTGTCAGTTCAGCTATTGTATCTGAAGTGTGATGTGAATTGGTGGCAACGCAGACCTTTGTTACACTTGTGCAGTACTCTCTGCACAATACCCTGATTGAGTGGGAGCCATTTGTAGCTCAGATGTCTATGATCTGTGACCTAAAAACAGCTCTAATTAAGTCTGACACAGTAGCGTATTAGCTTGCTTGAAAGCCACTGCAATCTATTCACATTATTAGCACCTCCCCCCCCCCCAAAAAAAAACATTCTACCTCTATAAGCTGGCAAAGTTACAGCATCAGTTCGTTTGTTTGGCTGTAGATCTAACATAGATTGGGACCAAAATAACAGCTCCAGAGATTTTTAGTGCACTGTAAACAGTACATGGAAATGCAGAAGAATCCTCAATATATTTTGGAATGCACAATCCATTGTTGATAAGACCACCAGCTGCCTCCAGCAAAATTTATCGCAGCTTTGCCTTTAAACATATAATTATGAGAGACTCTGAGTCACCGTCTTATGGGGGTTCAACAATATGAAATATAAATTCAAGCGATGTGAGATGCTAGTGTGTCCTGGGATTTTTCTTTCCCCCTCCTCCATCCCAATAAGGACAAACAACATGAGGAGTATTAAGAGGCGATTTTCAGAAGCACTTTAGACATCAGATTTAGTTAAAGTGACGACGACAAAGGACCATTCCACAAATTACACTTTAAACAAGTACACCCAAAAGAATGTGTGTTCCTATGAGCCTCGAACATGTGATCTACTTCAGGAGGCCAAGGTTCAAAACTTCACAGGTATGTGCAGAACTTCTACCTTTGTTGCATTAGCTTAATCCCGGAAAGCCTATCATAAGCCAGGGGTGTGTGTGTGTTCTTCTCAATAAGCCTTTTATGCTGTTTTAGGGCACTCTGAATATCCAGGTACCTGAAGGAAGGTTTCCATCAGTTTCAAATTCAGAAATCCTGCATCATGAATTTAAGCTTGCATGAAAACAGTGTCAAAGTAAATGTCTGGCTGGCAAAATAAATGTGCTTTTCTTAAGTAGACTGGATCTGCACATGAAGCAGAATGAGGTGGAAGGAGAGGTGGCAGAACGGACTGTAACATTTCAGCAAGTAATCATGTTTCTGAGGCTTCCATATATGAAAACTAACTGGACGGAAACTAAAATAGTTGATATAGAAAAGTTGGGAGAACAACAGGATTTTTTTTTTAAAGCAGGGGAGCCTTCAAAAAGGTTATTCCCATGTGTGATCTGTTGGTCTGCTCTATGACCTCAGAATTATGACCTGATTTTATTTTTTAAAGGCAGTGAATGGTATCTTCTGATCAGCCCAGACACTGAGGTCCAGCTCCAAGGGCCTTCTGGGAGTTCCCACACTGTAAGAAGTTACAGGGAACCAGGCAGAGGGCCTTTTCAGTAGTCACACCTGCCCTGTGGAAGGCCCTCTCATCGGATTTCAAACAAGCAACTATATGACTTTTTAGAAGACATCTGAAGGCAGCCCTATACCGGTAAGTTTTTAACATCTGAGGTTTTATTGTGTTTTTATTATTTTGCGGGGCAACCCAGAATGGCTGGGGCAACCCAGTCAGATGGGTAGAATATAAATTAAATAAATAACAATAACAACAATAATAATTTATTATTAAATAATGATTGCATCCATTGAATTGCTCCCATTTCCCAGGACAAAGGTTCAGCTACACTTTTTCTTTTTGTCAAAACCATCTTTATTAAAGGAGAGTGTCGCGACAGAACATGTGTGTATGAAACCAGCTTTGATGAAAAGTGCTTTGTATGGAAACCATGATTACTGTAAATACACATGTTGGCAAAGTCAATACCACCTGGTCTCCAATTGCTGAAACTGCTGGTACAACTGAACATGCCTGGAGGATGTAGTTTGGGCAGTCGGCTTGGACTTATACAATGCCATTTGCCTAATAATTTAAAATTAGAGAATGAGCACAGTAGATTCATAGATACTCAAATATAATTCTCTAATAATTAGCCCCAGAGTATAGATTTTTCACTATGGATACTAACAAAAGAAATTATAAATTAACATCACAGCAGTATGTTATATACTACTTTCTAAATGGTAGTATCCAATATACCACTGGGTCATGCAGTCTCCAGTTACATGATTTTGTTTTGATTTACACAAAGAAAAAGATATAAAAAATAGGTTTATTATTTATATTTCACTCTTGAGTTAGCTATGGCACTCTGCCTGCCAAGAGCCAAGTTACAGCAAGTACACTAATCTATTCAGTAGTCTTCTCTAAATCAAAACTTCGTTTGGTACATTCACATACAAAAAAAGAAGTTGCAAACTCTTTGTACAAAACAAGAGCAAATAACTGTTACCTATAGAAAGGGGTTAGGTCAATCCCTTGATTTTATTAGAATGGCACAGAAGTGAGAAGTAAGTCGTACAACAGTAAACTGATCTGGTTTTAAACTCTTCTAAAGCCCCAATAAATGCATTTTTGAATGGTGAAGTGAGAGTTACCACAGGCAGACAACTCATGCATTGAGCAATTCGTGTTCTTTATCTGTTTTCCCAACTGCATCTGGGTTGGACAAGGGGTCCAGATCAGCAAAGAGGCTAAACCAAGCCGTTAGATCTTTAGAGGAACTTGCAGCTTCTGCAAAAAGGGGGGGGGGGGGGGGAGACAATCCCCAAGAAGTTAAGATTTTTGCTTGACAGTTGTTTTTTAAAAAAATATATACTAATGCTGACATAAGCAAACATGGTATGGACTTAGAATGCACTACTGATGAAAATATGTAATATATGCCTGATAGAACCTATATTCATCTATTGCTTTTGACAGAAAATTTAAATATTCTGCAGTTATTATTATTTCATTTCTATATTTTTCTTACATTTTTTAGAAAAACAGTTCTATATTATTTATTTATATAATTAGCAACACACACGCACACACTGCCCTTAAAGTTGACTACAATAGGAAAAAACCCAATATATTGCAGTAAAATATAATGGAAACTAAATCAGCATAACTGGCAGGTAAAAACGAAGATATCACATAACAGCAGTAAAAAAGAAATTACTGTAAGAGGATCTTAACTGCCATTAAAACATCATTAAGAACACAAACAAGAGATTGGGATAGGTTTTTCTTGAAAGATAACAATGATGTTGCTCAGAAAACACATTTGAAGGCGAAGTTTGATAATTTAGGTGCCATCACAGAGAAGGCCTTTTTAGCAATTAGCTACTTTCCTGGCTCCTAAGCACAGGGACATCGGGAGAAGAGGAGGGTATCCCACAAACTCCCTCAATTGGTGGATTGGCTCATGGTTTCTCCATTCCCAACCACTTCATAGTATTTTAATGAAATCATCTTCACTTGGATGAGCCTTTGGAGGTTGTACAAAAATGGAAAGGGAGATCACCAAAGACCCAACTCTGGGAGGGCCCTAAGGGTCCATTCTGCCTGCAGCCAGGAGTACTTGAGTTCCTAGAGCGTCTCTAGAAAGGGATTTTGTCAACACAGAGTGTGACCAAGTGATGACCCAGTGGAGTTTTCGGTGCTGAAACAGGACATCTCCACTCAGGTCTTGGCAACATTTTAACGTCAACCAACAAGCAAGCATTGATAGTCAAGTGCCGATTACTTAAATAACTTGCCAATTAGAGCATAATTAGAAGACAATTCCTGAAAGGAAGCCATTTTATGTAGTTGCAAGACTACACACACACACACACACACACACACACAAAACCAAACACCTGGAAAACTCAAAGCTTTGTGTTGCTGTGTTGGTGCACACACAATCAAAGCGTAACGTGTTTGTCACCTTTCATAGGTGTCTTGTTGACGGTCGTGTTCAGGCTGTTGGATTTCTGGGCGGTCTGTGGGACAGGCGTAGGGCTGATGCTGCTGGCTGCCCAACCTAAAATTCAAGAACACAGTTGCATTTCTGTTAATCAACTATAATTACTTAACGAGCTCACACTGCTCACGACAGTAATAATTGAAGCTTGAAACTCTTCTGTTAAAAACAATTTCTAAAAATCCTGTCCTGATCTGTTGCTTTACAGCTCTGGCTTCATTGCTTTATGTAGGTCTTTACATTTTGTACTTTGTATTATGTTACTTTAATCCTGTTGTAAATTCTTCTTGTGTACTTTGGTATAGAAATTAAACAGCTCTCATTTCCTTACCAGTTACTGCAACAGGGTTGTATTTGAGTCTGCTTTTTTTTTTTTGCCTTCACTTTAACTGTCTTGAGTGCTCCATCAAATCCATTCATCTACTGAAACTAACAGTACAGCTTGTTTTGACAACTGATATTTTTGAAGTTGTTAGCAGAGCTCATGAACAGATCTATCTGCAGACTGGGAATGGGGACCTTCAGACTGCCGTTTCAAATAGTGAACAGGAGTCAATCCAGCCTACCATCTGGAAAAGGCTCCCACAACAAACAGGCTCCAGCCCTTCTGTAATAGATCTGCTAGTATTACTACTAGCAGTTCAGGTGCCTGACACGTGCCCTATGGGTCTGTAAGTTTGGTCCAAAAGGGTGGTTAGGAAAAACTTTTGAATAATGTTACAAAGTAGTGTTCTCCATTGCTAATACAAGCAAAGTTTACAGGGGAAATTGGCCTTTGGGGGGGAAATATTGGTGCTTACTAGCTGGCTGCTCAAAGAGCAGCTCACGATATGACTAGACGCAAGATTATCAGTGAGACATTAAGGAAACCAAACCTCCTACTCTTCTGCCAGCAACTGTACAAATGTGGAAAAGGTGAAGCAAGCAGTCATTATCTTGGCCTCAATTAAATTTAAAAATGGAAGCAACAGCTAGATTGTTCAGCCACAGAAAAAAGCTCCTGTACACATAAATTAAAAATGATTCCTATAATTATTATTATCAAAATGAAATACAGGTAGGAGGGGAGAAAGGGATTGCCTTTTTGTTAAAGCAGTCTTTGCAGTTAGAAAAGTAGCCAGAGGAGGCAGTGACATAATCAGTGGACTGACTGAAACACACTCAGATCATTTGTTCTTTTTGCCTTCTTTCACCTGCAAAGGGAGCCCTTCAACAATAACAGTTTCTTGCAGTACAATAGTGCCTGGAGGACCAAGTGAAGACTGGGAATAAATGGGTGCAGTAACAATACGGTTTTAAAGGCAGACAAAACAGACTAAAAGACAAAGGCTGTATTTACAGTGGTGCCCCGCAAGACGAAGGCCTCGCAAGACGAAAAACCCGCTAGACGAAAGGGTTTTCCGTTTTGGAGGCGCTTCGCAAAACGAATTTCCCTATGGGCTTGCTTCGCAAGAAGAAAGCCCATAGGGAAATCTCCGGGGACCTCTTTTAAATGCTAGCGGTGGGGAGCAAAGCCTTTCCCCCCCCTCCGGCCTTCAGAAGAGGTCCAGGAAGGCCAGCGGGGGCCGAAAGGCTTTGCTCCCCACCGCCAGCATTTTAAAAGCGGTCCGGGATAGCAGGGAAGCGCTTCCCGCTATCCCGGATGGCTTTTGAAGGCAGGCGGCGGGGGGGGGGAGCAAAGACTTTCGCCCCCCACCGGCCTTCAGAAGAGGTCCTGGACCTCTTCTGAAGGCGGGCAGGGGGCAAAAGTCTTTGCTCCCCCCTTCCTGCCTTCCGGGAGAGCGGAGAAACGCAGCGCTGCCAGCATTTTAAAATCGCCCCGGGAGCGGAGAAGTCTCCGCTGTCTGGGGTGATCTTAAAATGCTGGCGGGCGGCAGCGCTGCTGCCCGCGAAGCCTTCGCTGCCGCCCACCAGCATTTTAAAAACCCCGGGACAGCGGAGGACTTCTCCGCTGTCTGGGGTGATCTTAAAATGCTGGCGGGCGGCAGCGCTGCTGCCCGCCAGCATTTTAAAATCGCCCCGGGAAGTCTCCGCTGTCCCAGGGGCTTTTAAAATGCTGGGGGACAGCAGCGAAGGCTTCGCTGCCGCCCGCCAGCATTTTAAGACTGTCCCGGGAAGGCAGGCGGGGGGAGCAAAGACTTTCGCCCCCCACCGGCCTTCAGAAGAGGTCGGGGGACAGACTGTCCCCGGACCTGGTCTGAAGGCGGTTTCCATAGGAACGCATTAATTGATTTTTAATGCATTCCTATGGGAAACCGTGCTTCGCAAGACGAAAAACTCGCAAGACGAAAAGACTTGCGGAACGAATTAATTTCGTCTTGCGAGGCACCACTGTACTGGATAAAAGACTAAGGGGACAGGAAAATAGAATTAAGACAATTTCCGATGGATGTAAAGTGTTCCATATATTTTTAACCCACGTCTGAAGTGAAGCATGCCTGTATGATGCCTGCCTCCTTGCTGGTCAATGGGGATTAACAGGCATGCTTAGTTGATAAATTGCTGAAATGTTGTGCACAGGCTGAATTCAGAGGCAACACAAAACCCCAGAGTACTTGGGTAAACCATGGTTTGTTTCAATGTCTGAACTTGAGCGAGCTTCCCCACAAACTGATCTGGTTCAGATGTAACACTGAACAGTGGGATCTTCAACTGTGGTGTTAGCGTAATCGTAGTTTTTTATTACATCTGAAACCAGCTTTAAGATGATTTAATTCCACTAAAGTAAATGAGATGGAAGAAGTCTAACAGCTCTTAGGACACCTCCATTATTATTTTTTTAAAAACAGATAATCAATTTAATTGAGAGCCAGTGTGGTGCAGTGGTTAAGAGCGGTAGTCTTGTAATCTGGGGAACCGGGTTCGAGTCTCCGCTCCTCCACCTGCAGCTCCTGGGTGACCTTGGGCCACTCACACTTCTCTGACGTCTCTCAGCCCCACTCACCTCACAGAGTGTTTGTTGTGGGGGAGGAAGGGAAAGGAGAATGTTAGCCACTTTGAGACTCCTGAAGGGGAGTGAAAGGCGGGATATCAAATCCAAACTCCTCTTCTTCTTCTTCAATAACTAACGACATGAACACAGTTAGGAACCTGACTTAGCAGAAGGTTTTTTCAGTCTGCCAGGATGCTTTTGTATAGCATTGTTTGCTCCAAGGTATTTTATTATTTGTAAATGCTTGGGATTTTACCTGGAACCTTATACAAGCAAAAACATCTGCTCTATTAACATATGATGCCATCAAAGATAATTAATAGCTAGATGGGAAACTGAGACACAAAGCTAGCAACCTGTACATAACTGCTTTGATCACACAACAGTAAGTTCTCTAGTTTACTTAACAGGCATTGTGGAATAAGGCAGTAATTTGCAGTTGGAGAAGACTTGTTTTCTGCCAGTCATATGCTAAACAGATCTCTGAAAAATAATCCTAGCAAAGAGACATTTTCAATTAACAAGCAAAGCCTGTGTACTTTGGAAGAAAACCACTTACATTACTAGGAATGGAAATTCTGAAAAATAGTTGCCATGGTTGGCTCCTCGGCCATGCAAAATGAGAGGTTACTTGCATTTATAATACACCTTCAATTATTTAACAGGGCATAGCTTTTACTGGTTAACTTAGAAGGAAAACAACCTCTCTCCATATTGTGCTGGATGTCATAGATAACCAATAGCATTGGAAACAGTTGTGTTCTTTCTGAAGGGAAGTGTGTTGGCAGTGAACCAAGGAGACACGAACCCCTGCCCTTGCTCCACCCTGATCTCTCTCACTGGCCTTGGGGAAGTCATGCTCTTTCAGCCTGGGGTCCCAGCCTGCACTATGGGTTTCTTAGAAAAGGAATGACATAATTGCATTTGGCAAAAAAGAAAGCGTTCTGCAAATGTCGTAAATAATACATTTCCCCACCAGCCGTTCCTTTAAGTGATCTGTGACTGTGTTGCAGCCTCAACTGCGTAACAACAAATGCACAAGACTGCATGTTCGAAAAAGCTGGGAAGAGAACAGGCCCGTAGTCCAAACTGGGTTTGGTGGGGTGGGATACAGCAGCCTTCAATTCAGGGCAAAAGCAACATTCAAACTAGAGACCTCCTGGCTCACTATTCAGTCTTTTAGCACCAAACCGTATGCAATGCAGAAGATTTGTGAACGATAGTTTTCATTTAAAAGTAGCTGATCTACACTGGGGCCACAGTGCTGGGGGAGAAAGGTCTAACCATTCCCCATCTGCCATTTCCCGATTTAAATCACACTCATCCAAAAGCAGCTATTTGCCACAACAATATGCAGGTATCACACATCTCTCCCACCCACTGGCTGCTTTTAAATTTAATTGCCCTCCCTACCCTTGGTGATAGTTTGTAATTAAAAAAGCAGCTACCAACAATCATAGGAGATCCTGTTCGCAGATCTGCCCCACTGTGTCTGGTTTGCCTCTTAGTGACTTTCCTACGCCATATCACCTTAAAAATCTGAGTACTTCAATTCCATTAAGCATCTGCACTACGTTAGACAAAGAGGCCAGATATGCCCCTGTCCACAGGCCTATTAAGCCAAAGTGCTTGGATTGAAGCCACTGAAGCCTCACTGATGACACACTCCTATTTTAGGCATGCCAGTCTTGACAAGGTCCCTTTAACAACAGCTTTTTTTATTGCTACTCCAGGCTCTACTATTTTCTTCTACCTGAGGAATGTCAGAGGAATAATTTTCCCATCAACAAATGACAAGCAAACCAGCCCACGTTAACACCCTGGAGGAGTTAAGAACTCTTCACACACGTCATCCCTTCACTCTAAAAATAATGAGACAATTTTTTCCTTTCACCCTCTACGCCTCCCTCCCACAACCACCATCTGCCCAAGAAACAGCGGAGAGATTAACATAGAATATTGGCAGCAAGGAGGCTGGTCTGCTGTGCATGGAGCACTGAAGCAACAAGAGCTGCAAACTAACAAAGCACTTTCATTCTGAGCCTGTTGTGCAGATGCATCTATTTTACAGCACCAGAGTAGCCAACTGATACTTAAGGCAGGGTAAAAATAGGGAGAGGAAAATGCATAAATGAGCTTAGTGTGAGTAACCCAAGGGAAGGAGCTATTTCCTGGAAGGCACACCTACAAACCTCATGGGAGAGTGTTAGCATGACTGAGAGAAGAGACCTGATTCAGATGTAATGTTGGCTAAGACCTAGTTCAGCTTTATGTGAACAAGCCTACTTCCCTCCTGTCTGCATGGAGATTGTAAACATTCATTTCCATTTTAAACTAACTGCAATTTGTTGTTTTGTCTGAACTGGGAACTACAGTTAAGTTTCCCTATGCTTATCCAAAGAAGCCAGGATCAGAAGCCATGGCTTGATCCTGGCTTGTTCTGACAAACCACTGTTTATCCTAACCACAGTTTGTCCCAATTTGGACAAAACAACCAACTGGTTAGGTTAAAATTCCATGCTTTGCATGCAAATTGCCCCTGGTTCAATCCCTGGCATCTGTCGGTAGGGCTGGGAGAAACCCGTCTGAAACTACTGTCAGTCAGTACTAGAGACAATACTGAGTTTGATGAACCAGTTATTTGATCAAGTATAAGGTAGTATACAAAATTAAATAATAATAAAAAATTAATTAATTATCTCCTCATGGTTGTAAATGGAGAGGGAGAGAGCACTTAAGCCCAAGGTTCATGCACATAACACTATCCTACGGTTTAGTGAAGAGCTTTTCAAACTGTGTGTCACGACATGTTAGTGTGTTGGCTGCAGTATGCAGGTGTGTCATGCAATCGCTCCCCACGCTCCTCCCGGGGCTGGGGGGGGGGGGGAATTACTGCTTCGCAAAATGATGCATGTTTAAAAAGTGTGTCACCAACATAAAGTTTGGAAAGCTCTGGTTTAGTGGTTATGGCTATATCCTCCCAAGTAAGTATGTGTCTTAGTTCACGTGCATTCATGCATGGCACAGCGCTCGGCATCAGGTTGGTGGACTGAGCCCATCTGTTTGCTAATCAGCCTAAAATAAACCTACCTTGAAGGGAGGACTGCAAGTCATTCATGTTTTGGTCTAAAAGCTGAGAAGGAAGGAAGCCTGACGCTGATGACTTATTGTTCTCCATTTCTCCTGCGGAAGAGCTTGTGGGCATGTCAGCAAGTGGGTCCTCTCCAAATACAGCTGTCCACTCTCTGCTGAATTCGCCGTCGTCCAAAGAAGACGCATTGAGAATCTCGTTCAGTAATACCATATCATCCTTATCAGTAGCCTCAGTCTCCAAAGAATTTGCAAGCAGGTCCATTGATGCTGCTGGGAGAAGCAGGAGTACCAAAGCAGAAAGAAATCAGAAAAAACACAAGTAAGGGTTGAGGAAGATACTTAAAGGAATGCCCATTCAGATCTACCAGTAGTGAAGGAACTATAGCTCCACGGTGCATGCAGAAGGTTCCAGGTTCAATCTCTAGAAGTCCCAGTTAAAAGGAACAGGATAGACCTTTGCTTGAAATTCTTAGGCTTCAGAGTAGACAATAAGGGATTAGCTAAGAGACCTGGTATAGGCCCTAGAGACTGAGGCATAGATAAAATAATTTTATGGGGAGCACCTAATCTAGGTGATCTTCCAACTACACCTCTCATTCCTCACATTCTGGAATTCAGTCTGGACATTTATGATTTCTCACCTCTCAGTTTAACCTCTCTAGATGCCATAGTTCATGCAATAACTCATGTTTTGACAGTTATTTAAAATGCAGACACCTCCAGGGGCGCACCCCCCCACTTTTCCAGATAAAAACCAGATATTTCAACAAAAGAACTACTTTGACCAATGATCCCAAATGATGAAAAACCCCTTTCCTGCAGAAGTCCTTATCCTTGTTGTAATAGAAATGTGATTTAATATGGACAAGAAACAGAAGGTTCATGATGGATTACCTAGAAAAGGAAGAGCTTACTTGACAGTTACACTATTCCTACTGAGCAAAGCATTCCAACCAGGAATTTTGCTGAATGGGGTTGACCTTATGCTGGCTCAGATGTCTACAAGACGAAAAATGAAGGAAATACATAATGGAGAAGCATAGAATGCCCCCTCTTCCGGATGACAAGTAAACAGGAAGGGAATATGACTTGGCTGCTTTACCAGTGTGGAAGGCAAAGAGATACAGTGATTCATTGTACTGTACATTGATTATGTGCCCATGCACTGGAGGGGCAAGAATGGATGCTCAGGGATAACAAACAGTGTCCAATCAACCACTGTTGGGCAAAAGGAGTTAAATTTTAGCATGTAGAAAATTCTAGGTAATAATAATACTTCTTCAGAAATGGCAAAGTCGGCTATGGAATTTGCTACCGCAATTTGTGGTGATGGCCACCAGCTTGGACAGCATTAAAAGGGAATTAGAGAAAATTATGGAGGATAACGCTATCAGGGACTGCTTGTCATGATAGCTACAGGTAGTAGACCTCTGAATTTCAGTCGCTGTTGAAGGGGAAGGGAGCTCTTGTGTTCATTTCCTGGTTATGGGATTCCATAGGCATCCCATTGGCCACGGTAGGAGAAAGCATGCTAGACTACCTTAAGTTTTGGTTTTATCCCACAAGGCTCTTCTTATGGTCTTAGGAAAACTCAATGAACCAGCAAATGAGTCACTAAAGCCTACTGCTAGCCTATCGTTTTACTTTCCACCTCCCTCTCAAGGAGACAATGGAAAGAATGGTGGAAGCTTCAGAGCTCTCCATTACCATGTTCCCCTAGCCTCTTTGAAATACGGACCAGCTTTCAAAAGCGAGCCTCACCATATGGGAAGTTTTAAAATAGCACCTCCATGGGAAATGGACATGTGATTCTACCCTGAGAATCTGTCCAGCCACAATGTTTCTTCCCCTTCTCTAGAGAGCATGTTTGTGGGAAGAACTGTGTGGCAGAAATAACCCTGACCACCTTTACCAAGACATCTACTCTGTTCTGGACTGATTTAGTTTTAACTTGTTTGATTGTACAGTGGTACCTCGGGTTAAGAACTTAATTCGTTCTGGAGGTCTGTTCTTAACCTGAAACTGTTCTTAACCTGAGGCACCACTTTAGCTAATGGGGCCTCCTGCTGCCACTGCACGATTTCTGTTCTCGTCCTGAAGCAAAGTTCTTAACCCAAGATAATATTTCTGGGTTAGTGGAGTCTGTAACCTGGAGGTACCACTGTATTGTATCAGTTATATTAAGATGTTAATCCACCCTGGGACATTATGATGAAGGGTGGGCAAGAAATATAGTAGACAATGAACAACAAGGTTACCCGTAAGACCTCCTGTCCCTGTAAAGACCTGCAAGATCTGTAGAACATCTGGGGAAAGTTTATTCAGAATATAACAGGGTGGTAACTCAGCAAAGGGCCCCTTTCTGCCATTGCCCTGCATTCCAGAATGCATTTTCCTCTGCCATACATGAAGCATTATCCATCCTTTGCTTCAGACATCTTGCAAAGATGTATTCTTTTTGCCCAAGCTTTCCCTGACCAAAAGAATACACCCTGTTATTACTGTATTCCTGCTTTTATCTGTTTTCATAATATATTTTTCCTAGTTATTATAATCCCTTTTTACTGTTTTTATTACATTTTAAATTTTTATATTTCTGTACAGTTTGTTTACATATTAAGCAGTTCAGAAATGCTTTTAAATCAATCAATATTTATTCACACATCCCAGGGGTGTTCCAAAACAATTTGCAATAATAAAAATACACAATCCACAATAAATTTAATAAGCCAATACAAATATGATATGCTTTAAAAAAAGGTCATCCAAAAAAGGGGGGGAGGAGAAAGGATCATCAAAAACAACACAAATTATCCATTCACTCCGTACAAGGTGAGCATCAGTTGCTGCCAAAAGCCCAAGCTGTCCAAGTGCCTGGGAGAATAAAAATGTGTTTGATGCTAGAATTTGTCTGATGCCATCCTTGCCACAACTTCAGGTTCACAACAGTTGGCAATGCCAGTCTGGCCAACTTCATTTCAACCTACTCATAAGGAAGCATACTCCAGGGGGCTGTCACAGCTGAATTATTTCAGAGAATGAATTCCATCTACTATTGGAACATTTTTCTACAGTGAATTTGAAGACTGAACACTGACCTCATTAGAAACTGAATTTAGTATAACCAGCAACATACTTCTCCATTTTTCCTCAAACATGATCTCTTTCAGAATGTGAGCTTTGGAACTGTACATGCTTTTCATTTCAGTGCAACTACCTAAGGCCCCAGGAGGTCCTTTATCTGGCATTGCTGCTTTTCGTCTTCTCCAGAAATTGACTTTTGAAAAGAAGAGTTTATTTGGGAGGTGTGATGGGACAGCAGATGATCAAAACTCCCAAAACATTGCTGTTGGAGGCAACCTGGTACCCATCAGATCTTTTGGACAGCAATTCCCATCAACCCCACCCAGCTTAGTCAATGATGAAGCTGTAGTTGAAAACATCTGGAGGGAACCATGGGAGAAAAGGCTAGTGTCTCCAAATAGGCATGAAAGTGCTTGAAGCTTTGCTCCAAAACTGCAGCAATGTGTATGATGCTAGGTGTTTTTTGAAATCTTCCTGTCATTTGAAATCTTCCTGTCATTGCTTCATCACTGTGGAGCTCAGTAGCTTACCTAAAGTAAGTGGTAGCATGTACAATAGGCAGCTTTCTCTAATAAAAACCTCAGCTGGCCAAGTAACCTTCTCTGCACTTAAATTATCCACACATAACACAGCAAAGATAAATGCTTTCTTGTAATGAGTTGGGCATATTAGAAATGTATAGATGAAAGAATCTTTCATCTATACATTAAGTAGGTCTTACTCAAAAGTGACTGAGTCTTCTTTCAAACACATAGAGTGAAGTTATTGGAGGCGTGAAAAGAGGAGAAGTTAGGGGACAGAGTTGACTTTAAAAAATGCCTATGAGTCAACACCACTTGGGAGAATAAAAAACACCTACACACCATGAATAAAACCAACTTGGATGAAAGAAAACAGCAGCTTTAACCTGCACGATGGCTGACAATTTTGAGGGCTGAATGTTCTGTTTACATCTTCAATCCTCTTTGCAGTTACACACTTACTTGTCAAGAAAGGCCAATATTATAAGTAGTCAATTACACTGGTATAATCCAGTGTGAGTTTCCAGCTGCATCAAAGATGGCAGTCAAAAGTTGCATCCTAGCATACCAAATTTGGAATTAATTAGGTATTAAAAAAAATTAGAACCACCCTCCTCTCTCTCTCAAAGAAAACAGGATTTGGAGTTAGCAGTTCACTACAGCCAGAAAGCCACAATACAGTCGACTTCCGGAGGCGGCGCGAACGGTAATGGCTGCCCTTTCCTAACCGGGAGAGGGAAGCTCCGCTGGAAAAGGGTCGTCCGCTACGGCGAAGCGGAGACCCATTCTGGAAAACCGCAGGCAGCGGAAGCCTGCGGTCTCGGGACCCGGCGGGCGCCAGGAGCTACCCCCGAAACGTTGAGGGAACCCCGTAAGGGGCTCCGGATCGCAGAGGGGGCAGCGGCGCTGTGGGTCTATGCGCATTCAGCGGAGCGAAGCCGCGCTGCCGTTGCCGGTGAGCGCCGACCTTTCTTCCTTCAACACAAGATTCTAAAACGCAACAACCCGTGAGTAATTGAGGACTTTACTAAATTTCGGGACTAAAAATATTGAAAATAAGCTGAAAGCGGAGAGACGAGGAAAAGGAAGTCCGTCTTCCGCAGCCATTGACTTTTAAAGCAAAGAGCAGGAGGAGTGGAGGCATAGAGAGAACTTTTGACAGCTCAGATTGAGCACCCGCAGAAATTACTTTTAATCCCTTTAAAGACTGTAAGCAATTGATTTTTGGACTTTTATTAGGACTTATATACTCTTTTCTTTGTGGATTACAATTCTATTTAAGAAGCCCAGGTGTCAGAACTGCCTGAGCAGTAGAACTGTCAGACTGCAAATTTGGATACATTCTATTTAAACTTTGAGACAGTCTGAGGGAGTTCAGAATGGTTACGTTCTTGCATTATGGAACTCCAGTAAGCACAACTTGAAATATTGTGGCAAACCTAAAACCAACTCTGCTAAAACTACTTTTGTGAAGATCTCTAAGTATTGGTTCAGTTTTCGTATGTGGAATGGACTCTTCTTCCTAGGACATTTTATGCTCCCCCTAGAGGATTGAGGATTTATAACAAAAACATTGTTTTACTTTCTATTTCCCGGCCCTCTGTTTGATTGCTACCACCTGGGCCGTAGCTTTCCCATGGGAACAACTCAGCTTGACCTTGACTGCTAGATAACTTTGGAATGAGTGGCGCAAAAAGAAAGGGATTAAGAACCAGACAAACAACTCTGACAACCGTAACTACAGCCTCACAAGCACGCAGATCATCTGTGCCTACTTTGCCCTCGGAGGAAAAAGCTACCTCCCTGTCACAGACAGGGGAGGAAGAAACTGAGGATTTACAACTAGAAGAGATGGCCTCAGGAGGATCTGGTTCTGTATTAGAGAGAATTCTTGAGAAATTGGAGTCTTTGGACAGGAAAGTTGACCAACAAACTGCGAAAATTGACCTTAATACAGAAACTTTAAACAAATTATCTGGGCAAGTTGCACAGAATGCACAAGCAATCGGACAACTGAAGGAGGCTGCAGGTGAAAATCAGAAACTGGCCGAAGAGACCAGCCAAAGAGTGGGAGAGTTGGAAAAAGAAGTAAGGCCGCTCAGTAAGCAGGTTGGGGAACACCAGACCTACCTCTCCATGTTGGAACTTCGGAACAGGGAGATTAATTTAAGGATAAGATCGATACCAGAAGTGGAAGAAGGTAATCTAGCTGAGTTTCTGACCAAAGAATTCTCCAAGTTCTGGGGTCTAGAGGAGGAAGACTTTAAAATTGTGTCAGCCTTCAGACTTGGAAGACTCACAAAGAGAGAAAAGCCCAGAGACTGTTTGATTACGTTGAGATCAAAGGAGGAAAGGGACAAGATTTTGGGCCTGCACTACGGAAGCTCCCTGAACATTTCGGACAAAAGAATTGAGATTTTTAAGGACATTCCTAAACAGCTGTTGGATCTTAGATCTGAATATTTGGACTTAGTAAAACTGCTGAGAAGCAACTCAATCATCTTTAGGTGGGACTTTCCCCAAGGATTATCTTTTACCTTTAGAGGGAAGAAGATTAAAATTAGAACTTTGGAAGATAGGGATAAGTTTTTGACTGCCTACGGAGAGGACCTTCATAAAGGACTTGAACTACCCTCAGGGCCTGAACCACCACAGGTGCCTGTACCTCAGAACCCTGAAGACTCACAGAACAAAATACCACCCCAAGGAAACTAAATAGATCCATTCAGGATGTCTCTGCAACTTTTAAGCTGGAATATAAATGGCTGCAACAGCCCGGAAAAAAGGAAGAAAATCTTTCACATATTAAAAAAGGAGCAACTAGACATTACTTGCTTACAAGAAACACATGTGACTAGGCTCCACAGAAAAATATTGGTAAATAAAAGGTTAGGCCAAGAATTTATATCTTCGGACTCAGTTAAGAAGAGAGGAGTGGTGATATATGCAAAGGAGAGCCTCTCACCAAAATTTCTATTTAAAGATGAACATGGAAGAATTTTGGCAATTGAAATACAGCATCAAGGAGAGAAAATTTTGATATTAGGAATTTACGCTCCAAATGAAGGGAAATCAGAATTCTACAAGAAGTTGCATGAGATTATGCTGGATTATCTGGACTATGATAACATCATCATGATGGGAGATATGAATGGGATCGTTTCAACGAACATGGATAGGTCACAAAGCCAAAAGGTTACTAAAGATGGCAGACTACCAAAGACCTTTTTTGAAATGACAGACAACATGGACTGGATTGATATATGGAGGACAAAGAACCCCTTGGGGAAAGAAGGAACATTTTTCTCTGAAGCCCAACTGACTTGGACAAGAATTGACCAAATATGGATTTCTAGAGGTCTGGCTCCTAAGGTGAAGAAAGTGGAAATCTGCCCAAAGACCTGCTCCGATCATAACGCGTTGAAAATGGACATGACATTATTACCAACCGGCTCCTTTAGATGGAAGATGAATGACAACTTGTTTAGAGATCAGGAGATTATTAAGAAGGCCAAAAAAACAATAAAGGACTATTTTGAGATAAATTTGAACACTGCTGTGGAAAAAAGAACAATCTGGGACGCAAGCAAAGCTGTGATGAGAGGGTTCTTGATACAACAGAACGCCATAAAGAAAAGACTACAAAATGAGAAAAAGGATAAGATTTTGGGGAAAATTAAAGAGTTAGAGAAGAAACTAAGAGTAAACCCGAAGTCACAGCCGATCTTGAGAGAAATTAAACTTCATCAGGCACAATATTCCAAACTGATAAATCAGGAAATAGAATGGAAGATTAAATCAATGAAACAAAAAACATTTGAATCGGCTAATAAATGTGGGAAACTGCTGGCTTGGCAGTTGAAGAAGAGACAAAAGCTGAACATAGTAACAAATTTGGAAATAGAAGGAAGGAATATTCAGAACCCGGTGGAAATTAGAAAATGTTTCCAGAAATATTTTAAGAAATTATACACTCAAGGGCCACAAAATGAGGAAGAGATTGCAAAATTTTTGGAGAAAAATGGACTTAAAAAACTATCACAAGAAAATAGATCACTCCTGAATAGTAAAATAACACGATTAGAGATAGAACAGGCCATTCAGAATATGAAGTTGGGCAAGTCTCCAGGGCCAGATGGCTTGACCTCCAAGTACTATAAGATATTAAGTGACTATTTGATTCAACCACTGATGGAGGTCAGCAATGAAATTATGGAGGGAAAGAAGGCGCCTGAATCGTGGAAGGAAGCTTTCATCACATTGATACCAAAATCAGAAACTGAAAAGACACAACTTAAGAACTACCGTCCCATTTCCCTTTTAAATGTGGATTACAAAATATTTGCTGACGTTTTGGCAGGAAGACTCAAAAGGGTTTTAAATGAGACAATTCATAAAGACCAGGCAGGCTTTCTCCTAGGAAGATATTTGTTTGCTAATACAAGGAACATTATTGACATTTTGGAACTTTTGCAAACAAATATTAACACTAAAGCAGTTCTAATTTTTATAGACGCGGAGAAGGCCTTTGATAACATTTCTTGGAAATTTATGAAGGGGAATTTAAAAGAAATGGGAGTGGGGCGGGGTTTTGAAAATGGGATTGACGCGATTTACTCAGAACAAAAGGCAAAACTGATAGTCAACAATGTGGTTACAGAAGAGTTTAAGATTGAAAAAGGGACACGACAAGGCTGCCCGATTTCCCCCTTGCTGTTTATCTCTGTCCTGGAGGTGCTCTTGAACTTGATTAGAGGGGACCGGTTGGTGCAAGGGATTCAGATCGGAGCGAAACAATATAAACTTAAAGCTTTTGCAGATGACCTTGTTTTGACATTGCAAGAGCCAGAATCTAGCACAAAAAGAGTGTTACAATTGATTCAGGACTTTGGTCGGGTAGCGGGCTTTAAACTAAACAAACAGAAAACTAAGGTGTTGGGAAAAAACTTGACAGATGCAGAGTCAGAACGGTTTCAGAGAGAAACAGAACTAACTGTGGTTAAAAAAGTAAAGTACCTAGGGGTAAACATAACAGCAAAAAATCTGAGTCTATTTAAGGACAATTATGAAAAATGTTGGTCTGAAATTAAGAGAGACTTGGACAGTTGGTCAAAATTGAAGCTTTCTTTGTTAGGCCGAATTGCTGCTATTAAGATGAATGTATTGCCTAAGATGTTGTTTTTGTTTCAAACATTGCAAATTGTGGATAAGACGGAGTGCTTCAGGAAGTGGCAGAGAGATATTTCTAAATTTGTCTGGCAGGGCAAAAAGCCCAGAATTAAGTTTAAGATATTAACTGATGCGAAAGAAAGAGGGGGCTTTGCCCTGCCAGACTTAAGGTTGTACTATGAAGCCGCAGCTTTCTGCTGGCTAAAAGACTGGCTACTCCTAGAGGACACTGATGTGTTAGATTTAGAAGGTTTTAACAATGCATTTGGTTGGCATGCATACTTATGGTATGACAAAGTTAAGATCAATAAGGCCTTTAAGAACCATATTGTCAGGAAAGCAGTGTTTAATGTCTGGACAAAATATAAAGACCTATTGGAAAATAAAACTCCAAGATGGCTATCACCTCTGGAGGCTAAGGCCCGAAAAAGACCCAATATGGAGGCCAAATGGCCGAAATATTGGGAAATAATAGAGAAAGAGGGCAATAATTGGAAATTGCAGAGTTTGGAAAAAATGAAAGACAAAGTGCGAGACTGGTTACATTACGCTCAGATTCAAGAAATTTTTAAAAAGGATAAAAAGTTAGGATTCCAGGTGGAGAAATCGAAGTTGGAAACAGAATTGTTAGAACCTAAGACTAAAGTACTCTCAAGAATGTATAACTTGCTGTTGAAATGGAATACACAAGATGAAATGGTTAAGTCGGCCATGATAAAGTGGGCACAGGATATTGGGCATAATATTATGTTTGAGGATTGGGAAAGGTTGTGGACCACGGGGATGAACTTCACGGCATGTAATGCTCTGAAGGAAAATGTAATGAAAATGATATATAGGTGGTACATGACCCCAGTTAAACTTGCCAAAATATGCCATGTGCCAGACAATAAATGTTGGAAATGTAAGGAAAATGAAGGAACATTCTTTCACCTCTGGTGGACTTGTCCCAGGGTGAAGGTCTTCTGGGAAATGATATATAACGAGCTGAAAAAGGTATTTAAGTATACCTTCCTTAAGAAACCAGAGGCCTTCCTCCTGGGCATTGTCGGCCAGATGGTGCCAAAGAAGGACCGAACATTCTTTTTGTACGCAACAGCAGCAGCAAGGATACTTATCGCCAAGAAGTGGAAAACTCAAGATCTACCCACTCTGGAAGAATGGCAGATGCAGCTGATGGACTATATGCAACTGGCTGAGATGACTGGCAGAATTCGAGACCTGGGAGAAGAGAGGGTTGAAGAAGATTGGAGGAAATTTAAGACTTATTTACAAAAATATTGTGATTTGGTGGAAAGTTAAGTAGGATGTTTGATCATAAATAATTGGCCACCACAAAATCAGATCGGAATGGGATGTAAAGTGAGATTAAGAGAAATTAATTTACAGAGGATTATATTTAAATAAGTGGTTATAAAATTTGCAAATTAGATGATAAATTGCATGGAAAAATCTATGATGATGAAAATGGCAGCGGGAGATGTGAGGAAGTCCAAAGAAGTTATGAAACTCTGTTGAGATAAAAGAAAGGTTGTTTATCTTTGTACTTTATTTTGTAAAAACCCCTAATAAAAATTTTATTAAAAAAAAAAAAACAGAAAGCCACAATACAGGAAATATAAGCAGTCTTCAGTCATGGTAAAGCTCATGTTACAAGTGGGTGACATCACTGATGTTTCGCTTCACAAGCCACAGCTGACCCATGTGGCTCAAATGAAAAGCAATTGTGCCAAAAGACTCTCTTATTGGTCTAGATGTGGCAAAACTTTCTTGATAAATGTGACATAAAACACTGCAACTCTTGTCTCCTTGGTGTAAGGCACATCTTATGTTGTAAGACTCCTCTTTATTTTGACTTCTCTGCCCTGATATATTACATAGTGTTTTAATGTGTTTGAGAGAGCCTGTTTTGCTTCCTGGAATTTCCAGATCTAGCAGGGAATCATGAAGTTACAACATATATTGAAGACATGGTTTTAATAGTAACATTTCACCATTCCTCTGCTATGCTAGAAATTACATCTACCACAATAGCAAATAATAATGATGATAGATAATAATGATAGTAATTATTATTATTACTAAAAAATCTAACAGAATTATAGCGAAGAACAAGGATGCAGTCATCATATACTGCTGGTATTTCACAAAGAAGTCATGTATAATAGTCATAAACAATTTCTCTGTATTCTAAAAACTGTAGCTATGTACTCACTAAGAACAGAGTTCTTATTAAAGAAGGGCCAACATGACTTTTATCAATAAACTATTTGCACTGCTGTTACTTCTTCCTTCTCTTCCCTTTTGTTCTTTGCCTTGTGTTCAACATTTCTTTGCCGCTTCCTTTTTCCAACAGTAAATCTATCCCTTCTTTTCATAAATTGTCCTTTGCCATCACAGTATAGAAGAAAGAAAATTCTACAGAACACAGTCTGCTTTTTACCTTCCATTGATATAGATTTACTCCTTCATGTGGCATACTATGAGATTGCTGTATGTTTAGCACTTTAGTGGTTAGCCAAGCCAAGCTTAATTCACAGTCACTTCTAATGTGGTTGCAAGTGTCAAAACAAGATGGTTCTGCTTCATACATTACACACAATGGTTTTTTTAATGAATAAGTATCTGTGTAAAGGCAGCTACTGCTGGGAAAAACTTGTGAGCTAATAGGTTCCCTTACACAGTAAATACTAGCCACCCCCATGTGTGGGAGTTGTGCTGAAACAATCAGAATCAGAAGTGATGTGATAACTTCAGCATGCCTCAACCAAATGTGGGAATCTAGCTTCAGAGGCAAAAAAGAAAGAAAGAAGGGGGGAGGGATAGGTACAAGAAGAGGTATGTTTTACTCAGAGCAAACCTGTTGAAATTAATGGATTTAGTCATGTTACTTTTTACTTTGAGTAAAACCTAGCTGAATACCACCCATAGAATTATTGCCAGGATGAATGTACTATGGCGCACACACCTGTCCCCCCAAAAAACACAGTTGCTATGGACCACTGAAGCATAGCTGGCAAATTTTGCCTGGCTGAAAAAGTGGAAGAATAACTGTTGCTTACAACAGCATTTCAAGTCAAGGAAACTGACAGACACTATTACTATCACTATCAGTTCAGAAGGAGATACTTTTCTACATCAATAGCATACTAAAAGGTTCACAAATTGAGGTGAATGTTCTTCTACAACTCTTAAGCGCCCAAAGTGGATGATCACATTGAGACATAGCTAGCTTTTATATTAGTAAAGATTAAATAATGCAATTGTTTAAAAGATTAAATTATCTAATTGGAGACCAGCCTCTACCAAAGGTGTCATGGACTTTGAAGACGCTTGAACTCAGGCCGAAAGGGAGAAATGTGCTAAGAGGAAGGCATGCTTGGCAAACCCGCACCATAATGAACTCTCGTCTGGAAACTTATGTTCCCACTGTGGAAGGATGTGTGGATCCAGAATTGGCCTACATAGTCACGGACTCACTGTTAAGACCATGTTTATGGAAGGCAATCTTACTCGGCTACGAGTGATCGCCAAAGAAAAAGAAGAAAATACTATGTTTGGTGCCCCTTTGCAGAATTGATAAAACAGTCAGACAAAAAGATTACATACCATTTTCCTCAGGTTTCAAGTCTAATAAGTCATCTATGGCTCCTAAAAATGGCAAAACATAAGGGAAAGTTATTGAGCTGTAGGCTCTTAT
Source organism: Podarcis gaigeae (assembly GCF_964106915.1). Lineage (NCBI taxonomy): Eukaryota > Metazoa > Chordata > Lepidosauria > Squamata > Lacertidae > Podarcis > Podarcis gaigeae. The sequence continues at coordinate 29,843,702 of NC_139688.1, forward strand.
ATGTACATTTCATACTTGCAGTTATACCATTTTCTTTAGGCAGCAATCATATGCAACTTGTCTGTCAGTAAGTCCCACTGAACTCAATGCAACTTACTTCTGAGCAGGCATGTATAGGGCTGCACTGCGTGTCTAGGAGACATACCTGAATTCTCTCTGTGGTTGAAGCTCTCCCCAAAAGTACTCAGGATGTCCTTAGTTTCTTCTGCTGTAAGCAAAATATTTTCTAGGTCAGAACCTAAAGTGCTTTAAACATGGAATGTGCTTCAAATGTTTTCTAGTATGACACTCTTTGCACTGTTAACTCGCAGTTAGGATTTCACATTTAACCTGAAACTATCCCAGATAAATTATTTACCGGTGGTGTCTTAAAAGTCTCCAGACCCACACACACACACACACACACACACACTCTATATATTTATACTCTCTTACACACAGACACACTCGCTCTCTTTTCAGTACTTTGTAGCCTACTACTGGGCACTCACAAAAACTATTTGTGTTTCTTAAAGGGTCTCCTTTAATTCAGTAGGTTGTATTAAACAGTAGTTATGCTTAGAATGAACCCATTGAAATCAGTTGACTTAAGTAGCTTGAGTTCATTCATTTCAATGGGTCAACTCTGAGCATGACTACCAGTGAATATTACACAATGTCTTTCCAAAGCAAAACTCGTTTCGCAAAAACACCATGATCTAGGTCTAGTGTACCTAATGGGTGCCACTTTAGGAAAGGCCACTGAATCAGTTCCAAATATGGTCGACCATTTACCAAGTTTAATCATTTAAGGAAGTGATAAATATCAGCATTCTAATCTTCCTTATTTGGCCATCCTCCCAGCTAAGCTAATCACCAGCACAAGACAGAATGTTGTGCAATTAAGAACATACTGCCAATAACAGAGAAAGGGTTGGGTTCCTACTTCTGTTACCTACAGATAAAATCCCATTTTGTTCTTCAAAGTATATTTGATGATGTCAAAGTCTCCCCTCAATCTGCAGCTGCAGTGTGATTTTGATAGTGAGGTGCATCTGTTCCAGGTTAGGTAATTGGTTTACAATGAAATTATTTCAAAAATGCAGATCGCCCCCCCCCCCCGCCAGGCTGCCTACAATTAGAAATAGATTATGTTTTTGCTCCAGTTAATTATCCATAAATCCAGCTGAATTAAAATACTTTTGACAATGTTTGGTAACCTTGCTCTTAGGCCCTCACCTGGAACAAGTTAAAACCTCAACCAAGCCCAGCTCCACCACACAAAAAGCATGCAGGGGACGCAGGGAAGGTAAAAAAGTCTGGTGTGTTTGGAGAAGCACAGCAGAGAAATGCAACTAATTTAGCAGTGGCCCCAATCTATTTTTTTCTGGAAAGAGGTGAGGTGTGATGGTACCACAATACAGGCAATAGCTCTAGCATAGTGAGTGCTGTGTTATAGAGAACAGGCTGGAGGTCACTCAAAGTTATGGCAGCAAGTAGAAGAATATGGAGGCCTACACTCCATGATATTTATTTTCCAAGGTGCCTTTAGAGTTGTTAAATAAAATCTCTATTCTTAGATCTCTGCTCTTAATTGATTTCATGTGCTTTGGATTTTTAGAGCTAGGATAAGAAAACCCTGATGGAGACAATGCTATATACACTAAAGTAGTTTGCAGGAACAAACTGGCACATAGCATCTATTAGGATGAATGAGAGACTTTTAAGCAGGCTCAACGTTTGAAAGGCATAATAAAAGAAATACCTGAGCTGGTTGATTCCTTGGTGTGACTGTCCTCATCTAATGAAATCAACCTTAAATTGGAAGGTAAAAAAACAAGAACTTAGTTTATGCTGTGGTGTAGCATGCTATTGGGGAAAATAATGGCAAAAAGTTACAACTGTCTCTGCCCCCTTTCAGTTTTTACAGACCATGTTGCAATACACTTAAATTCCAAGGTGTTTTCAGAAAACAAAAATATCTTGGCATTTCAGGCAGTAAAGGTACAGTGACAGGAGGATAATCCTTCTAAATGTAATGGTCAGTGCAGTGACTGAATCAAAATGAGTTGGGGACCCAGTCTAAATTACAATCTTCCCATCTCCCCTAGCTCTCTTTGTTGCCCTGGTGATTTCACTACAGCCATATTCATTCTTCTTCATTTTCTAACTAACGCAAACCAGCATTTTAAAGCAGTCTCACTGGAGACTCTCACAAGCAAGGGAAGTCAGTGTGGTACCTTCCAGATGTTGGACTCCAAATCAGACTCAGCAGGCACAGCCACTGGCTAGGAACAATGGATGCTGCTAACAACATCCAGGGGGCGCCATGTTGGCTATCCTTGCTTTTGAGATTTAGAACTTGGTTTATTTTGTTTTCTTCTAAAGATTTAAAGAGAGCAGAAGATACTCAATGTTCCGTCTGGAGGACAAGAGGAACTACTCTCCCCAATACGGTGTGGAGGGGCCAGCAGAACCACTGAATAAGCAAGAGGACTGATTACATGGCAACTGACGTATACTGGCTTGGCAGGGATCATTGCTATTACTCTGCCTGCTGTCACTCTGTGATTTTATCTGAACCATGAGCCCAGAGCTGAGGACATATCAGTTGCGTCTTTAGGTGTGCAAGAACACCACAGGCCAAGTCGAGTAGCAGAAGCTTTCAGAAATAAAGCTCTGGTGCAAAGCAGGACAGAGCAGGGAAGAAGAAAAAGGAAGAACACAACATGAATTTCTGAGCCACTTATGCAGTCAGGCTGAAAAGGAAGTTAACATCTGTCAACTTATTTATGTGTTCTTTTTGGTGTTCCTCATGCCTGTTAGAAGTGCTTTGCTGACGTGAAGTCTCTATATCTAGGAAGAGGCTCCATGTGGGAATTTTCTTCACAGCAGCCTTTCAGAATTCCTCATATACTGTTAAGTAAGACATTTACATGAACTGTGAAGAAGAGTCTTAACCTGCTTCCCTTGGAACACAATAGGTGGGAGTGAAAATGGCTATCTAGAAAAGTGACTCAGCTGTGGGTGTTCTCAAGCTTCTAAACCAGTAATGTAGAATCTGATGCCCTCCAGATTTTGTCAGACTCCCAACTTCCATCAACCCAGGTCGGTGTGATGAAAGGTCAGGAACAGTGGAAGCTGTGGTCCAAAAACATATGGAAGGTCACAGGTTCCCACCCCTCATTTAAATATCCAAAATTAGAAAGACACAAAGCAAAATTATCTAACCTATGTCACACTGCTACTTAAAAACATTTTCCCCACAAACAAAAAACATTTTGGAGAAACTAAAAAGCCAACGAAATGAGGTCTAATGACAAACACTGAAAGCTGCTCTTCAGTGAATCAACAACTAGCCTCCCCTTAACCTTGAATATTCTAAACAGCTGGCTGTGTGATTATAAGGCTCATACCCTCCTCGCTGATTCCGGATGTTTCCATAGAAGGAGGATCACATCTCTTTCTCCTTTTCACATGTCCCCATCAGCCAAACTACCAAAGATTAAGATACAGCCTATCTGTATAGTGCCTCTTGACACCAGTAACTAGAATCCCACCAGGCTTAGTTCTCAGGGTATACTCTTACAGCGTACTTGCCACTGTACTGGATCACTTGCCAAACCCTGTATAGATTACAAAAGCTAATCAGTGCTCAAAGTGAGCAATGGATATGTTCCAATTCATGTATGCAATAGGAGCAGTGATGAGGAGGCAAAGTATAGAGAGAAATGTGCTTATATCTTCTGTATGATATACCTAAGATGCTTATTGCTTTGCTGACCCACAGTATGTCAGTGAGGAGGAGCAAAAAAGGGAAAGGGGCAGCATTCGGGAGCAAAGTCCAGGCACAGCAGATAGGTAGACTAATGTAATGTAATTAATATCTATGCAATGTAACACTTTCCCTATGCAAAAGGGCATCTGTAGGGAAACTCATGAAACATGTGCATGGAAGGCAAAAGTCAATGTGTATTTTGCATACCTGCAAAATATTTTTCAAATGTGTTGTCTGCAGGGGAAAATATTACAAGGGGAAAGAAGAAAATAAGAAAGAGATTCAGCTAGGGAAACAAAAAGATCATAAAAAGGAATGGGTGTAGAAAGGTTCTTCCATTCACTTCAACCAGTTTTTTTGTGCTTTAAAATGAGAAGGTGATTTCCAGGCAAACTCAGAGAAGCTTCTACCTCCTTCCCCACTGTCTGTCTCTTCTTTTTGGGATACTCATACACTTTGGGATTGGGGGGGAAATATGCATTTTCCTAACTGTAGAGCTAAAAATAATCTGAAAGCCCATTGTCATCCACAGTATTATTTTCTTCCAACAGATTCTTATCATATGGCTTACTGATTCTGCTGATCATCTTCTAATCTGGCGTTCTCTAGCCGCAATTCCTCCTCTTTTTCTTCACTCTCCGTTAGTTTATTTACAGGCTCTTGTAAGCTCTGGGTCACCCACCAATCAACGTATGAAAAAGAATATAGAAAGACAACAAGAAGGAATGCTGAAAACTTATCCAAAGTTGCATTAAAACAGTTTCATAGTGATGGAAATTACTTCTATCTAAACAGGAAAAATGAGAGCTCCTGAAACATTAAGAGGCCAGCAATTAAAATTCAATCAAAAATAACTTTAATGGAAACAGAATGGAAAACAGGCAGGTAGTTCGATAAATTTGATTCAAATGTAATAGAGATGATTTTCAAAAGAAAAGCTAAATATACACTGTGGCAAATAGGCAGAGATGACCCATCCTGCCTCATATGCATTAAAAAAATACTGTTAATATTAGGCAACAGAGGCAAAGGGCAGCTTTGATATACAAGGTTCTTACGAATAATTGGTAAAATACCACAACAAGCTTTTTCTTGTCTTGTTCCCATCTGTGATTCAACTATGCTACACATGAGAAGACTACTATGTAGGAACATCAATGGTTTTCACTTGGGTATCATGTATTTTGGGGGATCTTTGGGAAAATTAATAAATAAAGGGGGGGGGGAGAAAAGAAATGGGCTTGACAACCTGGACAAAATGTTCTATGGGAGCCCACCTCCCAGACTGCGCATGTTCTCTCCCTCTCACACACATCCCTCCTCCCCCAACCTCCTTCCTTTCTGCTGCCTGATAAGTGAGCGAAAGAAGGGGCTCAAGGAACAAGATCCCCTTTCTTTACTTTGTAAATAGAAAGAAAAAAGGACCCATTTGTCCCCTTCCTGGAGAGAGTTTGCGGACAAACTGGCCAATTTCCCCTTCTTTAGTTAAGTACGAGATAAAGAGACCTGGCTTACCATGGGGAAGGAAGGAAGGAAGGAAGGAAGGAAGGAAGGAAGGAAGGAAAGAGAGGGTTGCTGTTGCTTTCTTCAAAACATTTTATGGAGGTTGTTGAGTTCCAGCATACCCACCAACCTTTGTGAAATAAAGCTGAAGAAAGCAACAGCGGCTTGTTCTTTTCCACCTGCTCATGCAATCTTCCATTTGGTTTTCTCCTTTTCTCCTCCTTTCAGGTCATGTGACAGTGGCAATAGTGACTCCTATGTCTTTCCTTTTCCAAAGGCAGAACAAAGCTCATCACCTTAAATTCTCACAGTCCCTCATGAGCTCAGAGGCTCAGCACTTTGAGAAACCAAGGTGGTTCGGAAGGGTTGTTCCACATCATGCCCCCACTATTTTAAAAAATGGTGTGTGGGTGTGGGTGTGAAGGAATGAAAGGAGGTGAAGAAAATATGTTTTGGGCAACTGTTGCTGATGGGCTGCAGTCATCTCCCCACCCTGGGGACATTAGGGCCATGGAGCTATGATGCTTCGTTCAGTTCTAGTACCACCACTGAGTGAATTTTATTAAAGTGCATGCCACAATTAGTTTGTTAGGCAGGAAATTCCTTTGGTGGCCTTGTGCTCATAAGAAGCACTTTTGATCCAGCAGAGGTCTCCATTAATGGAAGAAGAGGTGAGGGTGGGGTGTTTTTTGTTTGCCAGTTCATCCTTCCTCCTGAAGCATCTAGATGTTCTGAAGGGTCCCCCACTATCTGGATTCATTTTTGTGTGAAATTGGATTCTACAGGGGTAAATTGGCAAAAATCGCCTCCCCTTTTCATCCATTAGTAGAGGCATTCACAGGATCAAAAGCTCTTCCATGTGTGCAATGGCTCTAGCAGGATTCCTCACATAGTCTTTAAGGCAGAGCTTTCCAAACTGTGTGTTGCAATACGTTAGTGTGTCAGCTGCAGTGTGTACATGTGTTGCGCGATAAGTGTCTGTATTTCTTATAAGGGGTTAGTTTAATCTCTGGTTTGCTAGTAAAACCGAAAAACTGTGTTGCAGAATGATGCATGTCTAAAAAGTGTGTCACCAACATGAAAAGTTTGGAAAGCACTGCTTTAAGGAGTCACAAGACTGCTGCAACAGACTAGCACAAGTTAATCTATTTGAAAAGAAAGAAGCACGTTGCATAGTTTTGCAAGTTGTGGGATTTATAATAGAAGATATAATAAAATGCTGTTCCAAGAATCAGACTCCTAACCTCATTATTACCATGCATTTTTCAGGCTACATTTTCAGTGTTCTGCCCACTTAAGATTATTTTTGTTTTAAAAAGGTTTTCTATTTCATGCTATTTGCTGTTGCATGGTCTGCATTCTGAGATAGGGAAAGTGATGCATCGGGCTGATAACCGGAATGTTGGTGGTTCGAACCCACCCAGAGACACCTGTGGGCAGGATTCCTGCTTTGCAAGGGATTGGACTAGAGGACCTTCGAGATCCCTTCCAACTCTATGATTCTATGATTTGATGAGTCTGATAATAGTACTTTAAAGATGTTTGACTAACATGTTGTCACCCTACCATGCACGAAGAATGTTATTTTATGCAAATACAAGTTACAAACAGCAAAAACAAGATTTTTAAAATTAAATTATCTATCCATCTTTTGAAATACTAGGGCACACAATAAACCAGGTGGGGCACAATCAGATTTTCTTCACACATTCGCAGATGATCTACCACAAGGTTCTTAATTCCAAACAGGGTGCCAAGTGGAGAATATTCTGTCTTATCTCCATTAGCTCCTGTGTTGGTCCCAAAGCTAAACAAACTGATTCACTAGTGGAGGCGTTGCAAAGTCCTGCCAATGTAATGCTGATCCAAAAACAGCTGTTTGTACTTAAGTTACCTCTGGTATTTTTAAGTGTTTTTAGTTAACAGGCAATTTCATTTCTTCCTCCCGTCACAATAAGCTTTTCTATAAATATTTACATGAATTAGAAGCCCAGGAGATACATATATTCCTCAAGCAGGTGAATTAACAGAAGAGGCAACAGCAAAACACTTATTAAGGAACATTATTGCCTAATTGAACCTTGATTTAAGCTTGCAAAAAAGCAATTTATATAAGATGAATATTTTTTACACAATAATTATTTATACATAGTCTAGGCCCGGTCACCTTTAGAGACTAAGAAATTGCCTCCAGATGATTTATGAGAGTTGGTATAGGTTTTTTTTATATGACAATGAGTAACAATGAGTGTGTAAAAGCAGGGTAGGAAACATTTATGCGAGCTACTAATTTTGTATATTTGCACATCTGAAACAGTCACTTGATCAAGATCGCTGACTGATTTTGAAAGAATATATTTCATTAAGGAATTTCTATGCTTTTCTTATATCTGGGGGTAGTGGCGTCACTGTGGTCTCCATCCAAGGCACTGAGTGTAGCAGAATATCCAAATGAATACAACCATAGTGTGACCTTATAACCCTTGATAGCTTTACCCTTGTCTTTTTAATTATTCCAGTTACCTGAAATGTTTTATACTGTGATGCCAATAAAGGTATTTAATTGATTGACCCAGATACCAGTTACACCACTTAGATCAGTAACAGCAGCAGCATAGTTCAGGACTAAATACTGTAATATCACCCTATAACCTTGTGCTCTTACATCAATCTAACATCACCCAAATGGAACCATCTTTAAGAAAACATATGAATGGACATAAAACCTAGAAATAGATTCACAAGTTTTAATGTTTCTGTTTTCTTAGACACCTTAGAACAATATTCAGAAGGGCCATTTTCAAGGGCATAGATTCTGGTTGCTAAAATGCTAGTTGAGGTAGCAAAACAGGAGTTCAAGTAGGAACACAGGAAGCAGCCTTAATACCGAGTCAGACTGGCCCACCTAGCTCAGTTCTTGTCTACACTGACAGGAGTCTCACCAAGCCCTCATGGACATGATTGAACCTGTGACCTTTCTGCAGGCAAAGCAGGTCCTCTACCACTGAATTATGGTTAGCATCCCTTTGAAAAGGGAGGAGTACTGCAGGTAAACACTCCATTAACTGTCTTGACCTACTTCTGGTCATTCCATCTTCGCAACTGAAGTGGATTGCAACCAATGAAAGCTTATGCAATATTAACAACTACATAATTGGTCAGAAAAAGGTGCCACTGAATTCAAACTTTGAATAAGTTAACCAAAAGCCTACATGATAATCCTAAGCATACAGACAGACAAAAGGGAACATGGAAAGAAATTGCAAAGAAAGCAGCACACTCACAATAACTGCGTTCTGGATTAGGAAAATGAACACAGTACAAGTACTAAAGCCAAACTTTGAAATTTATGCCAAGCAGAAAATTAAAACAAAATACATGTTAAATGAATATGTTATGGCAGTTTCAGTAGCATTCTGGTACAAAGTTATACAAATTGTTTTTCTTTTTAACTACTAGTGACAAGAAGAACTAGGTACTTGTAAATAAGGTTTATTTTTAAAATAAATAAAGTTGAGTAATAGGAACGACGTATCTTCTGGCGATGATAATGTTAAAATACAGAATACATGAAAGCAGCAGATAGAAGCTGCTGATGAAACTGTAAAGACATTAATTTATCTTACAGGCTTTGTAGCTGCCTCTGTGTCTAATCAAACTCATTTAAAATTGGGAATGGATTCCCCCCTCCCTTTTGCAAGATACATAGCAACCATATAATACAATTTGTAATGTAACAGATACCAGATACAACCCCATCAAATCCTATTTGCCTTTTCATGAGAAATGGTGAGGCTCACAGCAGTAGTTATGATTACTAGGTCTTCAGACTCTACTGCAACATTTAAGAATTTTAGCCTCCTTCTCAGGGTTGTGGAGATGACAAGGAACCTAGTTATATTTTCCTGAGCTCATCTTCAACATTTCTTCAATAATATTTTCTAAATCATAAAATAGTGATGCTTCACTACTGACCATTGAGGAAAGGGAAATTGAGAAAACACTGAAGGTCCCCTAATACAAGGTTACTGCAATTTATCCTTCCACCATTTCCTTCCTCACATATTACCATTCTTATTTGTTCCTATGTCCTCTTTTCTTTCTCTGCTTTCAATATTAAAGCAGTTAAAATAAATTTATTTATCTAACAAAATTTATATACTGCTTGACTGTAAAAAGAACCTCTAAGCAGTTTACAAAGCTAAGTGGTTTACAAAATATCCAAGTTTAATAATACCATATGAATGGTGCGTCCATGTTCTCTGTTCAGCATATTTCAAAACTTAAAATGTTAATCTTTAACAAAAAAAGGAGTCAAGAGGAATCAACACTCTCCTAACAATAAAAAGAATGAATCCTGAAAGCTTGAACAAACTCCCCTGGTTACCCCCAAGCAACAAAATTCTTGGACTTGTTAGTGCATTAAAAATATTCTCTTAAACACAAATACAACTATCAGGAAACACAGCTGCAATTACATTACTTCCACAATATACCCTGAAGCTAAGAAAACAATTTTTATCAGATTGTTCATTACCAGAGTTTAGCGAAGAGAGAAGAACTCCCACTGCTAAAGCAATGTATTATTTCCAGAAACGTTCCCAAGGGCAGAGTCTCTCTTTCTGGAGATAACACTTTAGCATGAATAAATGATCACTGCATAAAATTGTTGATTTATTAATTATATTATTAACTAAAATAGAAAACTGAAAAGTAAACCTGTTGAACTTAAAAAGCCTAACCTTCACCAAGTTGTACTCAGATGCTAGAAAACCGACACACTTCCTTAATTTGGACAGCTGCAGTGTGGTCTGTGCAAATAATTATTTAACGAAACTAAGAACATGCTTATTCTGCATTAGGAAGGCAAGGCATTCCAAAAGATAATTTTCCCGTATGCTCATTTCTGATAACAGGAGAACACACTTATAAGCAAGCTTCACTAGTATAAGTGTGCTGTAGTGGCTATTGTGTTGGACTTACTGACCAAACTTACATACCTGCTTAGCTTCAAATTCAAATATCTGCTTTGTAACAAAGTTCAAGGCCAAACTAGATGTGATATGGATTGTGCAGCTGGTTTATTTAACTAACCACTGTTTGTTTTAAACCAAAATTCCTGGTTTGCATATAGCACTGAGCAGTGATTCTTCTGAACTTGACAGAATTCCTCGCCAGGCCATGCAGGGGTGGGGAGAGGGGGTGAGACAGATGCTTTGCTCTAGGCGACTGAAGACTGTCTGCAGAGCACCAAACCATGGTTTAGAATTATAAGGTAAAGGTAAAGGTACCCCTGCCCGTACGGGCCAGTCGTGTCCGACTCTAGGGTTGCGTGCTCATCTCGCTATAGAGGCCGTGAGCCGGTGCCATTCGAAGACACCTCCGGGTCGCGTGGCCAGCGTGACGAAGCTGCAGCTGGCGAGCCAGCACCAGCGCAGCACACGGAAATGCCGTTTACCTTCCCGCTATAAAGCGGTACCTATTTATCTACTTGCACTTAAGAGTGCTTTCGAACTGCTAGGTGGGCAGGAGCTGGGACCAAACAACAGGAGCTCACCCCGCCGCGGGGATTCGAACCGCTGACCATACGATTGGCAAGTCCTAGGCACTGAGGTTTTACCCACAGTGCCACCCGCGTCCCATTGGTTTAGAATTCCATGCATACCAACACAACATTATGGGTTACATACATGGGTTGACCCAAATGTATGGGATTACAACATACATTTTAACATTCTTCTTAATACATGTTAGAAGTGCCTGCTAGCATAGTGTGTGTGGACTAGATGCACTTACGATATATAGAAATTGATGAACACTCCTAAGTGTAAAAAAGTTCTACAAAAAGGAAGCTTGACACCCCTCTTTCATTTATCCAAATTATTTTGCCAAGTAGGCTAGAAATGAACAAACCACTATATATGCCTTACCTTTAGCATCATGAATTCATATGGCTGATACCCTTTGAAACTTTCATGAATAGCTGCCATGGTATGAGATGTTTTTTCCCAAAAGTGAAGTAGGGTTGTCTGTAATGGAAAGAACCAATGAAAGTTAACACTTGCATGTTGACTGACACTTAAGATTTCCTGCTCATATACCCAACCTTAGCCTTATGGGGAGGAAAACTTGATTGGACTGCTACATAAAGGCAGGTGGGTATCATTATTAAGCAGAAGCTCTGGTTTAGTGGATACTTTCTTTTCCGATACCTGGTATGTTGTGAGCACATGAGACAGAAGATTACATCGGCTTGCTCCGAGAAGATCCACTTTTTGACAAACGTCAGTTTTCAGTTTGTCAAAGTTCAGTTTTGCATGGCGGACTTGTGCTTGGACCTATAAATATAGAGAGTTTCAGAGAGTAAGAGCTTCTTCAGATACCAGGACATCCCAGAAAACACCCACTCATCAGCATGTCTGTCTTATTTCCAAATAATTATTCAGCAGAGATTATTTGTTTTATTTAATGGATTTATAGACCACACTTCAATTAATAAGTTCTTGGAAGTACTAGCGGATAAATTTGATTCTCCAGAGGTAAGCAATATCCACAGAAGCAAATAAATTTTCATGCTTGAAAAAGGCAGATTACACACACACACACACACACACACACACACTCTTACAGTGCAGTCTCAACAAAATCTATGTCAGGGCAAAACAACAAAACCCAAAGTTTGTTGCAGACGTAGCTGCTACCTCTCTCACTCTTGGCAAAGACAGACAATGAATACCAGTGACTAATGGTAGGTCCAGCTCTCAAACATGCCTATTCTTCCATCAATATATTAAGGTCATATTTCTCAAGTGACCCACTCTTTCTTAGACCACATTTTTGTCAATAGAAGAATTTTCAAACATTACCCTGGAACCTAATCCAGACACTTCCAGAGCTCATTGTCTTCTGACAATGTTCCTGACCTGTTCTATAATATATTGACTGTCTACATTCTAATCCTACCATGTTCACACATTAACTTAGACACAAAGGTTTCTGTGCTTAAACTGGCAAAAGATACATGACACAAATGATGCATGTACTTCTGAATTATCTCACTCAGGCAACAGTGGCTGGGGGATGGGAACAGAATCATACTTCACCTTTTTTATTTATTGCAGGTGAACTCATTCACTTAAACACACAACATATGATTTTTCACCTGATTATTACTAATTGCATTTATTAGTCTCTCTTTTTTTTCACAAGGAGTGACCCAAAGCAAAATGAAACAAACATTAAAATGAAATATAATAAGCAGGACAAAATTAACCTAAACCATTCAAATCTGAGTATTATTTTTTTGCATGTAAGCTTTTGTTCAAAATGCAAATACTGTGGATTGGCTTGACTTCACTTTGTTGCAAGTAGTATTAGAGTATCGGACTTAAAAATACAGCAGGGTTGAAAAGACAATAGAAATGGTATCTATGTAAACTGATCTTTCTATTCCCACTCCCATCCTGTAAGGCTGCAAAGGATTGCAGTTGTGATCCTACCATTTCATTTTCAAAATATACTTTGTAACCTAGTGACTGGTTTAATAATAATAAAAAAATCTAATATGCTTTACCCATATGTCAATGCACCCCAGGATTCATTACTCAAACAGCTTAGTCAGTAGCAGTCCTGAGCACTTCAAAATGGGCATTAACTGTAGCAGAACGGGCATTAGCTTCCACGTATTTGTCTTTGGGAAGAGTATGATTAAACCAACATCCCATAATCTAGAATCCTGTTTCACAACATACTGTAATATCCACCAAAAAACTCATTTGTTTATTACAACTGTTGTTTCTTAAGAGAAATAGCTTTTTTCTTATGCAACACCACAATTATTTTCTTTTTTAAGGGATGGATAACTTATAAACAGGAAAGGATGACTAACATTAGATGTACTTGACCCAATATGTAACATAAGGCCATATGCTTTCTGTGTCAATACCGGTTATTATAATACTTAGAGCACTGTGGTGTTACCAAATGCTACATGTTTTCCTCTGCCAAGACAGGAAATGTTCCAGTATCAAGTTTTATTAACACGGATGGATTCTATTTTATACTTGGAAGGTACAAGAGGTTCCAACACAGCAGTGCAGGGCACTGAGTACAGAATTCAGAACAGCAGAATCATAGAATTGTAGAGTTGGAAGGGACCTTAAGGGTCATTTAGTTGCAACACCCCGCTATGCAACTAAAGCATCCATAACAGATGGCCACACAACCCCTTTTTGAAGATGGGGACAGTTCCCTGCCTCCCATCTGCAGGGAGCTCACCTGTTCTCCAAGAATTCTCAAAGATTATAGACGGTGGCTCTGAGATTACATCCACAAGCTCCTTTACTACCACTGAATGCAACACATAAGGCCCTGGAGATTTAAATTCATTTAAGGTAGCTAGTTATTTCCTTACCACCTCTTTTCCTATCTTGGGCTGTAGCTCCCTCTTTGCATCTTTTATTCTATTATCATTATGTTCAGACTGCTTTCCTTTTCAGTGAAGACAGAGGCAAAGTAGGTGCTAAGCAGGTGGAGAAAAGAACTGCTTCTCTCTATAGGAATGGTGGAGAAGGAGCTATAGATGGACTCAAGGGCTGGCTTGATGGCAGCCCCTCTTAGAATCATGGTCAGAAATAGGTTGACAAACTCTTGTTTGGAGCTAGCCAAATTTATCATTAATACTGGAAGTCACATTGGCAAACCACAGTTAGCTTTGGGAAGGGAGGGGTAATTCACAAGAGAAGGAAATATGAGGAAAAGAGTGTGAGAGCTTGTGAGGTAGTCATGGTCTTCTAGGAGAATGAAAATATATAGTCTTTAAAATGAGCTCATTCCACACAGGCTAATCCTTTCCTACCAATCATTACCAAGGCAACTGCAGATGTTTTCAAGTTGTGTGACTGAACCCAGAGCCCCATGACTTAGCTATCAATTTAAATGAATGGGAAAGCTATTACATAACAACTTGCATCTGGGCATGCACTAGAATCCATCACCCACAAGAAATAATGGAACTGGAGTACAGGCTTCATTCACATGAGGGAAACAATGCATTACAGTTCTCGGAGTAAATAGGGATTGGGTCTACTCTTAGAGAGAAATCCCAGAAAGCGATAAATTGCAATGAAATATTTTCCACAAATTACCCCCTTATTACTCCTGTGAATGTTCCCATGAATGTTTTCCAGGAATTTTTCCTCAGACATTACCTCAGATACAGGTCACAGAAAAGTCTTTGCCTTATTAATGTTGGGACATTATCTATGTACTCAGTGCAGTATCCAAGTACAGAGAGGTAACAGAAGTATCTGTTAATTCACAGGACCTGACGCCTCCCTCTCCACCCTCTATTCTCAGATGACAATGCCCCTTATGCTGGATCAGGATCTATAGGGGAACACATGCAGCTTTTTTGCTGTAAAGGAGATGAGATACGGTTTTCTAACCACAAACACTGGGAATTTCCTAACTGAAGGGGATGCACTATGATGCCCAGCAGTAATATTAAGTTTATTAAACTTATTTTGTTCCCCCCCCCCTGTAAGAATGTCAGTGCACATTTAGCTCTTCCCTGTCCCCAAAACTGATCTAGAGAACTGAGCCAGGGAGGGCAAGATATTTTACTGGATATTTGCTGGTGAAACAGAAATTGAGCTTTGAGATTTACAAAATGGAGTAAAATGTGGCAGAATGGGCTGGTTCTGGCAAAACAATTCTGGATACATAAACTGGTTTATTGAGCCAAAAACAAGTGTCATGCTCAAACATTTCCCTTTCCCCATTCCCTTGACATGCTGGCTCCAAATGTGATTTGCTTAAACTTGTTTCCCTTGACATCTGAATGAACATCTTCAAGTTAACTCAAGTATTCAAGTTACCAGAAGAGTGTCTACTTTTGCAGAACACAGAAAGGGTTTAGGGGCAATAATGCTATGAGCTGTGTAGGAGATATTTTAGATTTACAATGTAAATGGTATTTTGGTCCTGCCAAATTGTACCATTGTATTGTTATACTGAATGTATTTTTAGCGCATTCCTATGCATGTTTATGCAGAAGAAAGTCCTACTGAATTCAAAAGGGCTTACTCCCCAATACGACCGCACAGGATTGCAGCCTTAGTTAACTAAGTTATGTATGTTTTTCTGTTGGCACTGCATTGTGTTCTATTGGATGAGGTGATTTAGCAGTGCACACACAACTGAATTATGGAACTTGCTCCTACAGGAGGCAGTGATGACCACCAACCTAGATGGCTTTAAAAGATTAGACAACTTCATGGAAAGGGCTATTGAAGGCTACTAACCATGATGGCTATCCTTTGCCTCCACAGTTGGAGGCAGTAATGTTTCTGAATATTAGATGCTGGAAACAAGGGAGGAAGTGCAACTATACTCAAATCGTGCTTGCAGGTTTCCCCACAGGCATCTGACATGGCACTGTGAGAACAGGATGCTGGACTAGATGGGTCATTGAGCTCTTCCTATGTTCTTACAAACAATCTTACTCCACCAGGCAGGCATAATTAGAGGATAGGATTGCTCTATTAATTGCTTGCTGTAGTTTCTGATATTTGAAGGAAAACAGAACTCTTTGCTGCTTTGTTTTCTGATCATTTCAAATGCTGAGGTTTTAGAAAGACCCCAAACAGGCTCTATTTAGGCCACTAAAGTTGGAGAAAACAACAGGCACCCATGAGGTCAGAATACTAGAATGCTTTTGCTTTTAAACTGTTGTATCTGTTTGCTGCCCTGGGCTGCTTGGAGACAAAGGGCGGGGTATAAATTCCCTCAATGATAGTGTAGTTATTATTTCAATTTCTAACCTGGCTTCTGACTTCAGTTTCTAATGGATGAAACCACCATTAAACATGTGTGTCAACACAAACTTAATTTTGGCATATTGATTGTTCATTCATAGCCAGCCCAAATAAGGCCTTACACCGCTCTCTAGAAAATAATTCTGCTCAGATTTTGCAAAGGACAGAAACCAAAAGGAAGCAAAAAGCTTTTACATTTCCATAATGTGTACAGTTAGTGGGTCATCTGCAGAACTATGTGATAAAAATGATTTACAGCTGGACTGAAATGGAGAAATAAGAGTAAAGAAATAGGGGATGAATGGAAAAGTAAACAGGAAGGAAACACAGCTGCTGGGCGGATGTTTTTTACAGAACAGATTTGCTATGATTGCCACTCTCGCTTTCAAGACTTGGTAGAGGGTTGGATTATACCAAATGTGGTCCATCTGCTTTACTTTTGCTACATAAATTAATTGCAAGCATAGAATGCAGCTTACTTTTCATCTCTTTTTCTCCGTTCAAGACTCAAACACAAATATTGACTGAACTGAATTAAAGGAAAAACACACAGCTGACTAGGCTAGGATGCCATTTCTCCCTTCGGATTTTCACTGTTCGTGTCTCAGTGTTCAACACTGAAAGCAAGTAAAACCTGAGCAGGGTGGCAGACAGGAGAGTCTAAATGGCACGCAGCAGGAAAGCGTTTCTGACACTACAGGCATCCTTTGCAAAATGATCAGTTGATTTTCAAGGAAACTGAAACTATTATTGTTCCATTAAGAAGCAATGCAGAAACACATCACTTTTACTAAGAAAAAGAGAATTTTAGTTTGGTAATAATTGGGGTTTTTTAGGATCTAAGTTGTGTTTATCATCTCTTAGAAGGGATGGTTGGGATGGTTACATTTTAGTCTTCTTACCTGAATACTCCCATCCACATGTAAGCACTGCGGAGCACTACAAGACTTATCTTTGTGTAAGCACACACAGTTCATGATGCAACCCCCTTTTGTTTTCTCAAACTACTGCTCAATATTATCTAGTTTTGACAATAACAGAATACAAATCTCAGACTGCCCTACAACACCAGGTTTTGTGGCTAGTTGACAAAATTTCACAGAAGCAATAAAGGAACCATCTATAACTTTATAATTTTTTGACAGAATTGGGTGAAGTTTGTAGGCATGGTAGCCCCTTTTAAGGGGATGTATACTGTCAGGTTTCAGAGTAGCTGCAGTGGTTTTCTTGTGAGGGCAATCTTTACAGTTTTGGGGGATTCCTCTAAGCTCCCCTAACATTTAGTGGGCAATTTGTAGGGGGCGGGAAGCAAACACCAGCTTCGAGGTAAGAAATCTACTGAATTCCAGTAGGATAGATGCAGGCTCAGTCACCTTGAAGGTTGATTTAGATCAGGCATGGCCAAACTTGGCCCTCCAGCTGTTTTGGGACTACAATTCCCATCATCCCTGACCACTGGTCCTGTTAGCTAAGGATGATGTGAGTTGCAGTCCCAAAACAGCTAGAGGGCCAAGTTTGGCCATGCCTGATTTAGATAGCGGTCTAAAAGGAATGCAGTTTTGTAGAAAATGGTTTTCAGTTTGAAAATGACATACATCATAGAATGGGTGGGTGCAAGAGATAGAGATGGCTGTAAGAGCTAGAGAATTATGACGAATGGAGAAAAAACAAACAGCTTTGGGCTTGATTTCTGCTCAATTGGCACTATAAATCTCAGAAACCGAATGCAAAGCTGAACTGGCAGGAATGAATGTGGCAGAGGCACAAGGAACTGACCATCCCACATTTTCCAAACAAGCACCATTAACAGAACTAGAAAAGAATGCAGAACAGACAATGACAAGGTGATATATTATTTTAACTTCCCTCCCCCAAGGCACTGTGATTGAAATCATTCCAATCAGAATGATTTCTGGTGAAATCATTCCAATCAGATTTTCAGTCAGGGAAGAGCTCACCTTGCCTCCTCTCTCCACATTGGCATTTTCCTTGTACAGCAAGCTTCAAACTCTGAACAGACCTAGAACCTAGGCAGAGTGTATATTTTATGATGGTTCGTATTCACATTCAATCTGTTACAATGTATCTTCAACCAATTCGCAGCAAAAAAGACTGAAGGAAAATGGTTCTCTTTCTAGAACAATATGCCCAATATGGACCATGCCACTATAAGACTGCCACTCCCAACTGCAATATGTAAAAAAAAAGAATTATGAGTGCTTTTGATTGTCTATATTGCAATATACTTGTGGCTGGTGACATAAACAAGGCACACACCAGGGAAGGAGAGGAGAGAGACGTGGAAGAGAGCCGCAGTCCTCTGATGGCACAGCTAGCCATGAAGGGGGGGGGGGGGGGAGGAAAGGAGAAGAGAAATGGTGACACCATTTTGAAAGCACCTTCTCTCACCTCAGCTGCTTTCCTGTCCAAAGAGCCAGGTTGCTTTATTTGCCTGAGGGAGGAAAGTTCCTACCAAGCCAGTCCTATCCTTCTCCAGAAGTTGACTATTGTCTTTGGAAGAACTCCATAAGCGTGGCTGGAAAAATGAAGAGAGAGAGACTGGCAACTGATGTTTGTGTGTAAGAAAACGAGACAATTTCTGGCCTAAGTTCTAGTATTAGAAACTTGACTTCTTTCCTTCATGGATGCAGTAACTAACTTCTTTATTACATGGGAACTTCCCTGCTTTTTTGTGGGGAGGGAAGGAAAGAAGACAGTTGTTGCACTGGAAGAGTCTTTTTTTTAAATATAGCCACAGGAAAGGGGATAGGAGGAAAACAAGGAGTGGATTTTTATGGAAATTGGGTTCTACAACTGCATATTGTTTACTTGTATTCACAGTCCACCTTTCTTCCATCAGAGAACTCCACACTGTCACCTATCCCAGCACTGACCAGACCCAGAGTGCTTAGATTCAGCAAGGTGGCAGCCTCATGTGGTGGGAGCCATGCTCAATAGCTAAAAAGAGAGGCTACCACTCAGGTATGTGTGCTAGTCATTCCATATGCCCTGTAACCCTGCACCTTTAATTGTGAGGGCGTGTGCAAATAATCTGTAGTTCTTCAGAAATAAGGAAAACTTGCTTGCCACATGCTGAGAGGCATATTCCAAGACTCTTCCCTGATACTGAACACAGATTCCAGGCTTTATCTCTGGTGATTCATAGCACAAAGGAAACATTGGGCAGGGTACCTTTTTCTCTGTGTGCTTGGTCTGATTCATGTGTACACAAGAAACTGTGTGTGCAGATTCAAGTCCCTTGCTTCCTGAGAAGCAGAGGCTCGGGGGTATGCGATTTGAAGAAGAAAAACACCAGGAACGTGAGCAACAAGCTGAAGACCTATGAAAAAATGGTTTTGAGGAAGGATGCCAACATTGGGATATATGTTCTGTGACCTGGCATCAGTGGAGTGAAATGGAGTGGGCATGCAAAGGAAACTCTGAAGTATATGGGTTAGCAAACTCCAAAAAAAGGTGACTAAGAAAGATGTGTGAGAGGGAGAAAAAGAGACGGAGAGGCAGAGAGAATGAGAATAAATTTACCGGTACCAGCCAAAAATTGGCTACCAGACCACTAAGATCATTTCCGTTGTAAACAAGGGGTGGGGCACATTCCCTTCCTGGTAAACTTCCAGTGCCACGTGCCAGTGGTAGGTAGAACCAGAGGCAAAATTGGATGGAGCAATGTTTGTAAAATTTTATTTTTTGTACAATAGGCTAGCATCTGCATACGCTCACTCACCCTCCTCTGTCCTTCATCTAGACAAGTGAAGGGCTTTATTACAGTTCAAGGGCACATTCCATTCAGACGAAAACGCTCAGCAAGGGTGTGGAGCTGGGCTGAGTGAGGGGTGCTGCCTGGAGGCTGAGAAAAGTCCAGTTTTTTACCCAGTAACATTAGTTTTCATGTAATATAGGGAATCAGCCTTTTATATTAACCTGGCCTGCATTACGAAGATTTCTTTTTCTACTTAACAAATTATTCATTCATTAAGATCAAGCATAGATAGCTTTCCTCTCACAGAAGAAAACAGGAGACATCCTGCAGCAACAGAACTCTAAAATGCAACCACTCACTTACTCCAGGGCTGATAAAATATTTAAAAAGTAGGAACAGCATCTCTGCTGCAGCAACCCTCCCCCCCACAAAAAAAGTAGAGATGGCCAATGCGTCTGATGTAGAGAATTCAACAGGTTCACTCAACAAGCCACATGCTTAAAAGTACAAAACAGTGTGCAAAGATATTAAAAAACATAGGAGCTGTTCTTTATAAAAAAATAAATAAAACCTTTTGATTTATGGCTGTGGGAAAAAAGTCAAAGAGAAAAAAAATGTAAACAGGAGATTCCATTGATTTTTTTTTTTAACAAGAACCTCTGGGACAGACGAGGGGGAAAAATGCCTTGTGGGCCATCTGTGAACAGTCTCACTGCTATCGTTTTGCTAAAGGCATCTATGTTTGCCAGGTGCTGCTGCAGCTTTGCTTGAAAGAAACAAATCTTGCTCAGACACATCATCGTTAAAGAGTAAAAAAAAATGTTTATGGTAGCGCTTCAGATTCCATGCTCTTCTGTCAAGAGAGGGAGGATAAAAAACAACCACCATGAACTGTTTTTTTAATAAAACAACAACAACTCAATTGCATCATTCCTTCAGTAACCTAGATCATTAATTCAAGTTATATACTTTGTTTTTCTTCATCATACTATCTCTACTTAACCTCAGTATAAAAAACCAAAAACCATGGGGGAAAATATTGAATCTAATTATTGAGGCAAATCTATCCAGGGGCTAACAATGTCACTAAAACACAGTAAGAGCAAATGTAAGTCATATTTACTGGATGTCTCTTCAGTTTTTAAACATTGAAATTAATTCCTATAGAAAAATTTCTCATTATTGTCTTCCTTCAGATTCCCTAATTTTATTGTTTAGCTATGTAAGCTCCAACAGAGGATCAGGAGATTATTATACACCCCCTTGTCATATCTAGAATGTCTTATCAATTATGAGGAACAGGAAACAATGCAACCTTCTTGGAACTATTATGGAGAATTTGGAATGTTGTCTATATGATCAAATTGATACATTTTCTTACAGCAAGAAAGGCGTAGAGAAGTTTATGTTTTGTGAAAAGTGCAGTATTTTTGTTATGTATGCGAATTTGAAGGTACAGGACTCTGTACAACCATGTGCATTATTAAGTGCAAATTAAGAATTTTATGAAATGTAGCGTTCAATACATATTTGGCTGGGGCTGTTAGCAGTTGGATTCCAACAACATCTAGAGGGTCAGAGGTTTCCCACTCGTGATTTAGGAGATGTCATCATCCATATCACCAGAATCAGCTGCAGGGCCCACATGGCTACATTCCAGTTTTATGCACCCCAAGTACCTGAATGTGTTCTCAAATTATGAACATTTATTGCTCTATCAAGCAGATAGGACAGTCTTCCCATCTCATGGAGAAACACTACATATACCCTCCAACTACCAGTTACTGCTTTATAGAAAGTTTTGAGTGCTTACATTCTATCCTATGCATCTTTATGCAGAAATACCTTTCGTTGTGTTATGTCAAGACTTGCTTCCAAATAACTCTGCTTAGATTGTAGCACGTGCCTCCAGAGCATCCTTCTCAGCTGGAGGGATGCAGCAGCTCCATGCACCAGCCCCTCGCTGCTTTTTCAGGCAGTGTGGGACCTGCAGGGCACCTGAGCTGCCACAACCCCTCTGGGCACCCTCGCAGCCCTGAATCATCCCAGCATCGGACAGAGGGGCAGCGCCGTCTCTCCGATGCTTGGGGGCCATGCTACACCGTCTGCCTGGCTGCCCCTCATGCCGCTCTGAAAGCCCAGCATCCAGTGGCGTAGCGTGGGTTGTCAGCACCCGGGGCAAGGCAAGTAATTTGCGCCCCCTAACCCGTGAATTTGCGCCCCCTAACCCGTGGATTTGTGCCCCCTGACCCTAACCCCCAGATGTTGCGCCCGGCCCCACCTGCACCCCCCACGCTACGCCACTGCCAGCATCACTTTGTGAGACTCGCAAAAATGGTGTTAAGCTCACAGGACATCTGAGCTGTTGTGCTCTTCTCAGGTGCCCACCAAGCTCCAGCTGGAGGGCAGCTGAGAAGGAGGTAACAGGCGGGCACCAGCCCAACACTCCTTTTGCGAGCAGCACAGGGCTTTCAGGATGCCTAAGCTGTTGCCGCCTCCTCAGGCTCCCTCCTACTGGAGGGTGTCTGAGAAGGATGCAATGGCTCATGATGGGCAGAAAGGCACCTACCTTGAAACCGCACCGGAGGGACACCCCCAGCACCCCTCACGCTATGACACCGAAGCAAAGTCAAGAAGAAGAGTGAGCAATTATTGCTTCACAGAGCTAGCAAGCAGCTTACATTTATAAATATTCACATTATAATGTAATCAGATATTACATCAATAGTTTAATATGAAGTCAACAGTCAGATAGCAAAAAAAAAAGAAGTCTAAAATATAATTTCATGATTAAGGTTGAGAAAGCAACCTAAGGGCATTCTGTAAATCTACAGTATACCTCTCTTGGATCCGGCTCCAATATTTATCTTGTCCACACTGGCTATGGTACAACATCAAGTATAGCCATAATAGTAATGATGATGATAAACCTTTAACATAGTGCATTAACACGTTGTTTTCTTTATTGGTATAGTGAAGATCTGAAATATAGTGACTGTTTAATATCAACAGAAAATCTTTAGAGGTTGTGAACAACCCCAAAGCAGATATTTTCCCTTTGAGATGTAACAGTGAGCTGGTTTGAATTCATCTTAAGAAGCTGAGATATGGCCAAGCGTTGTGCCAATGTATGCAGCCCCTTCACAAGCATGTGCCAGGAAGTCTTTAACCAACAATGGTTTTGCATTTCTTCAAAAAACATTACAACAACAACCAGTACACAATAAACAGTCATTAAAAAAATAATCCAGGAAAATACAAGCTTTGGAACAATTCAGGATATTAAGCCACTGTTTGAAGTTAGTTTAATACCCTGGCTTACTCCAGGTTCCTGGTTTGGACAAAATGGGAAACTATGTTTAATAATGAGCTGTCCAATTTTATTGATTGCACCTCAGAGGAGTGAAGGGCTTGTGCAGGCTAGCAAAGGGCTCCTTTATATCCCCATTTATTAAGCCAAAATATGATTATCCAAGCATTCCCAGTGACTCATTCAGGTCTCTGTTTGGGGGGAACATTGATACAGAAAATGTATTATTCACTGTAATACATACATTGAATTCTGCATGTGCCCAAGGGTTTTAAAAAGAGCCCGTTACCCTAGTTTCACTTGCATCACAAAGCAAGTGGGAATGACTGGAAGAGCTGTGTATCTACAATACCACTTTTATTTTAATTCCATTCATTAATTTAAAAGCATTTCTCCTAGAACATCATTTCAGTTTTTTATTTCTTAAGACTAAAATGGAGCAGATGGAGAAGGAAATCACTCAAGGGCATTCAGTCTACAGTTACTACAACATTCTACAAGCAATACATCTTAAGATGATGTAATATGTTCCCAGAAGCTTGCTTCTATTTTTAAAGAGCAGTTTTCATTATGGATTTGAAGGGCATCTCTATCACGCATTATTACACTGCTTTTAACCTATGAACAGCAATGATGTAGTCCTCCCAGCCATTTAATACATACTAAGTGACTGCAGGTAGACAGTTATTGATCATAGAGTAACTACAATGCTTTAACCAGTAGCCCTGCTATGGCAATTAAAATTCATGAAGTATATATGTTTGCTTTAAAAAGATTCTTGGAGCATTCCTCTAAAGTGAATTTTCCTTTCCATTCCTCCTTCTCTTCCTCTGAGTAATCAGAGAGTGAAAAGATCACAAGCTGGCCAGACACAATCCAGTTAAAGAAGAAATTCTCTGTCTCCTGTTCCAAAGCAACTCTCCGGAATGGAAAGGAGTTTGAAAAATGACACTGACCGAGGATGAGTTTGCACTAGGGGTGCTCAGTGGCATCAGACAAGCCCTTAGCTGCAGTGGGGTGCTTCTGGTCTTGTCCAAGTGAAGCAGGTTCTGTACAAGGCACCCTGCAAAGTACCCCTCCCCAAGGCCCTTGTGGTGACCTAGAGCCAAAAACGAAACAACAGACAAAAGACTGCTTAAAAACCCCCACAGCTTTATATCATCTTTCATATAAGGAAAATACGTGTGTGTGAGAGAGAGTGAGAAAGGAGTGATAGGAAGAGCAAATGCCAGGGTGGAGAGAGGGAAAGCTCTGTTGTGACTGACACGTCAGGTTTGTAAGTGGAGGAAATTATTTTACCCTGACTCACATCCCTTTTAGTTCCGCGCGCACACACACACACACTCAAAATCAACTTTAAAAGGTGCCTAGCACAAAAACCTCTGGGTCAATTTGCCTGAAATTGGACAGTTTCTTATCTAGGAGCACCTTTCTCAAGTCTGACATTTTCAGACTATTTCTCCAAGAAACCCAAAGGAACATTAAGTGGTATCATTTTGACCACCCCTAAAATTGAAAAGGTTGCCCTTGCTGGAAAACAACTGCAGCTATCAAATTGGCAGGATTCACCTCCTCTGAAGGGGTAGCAATTGCTTCAGCTTTGGTCCAATTCTACAAAGAAATAAAGAAAAGTTATAGATGGCTCCTTTAAAAAAACACCTCAAACCTTAAGAGGAGACCAGCACAAATAACTCTGGAACTGTTTGCTTGTAATTTGTCATGCTTAATCCACTCTGAAAAGGCTACAAATTGCACTCACTTCTATCAAAAGGGCGGAAACGTTACAGTTGCATTTTCTCTCCCAATAGTGAATTAGGGCATTGTGTAATTTCCCCCCAATGCAGACTGCCTCAAAAGGCTGTGGCTCTGCATGCAAGGGATCCCAGGTTCAATCCTTGGCATCTCTAGGTTAGGCAAGGGGGAAACCCTGCCTGAAACTGAAACCCTGGTGGGGCTCTGCCAGTTCAGTGTAGCCAGTACAGTGGTACCTTGGTTCTCAAACGCCTTCGTACTCAAACGTCTTGGTTCCCAAATGCCAAAAACCTGGAAGTAAGTGTTCCGGTTATCAAACTTTTTCGGAAGCTGAACATCCGATGCGGTTATCAGCTATTGTTTCCGTGCTGCCTGAACCAATCAGAAGCTGCACCTTGGTTTTTGAACATTTCGGAAGTCAAACAGACTTCCAGAATGGATTAAGTTTGGTGCTTTTGTTTTTGCTATTTATTTTGCGTTTTTGTTTTTGAGGCTTTGTCAGTTAATTTGTTTTTGTGACTGTGTGGAACCCACTTCAGCTACTGATTGATTGATTGTGTGACTGCAGAAATGGATAAAAGCCCCCCATCCAAACAATGACTAAAAAAAAAAAGTAGTTTTAATTTTTATCATCTACAATGTCTTATTTATTTTATAGTACAGTACATTGATTATTGCTTTCATTTTATGGATCAATGGTCTCGTTAGATAGTAAAATTCATGTTAAATTGCTGTTTTAGGGGTTGTTTCTAAAAGTCTGGAACAGATTAATCTGTTTTGCATTACTTTCTATGGGAAAGTGCGCCTTGGTTTTGGAATGCTTTTGGTTTTGGAACGGACTTCTGGAACAGATTAAGTTTGAGAACCAAGGTAGCACTGTACTGAGCTAGATGGACCAATTGATATTTCCTATATTTCCTGTTTTCAACAGAGGACCCTGATAGTGCTAGGTTGAGTCCAGGGCCCCAACCACATAGCAGTTCTTTGCAACTCATTGCCATGCACACTGTGCAAAACACCTCCTCCAAATTCTGCACAGAGCAAAATGTACGTTTTGCAAATTGATTGAATTTGCATGGTTGCATGTGTGAGTTTCTCAGGATACTGACTTATGTGTACAAATGCAGAATGGTGGAAGACACACAGCTCTGGGTTTTTACTATCAGCTGAAATCCATAAAATGGCATCCACTGCTACACAGAGCCAGAACACTTTATAAACCTACTAGCAAAATGGCTGCCTGACATAAATAAGCAAAAGAGGAGAACATTTGCAGGTAGGAAAAATCAGCTAACACCCTGCTTTTGCTCTGTAAATATGACTGATGGCAGCTCTGTTGGACTGACAAATTTCCATCTGCCAGCTTTTTTCAACCAACAGGTAACTCACCAGTTTGTACTGATGAAGGTCCAAAGAATAGAAATAGTAAAAACAAAGGCCAATAGAGTAAAGCATTTCCCCCCCCCCCAGCTTGAATGCAGAAAAAGAGAGAAGACAATATGCTTCAAGAAATGCAGCTCCTTTCCCATACTGAAAGTCGCCATCCAGTAATGCTTAGATTTAAGTTGGTGGAATGCTACTGAGTACCTACATAGATTCTCTTTGTACTTCCTAACATACACAGGTTAGCTGTAAAGTTCAGATAGGCAGATCCTTCCCATTGTTCCATGTAATTTATGGAAAGAACAACAAAAACCCCCAAACAAAGAAGGCAAAGAGGTGCCTAAAATGTATAAAATTATATGTTGCAATTGAGGGCAGGAAGAGAAAGAGGAGAAATGAATGGCTGGCATTTCTCTTGGCTTGGCATAATTGAGGAACAAAACAAAAAAGGCCACGTGAAGCAAAATACCCTGTATTTTGAAACTGCTCATCATTCAAAGCAAGTCTTGAATGCAATTCTGTAAAAGCTTTAATAAAGCCCAAACATTAGGTGCACATTCCTGATAAGTCCTTAATGGGATGCCAGGTCCCATATCCTGTTTCAGATAAAACACCTTAATCACAAGGATATATAATCACAATATGTTTATACGCATATATAAATATCTAAAGTACAGTGGTGCCTCGCAAGACGAAATTAATTCGTTCCGCAAGTCTTTTCGTCTTGTGAGTTTTTCGTCTTGCGAAGCACGGTTTCCCATAGGGATGCATTGAAAATCAATCAATGCGTTCCTATGGAAACCGCCTTCATACCAGGTCCGGGGACAGTCTGTCCCCCGACCTCTTCTGAAGGCCGGCGGGGGGCGAAAGTCTTTGCTTCCACCCCGCCTGCCTTCCCAGGACAGTGGAGACTTCTCCGCTGTCCCGGGGCGATCTTAAAATGCTGGCGGGCGGCAGCAAAGCCTTCGCTGCCGCCCGGCAGCATTTTAAAAAACCCCGGGACAGCGGAGGACTTCTCCGCTGTTTGGGGCGATTTTAAAGCCCCCGGGAAGGCAGGCGGGGGGGGGAGCAAAGACTTTCACCCCCCGCCGGCCTTCAGAAGAGGTCCAGGACCTCTTCTGAAGGCCGGCGGGGGGCGAAAGTCTTTGCTCCCCCCTGCCTGCCTTCAAAAGCCGTCCGGGAGAGCGGAGAAATGCAGCGCGTTTCTCCGCTCTCCCGGGAAGGCAGGCAGGGGGGAGCAAAGACTTTCGCCCCCCGCCGGCCTTCAGAAGAGGTCCAGGACCTCTTCTGAAGGCCGGCGGGGGGCAAAAGTTTTTGCTCCCCCCCCGTCTGCCTTCAAAAGCCGTCTGGGATAGCGGGAAGCGCATCCCTGCTATCCCGGACCGCTTTTAAAATGCTGGCGGTGGGGAGCAAAGCCTTTCGGCCCCCGCCGGCCTTCCTGGACCTCTTCTGAAGGCCGGGGGGGGGGAAAGGCTTTGCTCCCCACCGCCAGCATTTAAAAGAGGTCCCCGGAGATTTCCCTATGGGCTTTCTTCTTGCGAAGCAAGCCCATAGGGAAAATCGTCTAGCGAAGCGACGCAAAAACCGAAAAACCCTTTCGTCTTGCGGTTTTTCTTGAGAGGCATTCGTCTTGCGGGGCACCACTGTAGACCTAAGCATGCAGTGTGGCACCTTCCCTGTAGCACAGTACAAAACTGAGCATTCTTGATCTCAGTAACAATACCAAAAGGTATTTGGGGCTATCTAACTGGAATGGTGGATAACCCAACAAAGCAGCTGGGCCCCTTAAACACAGGGATATTGCTTGCCCGACATTCAGTAGTTGGAATGCCAATGTGTGCACAGCAAGGATAAAGCCATCACAGAAGTCACTCCTGAGGAATTATGAAAAAGACTACTGCTCCCTTGCCAACTTCGTATGGAATGTACTCATGTGCTTTGCAGTAGGTACCTTAACTAACAGATTTGTTACATACAGTGGTACCTCAGGTTACATACGCTTCAGGTTACAGACTCCGCTAACCCAGAAATAGTGCTTCAGGTTAAGAACTTTTCTTCAGGATAAGAACAGAAATTGTGCTCCAGCGGTGCGGCGGCAGCAGGAGGCCCCATTAGCTAAAGTGGTGCTTCAGGTTAAGAACCGTTTCAGGTTAAGAACGGACCTCTGGAACGAATTAAGTACTTAACCTGAGGTACCACTGTACTTAGGAAATTTACTCACCTTTCCCCAGTGTTTTTTTTTCCCTTAAAAAATGTTTAGATGTTTAGGGGTACTCTCATTTTCCTACTCATATTGAAATACAGCCCTGCAATGAGGCCAAACTTAGATTCACAAAATGTTTAGGGGTATGCGTACCCCTGCGTCCCCCCCTAGAAAAAAAGTGCTGCCTTTCCCCCAACACACCAAAAATGAATAAAAATCCCATCTGCTCCGGGGCACTCAGTGTTACCTTCACTTTTCTAAAAATAAACATTATTCAGCAATGAGATCTCATCTACACTTCCACTTGTCCTGCCAGTTTCTCCTGTAAAAACCCGCTCTTTACCTCTGATTTGGAATAAATGTTAATTGTTTTTTCTGTGGATTGATGTTTGCTCCAATTCAGTGCTAAATAGTAGCTTTTTCCTGGGGAAAGCAGTGGGGCAAATGGAAAACCACTCAGACCCATGTCTAGAAAGCATAGAAACCGTCTTGGACCTGTGGGACAAGCAAAGTGTGGACGAGCCCCAAGTCAGGTATGCTGAAGCTCAATGACATCACTGAGCATAATCTTTCATATTTGCAATTATGCATGTATTGCACATGGGAAAAGACAATAAATGAAAAGTAACTTTATTCTGACCATGTTCCCTACTGCAACAAATGACTTCACTTGAAAACTGAAATTGTCCCAAATATGCCAGTATTAAAAATATTCTAATGATATAGTAACACACAACTTCCATTCACCCAATCATAATAAAAAATTGCCACATCACCTGCATTGTCAACTGCATTCATCATGATTAGGAAAAGAATTTACAGCTTTTTCTTTTCCTAGCACATCTACAACCTCCTGAACAAAGACATAGTGTAGTCCCCCTTGTTATGCTACAAATCCTCAAATATCTTGAAAGAGCTAGTAAAATACTGCCACCCAATGGCACAAATCAGAGTTGCACACTAAAAGACAAAAGCAGCTCCACTGTCCCTCCAGAACAGCAGAAACACGGAAGTAGTTCTGTGTTAATTCTCATCAAGGAAACATAAGACATTTGCTTATCAAATTTTCAGCTGTGAAGCAATGCAGATGTCACTGCTGTTACAAAATGTGCTATGTAAAACCTGGTGTCCAGAAGAGGAAGTTAGATTCTTCATAGTTACAGGGTGTTTAGCTTGATGTTTTGTATTATAAACAATTCTAAAAGGCAAGTTCAGTAAGAGTGGGAAAAGGTTCAGAAAAGGGCAACCCAAATGACCAAGGGGATAGAGCGACTATGAAGAAAGGTCACGGCGGTTGAGACTTTTGACTTTAAATAAAAGGAGAGTAAGAGGCAATATGAATCAAGTTTATAAAATTATGCATGGCATGGAGAGAGTTGATTGAGAAACGTTTTTCTCCCTATCTTAGAACAACTCCATATCAACAAGGTTTCAGGCCTTCAAATGCAGGCCTGAATTCTTGACAAACTAAGAGTCTCCAAAATGATGGCAGGGCATGTAGCACATACTGTAGATCTGCTGCTCAGATTTGCCCCAATCAACCATCTTGCAAAAATTTTCAGCAGAATCTGGCTACACAAAATGTCTTCTGCCCATCTCCAGAGGCCACTTAGCCAGTTTTTAATATATATTTATAGCTATAGATGCCTTCACTGGATTGTGAGCTGAGAAGCAACTTGTAGCTCAGGAGGACTGGACCCACTGGGGACTCAGCTAAGGTAAAGGGACCCCTGGCCATCAAGTCCAGTCGCGGATGACTCTGAGGTTGCGGTGCTCATCTTGCTTTATTGGCCAAGGGAGCCAGCGTACAGCTTCTGGGTCATGTGGCCAGCAGGACTAAGCCGCTTCTGGCAAACCAGAGCAGTGCACGGAAATGCTGTTTACCTTCCCGCCGAAGCAGTACCTATTTATCTACTTGCAGTTCGTGCTTTCGAACTGCTAGGTTGGCAGGAGCAGGGACTGAGCAACGGGAGCTCACCCCGTCACGGGGATTCAAACCACCGACCTTCTGATCGGATTCAGCTACACAGCTGCAAATAAAACATTTTGAATGTGTTGTAAAGTGCAATATGCAATTGTGACACTAGATGGTGACTGTGAGCTATGGCAAATTCAATGCATTTTTCAAAATGAATTTTTAACAAAAGCATTTTCAAAACGTTTTTAACATGTGTGTAGATTCCACCTGGGTATAGAGGCAGAATCAACAAAGAAAGCTAGCAAAGTCTTCATGGAAAAGCACAAGCTGCATGCATCTTCTATAGATCGCAATCTATTATATGTTTACCTGAGAGTAAGTGCAATTGAATTCCTCTCAGGCATAGAATTGCCCAGACATTTACCAAAAACATTTATATCTGTCCTTCCTCAAACCCTAAAGAGATGCCTACTATGGTAATATCTGATCCATTTTGTGTAATATATTATATATGTTTACATATAATCAACTGTAATACAGTTACTTATAGAGCATTCTGTATCTACTCTTAAGTAAATCCCATTAAATTCAATGGGACTCACACCCATGTAAATATGTATAGGGTTAGGAAAACATTTCTGGTAGTTGCATCCTTCAAAGATGGAAAATATATTCACTATCAGATGAACTGTATCCCGCCACATGGGAAAGATCAATTTATGATTAATTTCACCCTCAGTGCTAGATGTTGAACTATATTTCTCTTACTGGGATAAAATCCATGCTCCATTACCATTTCTCAAGCATTGCTCTCTAGCAAATGGTGGGAATTTTCATACCTTCCTAAACTTCTCCATCTGTTTGTAAAGATCAGGATCCAGCTCTTGAGACACATCTTTCATCCACAATAAAGCTCCTCGGTATTCAGTTCGGCACTGCTCCATTCGATTGACCGTCAACCACGTATCGGAAATAGCTCTGTACCTAAATGTCTCCACTTCTTGGTATAGCCTGCACAAAGGAGTGCGCAATGCCAACCTGTGACCAAAAGAGCAAAAACAAAAATGGCAAGTGTAGGGACTCCTGAAACCAAACCAAAAGAGACTTTTTAGGCTTTATTTTGATTAGCAAACCAGAGAGACAAAGGGTTGCTAGAAAGGAAATGCCCATGGAAGGAATGCCAACAAGCAAATTAGAATGGACCCCTCCCCCGCAAGGTTCAGTTCGGATGGTAACATTTAGGACAATTTTTTCACAAGTACACAGCACACAATTTCTCAATGCAAGAACTGATTTAGCAAATCCATTTTTTCCTGATTGCTTCTGGTGTATTAAAAAAATATTTAAGAAAGACTGCAGTTCATTAATTTCCACATTCTCAAAGACTGAAGCTTTCCTTCAGAATCCTTAAAATAGCACTTTCAGAGAAGCTTTATAACCTGTTGAAATGTAACCAATTAATTAACAAGGCAATCCTATGCCCATCTACTCAGAAGTAAGTCCCACTGGGTACAATGGGCCTTACTTCCAGGAAAGCGAATGTCGTATTGCAGCCTAAGCAGAATATTTATTATATCAGTGAGCAGCCCTAGTTAATTTGCACAGTATGCTGGTACTGTGGTGAAGCAGCTAATATTTAATATGCAGACACAAGGTAAAGGTTATTGGCCATGTGGATAACAGGCTAAGCATTCAAAGTATGGGGCCAGTCTGGGTGAAATATGAAAGTTCCCTCTTGCAGTTTCTAGAATATGGTTCCTATTCCATCCTGAGATCAAGAGAAGCCTTCCCTCCAAATCACACACTTTGACAATTCTCGGAATACAGCACACACTACCTTTTCCTGCTATCACTTATCTGGAGATACAATAGCCTACTCACACATAGGTTCACTCTCCATTTAAACTGGAGCAAAGCTAGTTTAATCGACAAAGAATTCCGGTTTGGTGCATGCATGGGTGACCTAGCCATCAAACTCCTGAATATCTCAAACTACTCATAATGGTATACGGTATCTCTCTAAGCATTAGGAGACACAAAGGACTCTTCCTTGATTGGCCGTTCCATTCTGATGTCCCTGGTTCACATATCATTTATACTAAATTATACAAGATAGCACTGGTATTGGAGTGAACTTTTTGTCCTCTGTCCTAGGCTATCAACTTCTGGCAATGCGACACCATCCACCATCCAAACAGGCTTGCATCTCTTGTGAGACACATGCCTCACAAGATTGCTCTGGTGGGTCCACACCAGTCCATGATTTCCTTGCCTCTGAAGGTATCCTGACCTGGCCAATGATCTTGTGTGCAATCTGGAGCTGGGGGGACAACAGTAGCTAGTGAGATTGTATGGAACAAAGCCTTGTCAAAGCATGCTATCAGGAAGATATGACAAACTCTTAAGGTGTTTCTGGGACAAGGATGGCTTCCCCCTGGCTTGTGTCCAGCAAAGCTGAATACCACAAACCAAGGAACGATAGCTGTTCCATCCTCCTGACAATGAAGCTGTGATACTTTTGACACTGGAAGGTGCAATAATGTCCTGGTGTACCCTGTCTCTAGATACCAACCTGATCACAAGGATACAGATGAACTTTTTGATGAAAAGAAAACACCATTTTCTAGTTAGTGGTGCATCATACTAAACCAGAGGATGGACATACACATTTGAAATTGATGCCAAGGAGTGGGGGTGTATGATCATACTGGAATTAAAATGAAAAGCGGAAAGTGTGTATATGGTTAGCTCCTGAGTCAAGAGGAAATACTTGAAGAGGGACTGTCCTGTAGAGGCGAGTGGGGGAAGGAAGTGTGTGTGGCTCCCTGCCTGCTGTACTTAAATATAGCTGTTGGTGTTTGAGTTTACCTGAAGTGCCTGGAGTCTTTTTTCTGAGAAAGGCAGCCCTCTTAGTGACAACACATTTGGCAAAGACTTCTGGCTTTAACAAATCAGAGATCAAGATGTGTGGCCCTCTTTGTCAGAAGGCTGAGCTGGAAACTGAGAGGGATCCTCTCTGCAGATGGGGATGTACGTTTCATTAGCTCTTCAAATCAGAGAAGGAATTAATCTTTTAATTTCCTGCCTATTCTCCTGTGTCTGAATGAGAAGCTCAGGGAGGACAGGCAGGGACAGTCTGGGGAGGATTCAGAGAGGAGGCAGAAAAAAATCCTGTGTAAGGACCTGGGAGACTGTGGTTCAAAACCCCATTTAGCTCTGAGGCTCCCACTGGGTGATATTAGGCTGGCTTAGAGAGTTACTGGCCAAACTCACAAGGTTGTCATGAAAATAAAACATGAGGTGGGGAAGAGAAAGAGAATCGTAGATGCTGCCTTGAACTCACTGGAACAAGGACAGGATAGAAATGTAATATATAAGTGACACCCCTCCCCCCAAAAGAAAAGAAAAAAACAGACAAAAGATACAGCCAGCAGTCCTTTCCTGCAGTCCTGCTACCAGCAGTCCTTTCCTGCTTTTTATTAGGGCTGCTGGGAGGCTGGAGAGAGAAAAAGCTTGAAACCTCACGTGGGCTTCTTGTGCAGGCCTGTTTCAGAAGACAGGCAAGGATGGTAAGCTATTTCATACATGAAGTCTCTCTAGTCAAACATACCTTTGTTGAGAGGAAAAGCAGAGGGCCTTTCCTGTAGCTTGCATCATCTTGCCCGCTCTGGTTTTATCCTGAGAACCTTGGGATCGGAGAAATTTCCCCAATTCATTTTCTTCTTGAGACAGAACTGAGATTAAAAAAAGGGAGAAAGTGGTGATGCACCACTAAGTTTAAAGAAGGGAAATGTTGCATTGCCTCCATTATTCAGGTCACAGAATAACCCTCCAACATAACCCTGCAATTTCTAATTAACCTTCATGAATCCCACGCACTTACGAAACAGACGATCGGGTTCACTTCAGCACATCCCTTCATGGGCTCAGTGTAATGTAACAAGAACTGCAAAATGACCTCTACGCTGAAAAGGCAACAGGAGAACGTGCTATTTTTTGCTTGAATAGAGCTATAAGCTTGGTGGGATCAGATGAAGTGGACTGCTGTGACCTGACTACAATACCTAGAATTTCCCTTGATTGTTTTACACTCTCTTTCAACTCCTTGAGCCTGATGCTCAAGTGACAGAAGTTCACAGGGGCTCGGCAAATGGATGCTGATTGAAACAACTTGGGCATCATACACCCTTCAGTTCTATTCCCTCTGTATATTTGCATTTTTTCATTTAGAAGATTTGGTTTCACAGAGTTTGCATTTAAGTTAAGAAAATGTTTTAAAATATTTTTAAAAAAGCAAACTAAGGCAGGGCAAAGCATGTCCTACAGGTCCGTACACAATAGCAAATGTGAGGACCAAATTAAAAGGTATCAAGTTATGCAATCTCTCAATGGATGATTTTTACTTTTTCTATTTCCTTACATTTATATCCTACCTTTCTTCCATCATGTAACTCAAGAAGTTACTCAAGAAGTTCAAGTGGTTCCCAGGTAGTCACTTATCCACTCACTGATGATGATGATGATACCACCACCAACACCACCACCACCAGGCTGGCTTATTTTCAGCAGGTGAGTGGCCTCCTATGCCTTCAGACCATACTCTGGAACCATTGTTTTGCTTGAACAGCTAACACTGAAAAACAGGTACAGGAGGGTGCTGCTTCAAGCAGAGGGACAGAGGATACCCCAAATTGCTATATTCAAGTTGCTTTTGTTCTCTGCAGGACAGCCCCCCCTTTCTGCCATAAAAAGCAGCTTGAGGGGGCGCACGCTTTGACAGGACAAACAACAGGAGGAGAAAAAGTTAAGCAGCTCCCTCACACTCTCTACCACAGCCTCTGGTATTGCATTTCCTTTTATATATATATAAGAACATGCTAGGGAGACATTTCTCATGTTTTCTGTGTAACACAAAGATTGAACCAGTTTATCAATCTTGGGGCTGTCCCTACTATCAGAAAGAGTGGGGTAGCAGCCTTAGGCAGCAGTTGGGTTGGGGTGAAGAGCAGCAGTGCTGGACCCTTGTCATCTGTCCTAAGGCACACACCATTGCTGGTCATTTCCCTTTGTCAGCAGACAGAGCTCTGTGTGTGATGTGGTCTGCTCTGCACCTAATAAGCTAGCCCACACCCCTTAGGTGTGGTGGAGGATGCTGTCTTGTCATCAACGTTGAAGTAAGATTTAATTGCAAGCATGATTTGCATATGGAATGGAGAGAGGAATCTTATCTTTGGCCTCAGACAGCAAAATTGCTTGGACTGGATCTGATCAAGTTCGATGTAATATCATATTTTTCTTTGTCATAGTATTTGTTTCCGCCAAATGTACAAAGCTTTCTTTAAAGCCTAGACTGATGAATAATTTTAGTATCAACTTGAACTCTGATTATTGCTGCAGAATACTTCACAATTATCTTCATTTTACCACTGATTAAGTTAGGCTGAAAAGGCAAGGCTAACTACAGCTAAAATACTTACAACAAATCCTTTTTTGATATAGTTCAATTGCTTTAAGTAAATCCATACACGTCCTCTGAATTGAATGGAAGAGCTGAAATGAAACATAAAATACAAACTATTGTTGAGACAGGAGACACAGAAAAAACACTTTCCTTAAAACTATAAGTAAAGGTAAAGGTACCCCTGCCCGTACGGGCCAGTCTTGACAGACTCTGGGGTTGTGCGCCCATCTCACTTAAGAGGCCAGGGGCCAGCGCTGTCCGGAGACACTTCTGGGTCACGTGGCCAGCGTGACAAAGCTGCATCTGGCGAGCCAGAGCTGCACACGGAAACGCCGTTTACCTTCCCGCTGGTAAGCGGTCCCTATTTATCTACTTGCACCCGGAGGTGCTTTCGAACTGCTAGGTTGGCAGGCACTGGGACCGAGCAGCGGGAGCGCACCCCGCCGCAGGGATTCGAACCGCCGACCTTTCAATCGGCAAGTCCTAGGCGCTGAGGCTTTAACCCACAGCGCCCTTCAAAACAGTATGTTGCTTCTGAAACCTTATCAGCTTTCCTTGCCTATGAATTCATAGTGTTTTCCTCCAATGTACAACATCACATGTGCAGCAATTTTCTAATACAATTCCTATATAAATACAAAGCATGTAAGATGGTCTGAGCAAATCAGTTTGTCTCACGGGCATTTATGCTCTGTGATATGTTCTCTGCCAATGAAATGCAACCATGTTTACAGTATAGCAGGAAGGCCATTCTGTGCAAGGAATGTGACGGCACAGATTTTAAGAGGTATAATTAAGGTCACAGGCAGAAAGTAAATATGTAAAATGTAATTTGCAAGCTGGAACCACTCCAAGAAGTAAACACTCAAACTATCCAATATTTCCAGAGATGAGGTTTATATTATTTTAGTTTTAGAATTTCTCAGGAAATAGTTACAAAAAATAAAGGAGTCCAAATCAGACATCAACATTTGCTTATTTAAAGAGAGACCAGAGAGGGATTAACAGGTTCTCTGTTATCTATGCTAATTCTATAACACTGCTATGCTTGTTTTAATTCTACCATTAGGTAACGAATATCCTTTAAAATCAGACTCATAGAACTGTAGAGTTGAAAGGGACTCCAAGGGTCATCTAGTCCAACCCCCTGTAATACATGAATATTGACTCAATCATACATGACATATGGCTATCCAACCTCTGCTTAAAAACCTACACGGGAAGGAGAGTCCACCACCTCTCATGGGAGTCTGTTACACTTTCAAACAGCTCTTACTGTCAGAAAGTTCTTTCTGATGTTTAGTTGTTTCTTGTAACTTGAACCCATTGGTTTGGGCCCTAGCCTCTGGAGCAGCAGAAAACACCTTGCTCCATCTTACAGCCCTTTAGATCAGGCTTACTCAACCTGGGCCCCCAAGATGTTTTTGGCCTACAACTCTCACGATCCCTAACTAGCAGGACCAGTGGTCAGGGATGATGGGAAGTGTAGTCTCAAAACATCTGGAGGGCCAAGGTTGAGGAAGCCTGGATTAGATATTGGAATATGGCTATCTATCTCTTCTCAGTCTCTTCTTTACCAGGCTAAACATATCCAATTCCCTCAACCTTGCTAATAAAATGGAAAAAAACATCAGCAATTGCACACCAAAAGAAGGAAAGGAAATGGCTGAAAACAGACTTCTATGGCATAACACTGATTTATTTGCTACATTTGTATCCCATTCTTCCAAGAGGTTGGGGACACTGTTTTATCTTTACAACTAAATCAGGTACATGAGCCAGAGGACAGTGATTTCAATTAGGTGCATGTAGCTGTTTCTTGATTTCTCCCAATGTAGTTTCTCCTGCAGTGGTGCAGCTAAGATATCCAGGCCTAAATCCAGGGACTTGCAGCTCAGGGGGCCCTCAAATTACCACCCAAAGAAAAGGAAATGGTGGAGGCAGAGGCAAACATCAGGCCCAGCACCAGCATCTAGGCTGGCATGGGCAATCTGAAGTTCACACTAGTTGCCACAGCATCCTTTCTTTCTACTTGTTTTGTTTTTTTTAAAAAAATTGCCAGTGGGAGGCCAGCCAGACACATAAGGGATTACAGATGCTCATTTTACTATTAAAAGAATATTGTCCTTTTCTACAACAAAATCTGTTTATCATCTGGGAAGCAGAAGCATACTCCATTTTATTCCTGTATTCATGATGGTGCTATGCTTTAAGCGAGTCTTAAAATGAGAAATTGCAAGTGCTCTGTATATTTTTTTCATTTATCGAGGTTGGTAAATGTGTTGGGTTTCTTTCCTTTCTTTCTTCTTTGGTGCGGGGAGGTCTGCTCTAACTTATCAGGAAAGAAAAAAACAGTTGGAAAGTACAGAATGGTGCTGGGAGGAGATAAATGTTAACAGCTGCACCACTGTTTTCATGCCTCATGAAATGCCATATCCAAGGGTCCCTCTAACTTTAGGGTGCATTTGAGGGGTAGAGTGGCAAGGGGAGCTGCAACAGGGAAGGTAGGGTTGAAAAGCCGCAGGGCATGAATGGCTTTTTGGAACCTGGCCCAATTTTTGTGACCTCCTAACATAGGATTTTCCCCCTTTGTGAGGAAATATCTGGGCTGCCATGCCTACCTCCAGTTTTGCATCCAGATCTGCATCTGAGGCCACCACATGTTCATCCTCCTTCTTTCCTGTGACTTTGATAAGAGTTTGTTTTGTCTTCCAGTATTTCTGCTGCATTTTATTGACCACAGACTTCTCTTGGCCTTGGGCATACCGATCATAAAATTCCCTTGAATAACTGCTAGGAAGCAAGATGCTAGTTTATTTACAAGAGATTTAAGAGACAATTTGAAATCATGTAAGATATCACATAAGCAGCATTTGATGCAATATCTCTGTCTGTATTTACATTCCTTCTACACTACACAGTTCTACACTGACTTGCATTTTCCTAACCTTAGCTCCTACTACAACCACCCCAGTTTTCCTGGCTTCTTCATACTTAGGGGTATGGATGAACTATTCTGCAGCTAATGCACTATAGCTTGAAATTTTTTTGTCAGTTTTAAGAAAGGCCGTGCCTTAACTTCGTTACTGCTACAGATACAGATACAAACACAGAGAAATCTACTTACTATTTGTGGTCGTCCATCTTTTGTTATTTTCTTCAAACACTATGAAATAAGGGGAGAAAAGCACAGCAAAATGATTGATGTGATTATGCATCCCAAACCTTTGTCGTGTTTATACTGTTTACTTTGAAAAATATAATGCATAAAGCAGTTTGAAATTATAGAGGGTATTTCCAAAACCCCTCTGTGTTGCAATATTATCCATTTCTCAGAGAAGATAAATTATTGTATCCTCAGTGAATCCCAAGGATTCAGCTAAATTCATGTATGGATAATGAAGTTCTCCTTAGTAAATGTTATTGCAGAATCACCACATTTTCTTTTGCATCAGTGGATGAGATCATTTCAGTTATGGTAGCCCTAAACCATGGCACAGACAACATTTAGCTGACAGATACCAATTATGCACTATATAGAGATATATATCACAGGATATATAAGGTATAGATATTCAGCAGTTTCACTATAATAAACAAACAAGAAAAATAAGCTCTTTTGGGGCCATTTTTGCCCCCTTTTGTGCCACTTCCAGGTTCATGGTGATGCACATGTGCGCCATCACACATGCCTTGAATGCATGTGAATGGGGAGTTGCCTATACTTCCCCTGGTACTGCTGGATATATACTTCATTTAATGTTGAAAAAGAAGGCAGCTGGAACACATCTAACAACTCACATAAACTGTTAGAATGAAGATATAAACCCAGTACAGATACAATACTAGATTTTTGCATATCATTAGGTGCAAATATGGAACCTATCTTATGAACACATGCCATACCCACCTTTCTATGGAGAAATGTTATTCCCTCCTTCTTTCCAGTTAACCATGATGCTACATAACAATTACACCAACACAATCTATCATCAACATAAACCAGGTTCCCTCATAAGCCACCTCAAACCATGGTTATATTTTGGGCTAGTAAAGCACTAGGGGTAGTGTTCGTCCATATCATGCTAAACATGGTTGACACAAGGAAATGAAGGGCGGGGGGAAATTGTTTCAGAGAACAGAGAAGTGAGAGCACATTACTGAAACTGGATGTCCATGCAGCAAACTGTGGTTTGTAGAAGCCAGCATTACATCTCCATCCACAAATAAAGCTAGCAAGTATTATTTTTTAATATATATTTAAATGTCAGTAAGAGACAAGGAAAATTACCTTTTCCATTTATACTTTGGGGCTTTCAAACTGTCAGAAAACATTTACCTTTGGAAACAGCATTTTACATGAAAATAGGTTTTTTCAACTATATAGCAATGATTCACAAGACTGTATAACAGGCTTAACATCAATTTAAGCCCAGCTATGCTGATGGTATGTTTTGTATGGCAGCCAATTACCAATGATATTAGTTTCATACCAATCATGATATTTACATTTACATGTACTCCCACTGCAGTAATAGAAATACTCTAAAAAGGAATGAAAATATGTAAGATTGGCAAGAACTAAGACTATAACATGCTTTGTTTCCTTCATCCTTGGGCTACCTTCTGTTCATTTCTTAATCATAAGGGTAGATGGATGTCTTAATCACATATTCTGGACTGTGACTTCTTTATGGATATCCCTCAGCTTCTTACAAAACAAGACTGCAGCTGCTATCTTGAATAAAGGCCAAGGGGGGTAAAACTGTTGCTGCCTTAGAGCTATTTCATTTTTTCAACTCTTGAGTAAAATTAGTGGAGGATAAGTGCAAAAAAATTGTTGCTAAACAAAGTAACTTCATTTTCTAACTGCTTTTGATGCAGGTTTGTTTTTATAACAATCCACTTTGCTGTTAAGGTATCATTTGAAGATAGCCTAAAAGGAATACTCCTAATGGGAGCGGCAGGATTTGGGTTTAGCAGACACAATTACTTGTTTATGCAACCAGACAGGTAACAAATATGAAAACAAAAAGCCTTTCATTGTGACCTGACAAAGCTGTAGCTTGTCAATGGCAGTTATTTGTGTTTTTTGTGTTTTTAAGTTCCTAAATCTATCACCAACCAAAAAGCAAAAACAAATACCCTCTTGCAAAGTATTCAAGTTGATGGTTGCAATTTTGCATCAACACAGTTGTTTGGGAATCTGTAGCTTTTATAATGAATATTCCTCCAGCTGTAGTAAAAACCTAGTTAGGAACTAATATCTAGCAAAAAATCCTCAATGAATTTAGAAACCTCTTTCTGCAATACAAAATTCTCAGTCATAAAATGTGCAATGCTTTTTGCTCCTCTTACTCGGCTTTTCAATTTCAGGAAGCACAGACCATGCTTCCAATGCTGTCCATTGCAGCTGCAGCGGTTTCTTGAACCCGCCAGTACTGGGCCCCGACCCAACAGCTGAAGACCTATGCCAGGGGTAGTCAACCTTTTTTATACCTACTGCCCACTAATGCACCTTTATTGATGGTAAAATTTCCTTACTGCCCACCAGTGCTTGATGGAAGGAGGATTCAGCTTGTGCCGTAGAACCCCCTACTGTCCACCTAGAATCCTGAAATGCCCACTAGTGGGCAGTAGTGACCAGGTTGACAATCCCTAACCTATGCACTAGAGACATTCCCCCCCTTTTTCCTTTGAAATATCAGAATCACCCCCATATACCATATGCGAAATTCCTTGAGGCTCCTTTCAGTTGCAAAAGTGGTTTACCACACAGCACAAAGGCTGTAGGATGTCCAAAAATCCTTGAGGTGCACAGACCTAGCTTCAATTGTTCTTTAATCCTATACCTGAACTACTTATAGCCCAATTCTAAACTCATTTGACTAGACTGTGATAGGAATCCCTGTTCATGGCTTTCAATTAAAATATGTTTACCTTGCTCCTGGGAAGATTAAATGCAGAAGTCATTCAACCCTTCTACATTGGAGCACATAGGGGAGAATACAATCTTCTGTACAGCCAACATACTCTCGATTAACTATATGTAACCTTTTAGATCGCTCAGTACCATTTTGTGGTTCGAGGACCCGACCACCGCGACGTGAAAAGAAGACACAGGGACACGTGATATAAGGTTAATGGGCTAGAAAAGGCCACAACTTTATTGATTACAGCAATGAAAAGGTATTGGCTTAGGCATTGGATCGTGAAACAAGTGGGTTTATTCACCAGGGGTTCATCACCTGTTGATGCTAATCCAACTATAGGCTCACCCCTGCTGTCACCGAGGGTCGTGCCATGGCCTCCCGCCAAGCAGGCATCGGACAGAATACACGACCGCCAGATTCCTTTAACGGAATACCCCTAAACATTGAAGGCATAGGCGATGGCCACACCTAGCACTTCGACACACCACAGCACATTATTCCAATGCCTAACCTACCCACCAATACCACAAAAGTTGTGACGATTGCTACGAGGTAGGCGAAAAAACCAAAAAGCCTAATGCCAAACGGAAAAACTCCTACCAGGCCCCCCGTGCAACCGGGGCGACCAACCTAAGGTCCATAGCAAGGCCAATGACCTAAGCCCTAACTCAATGGGAGTGGAGGGTGGGTGACTCGCACAGGACGACGAAGAGGAATGAGGCCGGGGAAAGGCTGACGCTGCAGCATCAAGGCTGCTGGACACGCCCCCCCACGGCACCTGGTTGGACGGCCACCGGGGGGGGGGCGTGAGTGCCAGCCAGGTGAGCTGGAGGCAGGGGGCTATGCCCCCTGCTAGGGGCGGTGTTCAGGCTCCCGCCCACAACCACTCCCCTCTCTTTCAGGGAGGAGAGTCTTTGCGTTTCTGTTTCACTACCTTGTGTTCAACACCCTTAGCCAACACAGGGTGTGGCTGATAGAAGGTTCGGCTTTTATTTACTGATGTGCCTTAAACTTATTTCTACCCAGGTCATTCCCATAACCAATTCACCTATCCCAGAATACCATTCTCCAATATATGTTCCACCCACCCCCTTCTCCCAGCACCTTACTGTTATTCACTTCTATGCCTCCCAAGTGGTTCTTTCCCCTGTATAATCAGCCACTCTTGTGAAGCTCCACCTGCCCCACAAAATATTCCCTCCCCCATTCTTTCTGCTTTCAGGCTCCCAGTGCACCCTCTCCTTCAACACTTAACTTCAGAAAACATGCAGAGAGTTTCTAGCTGTCCCTAATTTTGCACAAAGGTTAAAGTAAAATAAGATGTCAGGGGTCTTACAAGGGTAAAAGAAGCATTGCTGGATCAGTTGCTTTTAGCAGGATGGATAATAAAGAAAACTGAAGGCTGAGGAAAGGTAACAAATGGGCAGGCCAAGAAGCAAGAGGAACAAAGGAATAAATACAGACAGGCTAAGGTGAAGAGCGGGGGTAGGGTGGGGTGAGTCACAGCCAAATATCTCCAAGCATGGACTGTTGGCTGTTCCACACAGCAGCCTCATCCTGCTTCTTGTCGAATATAGCTCAGCTTTGCAAATAACCCAATTCTAGCAATTGTTGGGACCAATGGGAAGCAAAATATGAAGGAAACCACAGTGGACAGAAAGAAAAACTAAAGATTCCCACCCACCTTTTACACTGAGTGCAGCAGGCCTTGTGATTTCATGATTCCTCTTGGATTCTCCCACTCCTACCCACCGCTTTTGGACTGCTTGGTCCAACAGTGACCTTTGCTACTGAGGTGGTCTAGTCAGGAGAAACCTGCAGTTACAAGGGGTAACCACAAAGAGAAGGTTTGCTATGCTGCTACATTTCCCCGTATTTACTGCAGGTTTAACTAGCCTTAAGCTCTTGCTCCTGCCCTTTACAGTAAACAATGCTATCAATAAATAGGCAAAGTTAAGCTGCTACCAAGAATTTCATAAAGCATTACTGGTTTCATGAAAGGTTTTGACTGCAGAAGATGATAGGCAGTCAATTGACTGGCAAGCATA
Organism: Podarcis gaigeae; assembly: GCF_964106915.1. Taxonomy (NCBI): domain Eukaryota; kingdom Metazoa; phylum Chordata; class Lepidosauria; order Squamata; family Lacertidae; genus Podarcis; species Podarcis gaigeae. The sequence continues at coordinate 29,887,505 of NC_139688.1, forward strand.
TATGGTAAAAAAAAAGAGGGCAAAAACAGATTTCAATTAAACAAAATTACTTCTCAGCAGCTTCCTTGTTCACACATTCCCATGTCAACCATTTGTGGCCTAGAAGCTTTCCTGCCTAGATTCCCAGCGACAATTCGACTGCCATAGGCAATCCAGGTGTGCAGCTATTTATAAATTTGGTCTGAGAGTTGGCAAGGCAAGTGTGTGTGAGAGATTCCTGACATGAATATTATCAGAGATGGAAAGTGCAACATTTCAAGGACCTTAGCTGTTTGCAATGCTTTAAACCATACTCTGAAGGTTTTAATCTAGAAAAGTGCTTTCAAGGTTATACCATTGCAAAATACCAGCCACCTGCCTTAACAACGGAACCAATATATAATGGCTGGAGGTACAGCAAACCAGTTTTTAAAATAAACACAAAGAACAAGTAGAAATGCTACTCTTGACCTGTAAAAATAAAAACCAGGATTTACCTGCCAATTTAAACAGCTGCTTAAAACATTCATGTAAGAAAAATACGGGTGGTGGTGGTGGGGATTAACATGGTATCCAAGGTAAAAATTACACACCAGCCTCTTGGAAACTACTATACAAAGATGTGTGATATTTTGACACATATTATAAGCTACCCTGACAAGGAAACATAAAAAGCTAAATATATAAAGCTGAAGCAAACAGTCATTGACCTAGTAGGAACATCTATTGGGAAAAACTCTGCACTACACAAAAACAGACTTTCCCCTCAGTATGAACTGAATATATGACATTCTCAGCCTTCCAAATAAACTGTCAGTTTTTTTAAAAAAGACATTGTAGCTCTATTTGGGTTTTTCGTTCACACATATGTAAGTGCATGGAGAGGGATAGGAGAGCTGTGCCCACTGATCCTGCCTTCATATCCCCATCACCACAAACAGCAGAGAGTCTGTAAAGGGAAGAATGATGTGTTTACATTTCCCCCACAGCTGGGAACCTAAGTGACCGTGCGCAGGGCACACTCCATTCCCAAAAGAGCAGCTTCCACTCCACTCCCAACCCTGATATTGCTCTTGCCTTGACTACACTGGAGGCAGGAAAGCACCTTTAACTCAAAAGGTAGTTTCCTGGAGTGTGAAGGGAAGAGTTGCCAAGGATGATCAATGCAATGGAAGTGATGGTGACAGAGAATGGTGCGAAGCGTCTACTGGGGATATTCAATACAACCTGGTCCTAGAAATAATGAGATGACTTGTCATGGAAACAACTGTACATTTTCAGGCCTCATGCAATCTCGTTGCCATGTAATTCAGCCTGCAGCTACAATGAATAGCCACCTGGCATCTCTCAACCCCCATTCCAGCTTAATGCACCTTACAGTATTCTGTTGCTATGAAAAGGTACATATAAGTTCAGAAGCATGCAGCTTCCAAGTATAAAACATTGGCTATCCCTGCTTCTGAGTTACACCAAAGTTTTCAAAGGCCAATAAAACTACCTTAGTGACCAAGTCGGAAAAAGATCTTGAAGCTATTGGCATGAAAGTGAAATTATAACCCAACGTAACAGATATGGGGGTGAATCTTAAAACAAGTGAATGGAAGAAATTTCACAGAAATTCCCCTTGCACCAATCCCAAAAGTCACTCTGGAGGATTAGGTGGGGGGCTTCTGAATAATGTAGGATATAGCACACAGGCTGCTGGAAAGGGAAGAACAGCCCACAATCAGGCAGAGGCCTGCTCCTAATTTTGGACACACACACATCCTTCTCCCATCCTTCTCTGTGCTGTTCATTAGGAATCCTCATCCTAAAAAGAGGCTTTCCGTGGGCAAAGGTGTCTGAAGGAGTGAGGTAGGTGAGTAACTTTCACCCCCCCCTTCCATTCACTCATTTTAGAATCCAAGCCATAGTAAATAGCCAAGGACACACTGGTTGTTCAGCAAGTTAGCTACTTTTTCTTTTAAAACGAGCAAGTTAATTGTTTCATCTTAAAAATAAATAAATCCCTTACTTGGGATTGGACACCTTATTCAACTATACTGGACCCAACTTCTAGATATTATATAAGCAAAGTTTTAAAGTATGATACATCTAAAGGACATACACAGATTCAGTTCTTACAGAGCCTAGTTGAACTTACTGCAAATTAACCATGTGAAAAAAGAGAAAATGTGGGAAAATAGGGTTATAATGTTTTCTCCAACAAAATTTGTTGTGCAATGAAGGGCAGTGATTTGTGGAGCAGCAATGATAACTTGCACTTGTTGAATTTTCACTCCAAAGGATTAACTTGCAAGGGTTTGAGATTTTATTAGCTACATTTGCATCCCATCCTTTTTCCAAAGAAGTCAGGGTGGCATACACAAGGTCAAACTATGTTATCACAACTCTGTAAGAAAGGTTAAGCAAGTTTCATGGCCACATAGGAATACAAAGCCAGGTCTTACCAGACTGAGTCCAACATTTATTCAGCATTTCACACTAGCAATTAGCAGCATATATTGCTTTTAGCATAGCCATCTGTTAGTTTTAAAATGGTAACCCACATCTAAAACAAAATTGGTGATATCAGTCCTAATGAGAATTTGTTGGCTGGGGATGACGGGGAGTAGTAGTCCAATTCATCTGAAAGGTACCAGGTTGATGAAGGCTGAAATACTTCTGCCTCCCCACCCACTACCAGAATGAGGAACAGAGTCCTGTCTTGTCTGGCAATGTGGTATTCTAAAGGATATATGGGTCCACTGAGTGATCCAGTATAATTTAATGCATTAAGCATTATCTAGATTCAGTGGAACTAAAATGTTAACTTCCAGCCTGATCATGCACCACGTTTGGCAGAACAAAGAATTTTGTGCGGCTTTCTTGCTTTTATGCTGATACACATGTATTTTCAACTTCTATTTTTGCATCATTTTCCAAGTATGATAAACTACTTGACTGGGATAATATTAAGTATTCTTCAAGTTTTCTTCAAGATAAAGAATTCTTGGGATCCTGGACCCAATGAACATTAAAAACTCCCATAAACATACCCATTTGTTCAAGTTGCTTTTGTTTGTAAGAATATTTATGTTTAAGAGCCAAACTTCATATTCAGAAACTTCATGTGGCTATACTCTTCCAAGGATGCTGCAGGTGAGCAATCACATGTTCAAATGTTTCCTGTTACATGCTTATATGTTTCCCATTGCTCTTATATATGCAATTGCTTTAACTGTTTTAATATTTGTGTCTTCTTTTATATGATATTGTATTGTATATTGCTTCTGTATTGCATGTTATTTACATCATCTGCTTTTGAAGTTGTTTAGACCAGGGAACATACCGTACACCATTTCTGAACTGCATGGAGGAAAGAGACAACATATGCTGTGAAGTGCCCTGAGATCTAGGGGTATAGGGCAGTATACAAATTTAATAAATAAATATATGTACATTTGACAAATAAAATTAGCATTCTTAGTAGAACAAAATATTCATTAAGCTGCTCTCTCTGGTATACAGCACAATTTATGTACTGAATGATTTACAACTTTATTTTGGTTTGTTCTTCCAACAACTCTCTACAGTACATGACAACTATTTCCATTTTCCACTTGTGGAACCATTATGATGAACAATATTTTTTCAGATAGAAAACTGATGCTGGTGGCATGCCTAGAACCAGATAGTGACTGCAGAGGGCTTAAACAAATGCCTCCTTGACTCCCTGGTATATTAAAGTGCTGGCATCTATGAAATAGGCTAGGAAAGAACTTAAGCACCAGTGGAGAAAGACCCAAGCAAAAATAAAATAAAAAATGACTGCATATCCCAGGGAGTCCATATTCAGGCCGATGAAGTGGCAATGATGGGTAGTTTGCTACCTTGTGACAACAGAACCTTTCCAGCTGGTGCATGAGTTGTCTGGCTGGAAGGCAAACTATCATTTATTTGTATATTTGTGACCTGCACTTTTGCAACAAATAACAAGGCAGCTTACAACATAAATACAATGAAATCAATAAATAACTACAGTATCTGCAAAACATAATTAGAAACATCAACAAAACAGCAATACTCATTGTTACTGTTTAGTTTGATTCTTTGTTGATAAAAAGTTGCTCAAATAAAGTCTGTCATGAATGCCACACTTCTGGCGAGTCTACATCAGAGATGTCAGGAATTCTCACTTGGATTGGTTTGAAAGGGTTTCTTTCAAGTTTGTTGTCAGAGACATTTCCTGAAAGCTTTGCATGGACTTGTCAAACTCAGGTGAAAATCCTGTTCGGCTATGAAGGTCACAGGATGACTTTGGACAAGTCCCCATCTCACAGTGCCCTTGGAGACTAGGTGGGATATACAACGTGAAGCATTGCATGGAGAACACTGGCAACATATGAGATACATATAGTGAAGTATGGCTTAGGGAGGGTAGGGTCCTGACAGACTCCAACTACAAAGCTGCTGCTGAAGGGGTCAGAGATTATCTTGCTCTTAAGCCCAAAGAGACTTCCTGCTCAGGATGCCTAGAAACTATCAGGGTGGTGGTGTGTTTGGGGGTTTCTGTTGGGTTGAGAGTTTATTTTGGAGAAGCATTTTTACTGATACTGCAACTGTTTTTGTATTTTTCTTGTCAATACTTTATGATGAATTAGGTAGGGATTGTCTGATTTTATTGCACATTTAATGATGTTTTCATATCGATATTGTAAGCATGGTTTAATTATGGAAAGGCAGCATACAATGATGATGAGGTATAAATAAGCCCCCCTGGAGCTTTCCATCCACCTGTTCTCCCTGTCCTCCTGTTAACCTGCCACTATTTCTAGGACAGGAATGCAATACAGTTGCCATCAGGATCCTAAACATTTCAGATGGTGCAAATTATAAGCTATAATTCATGATTTCTGCTTTCAGATGATCATATATTGCATACTTAATGGGCCAAGCTACAAATGAGCCTTTCCCCTATGCATGCAGCCCCACCACTCCTTGCAATCAAACCAGTAAGTCTCCAATTAACCATCATTTCCTGTATCATCCAAACCATGAATCTATGGTTACAAGCTAGGATATTAAAACAACTTCAAACCATGGTTTAACATACTGGCTTGTTCCGCAGCTGATAACCATAGTTTCCTGGTTTGGATAAGACTGGAAACTTCCCCATTCCTAGGAGCCAACTCCTAGGGGGCAAGGTCCCTTTGCACCACCAAATAATATATCTGAGGGGGCTGGTTCCCCTCCCCCAAAGTTGATAGGCATTGCCATTCAAATGGTGTGCATGTACTGTACCGCATATTGTGATCAATTATGTGGGGTGCTGCTTACATGGCCCCCAATATGTTATTCAAGTTGGCACCCCGTCCTGATTTGTCTGCTGAATCAGCCGGGAAAGAAGCAAAGGGGCTGCACGCATGTGTGGGCAAAAGGCTCATTCATATTCCAGTTTACGAAGCTGAGATATGACCACCCTAACACAGTCATTATCACTGGATAATGCAATCTCTAAAACACAGATCAAGACCATACAATTCAGGGCTTGTGCAGTGCCTAGCAGGCACCCAAAGTACCAGTCCTCGGAGCCAACTCTCAAGGGCTGGGGTCCCTTTGCCCCCCCAAAAAAATTTCAGGGGGCTTAGCGCCCACCCCAAGTTAATGGACATTGCCATTCAAATAGTGGGTGGGTGCTGCATCTTGTGATTGATTATGTGGGACCAGGCTTATGTGCCGCCACCCCCCAATAATTCATTCAAGTTGGACCCTCTGGTACCAGTGCTGTAGATTTAATCAGTGCTTTTTTTCCTTTTAAAAAAATATTTAGTGGTACTCTCATTTTCCTACTCCTCTTGAAATACTGCCCCTCAATGAGGCCAAACGTAGATTCACAAAATGTTTAGGGGTCTGCGTACCCCCAGAAAAAAAGCACTGAGTTTAATAATAATACCCATTATTATTCCTTATCAGCTTGAATGGTAACACTGTGCTGCTGACCTCAAAAAGTGTCAGTAGCAGCTTCCCTGGCCTGCGAACAGCAGGCGCCCAAGTTAACGACTGAAAGCAAATAATGCAGCAAATTACGAAAAAGGAAAAAAAAACACAAACCGGGGAGGAGGAAGCAAATGCACCTGCTGGTTGTCATAGCTGCTAAAAGGATGAGAAGGGAGGGCGGGGGATACCGAGCAAGCAAAGGGTGAGGCGTGGGGGGGGGAGATGCCATTTTGGAACCGGGGGAATTGTGATTACCCAGGCGAAGCGATTGGGGGGGGTTGAATCCTGACCCCCCCCCAATTGCAGCTCCCTTCTCCCTCTGCCAGGGACGCGCCCCACCCTCGCACCCCGACCCACCTCCTGCTTCCAGGCATCCCCGAGCTATTCGCCTCTCCTCCTCCTCCGTGAGAGACACGCCGCCTGCCGCCTGCCGAGGTGGTTGGTGGTCCCTGCCCGGCATGCGCGGCTCCGCCCTGCGGCGGCGGCGGCGGCGGCGACGGCGACGGCCGCTGCCTCAGGAGGAAGAACCTGCTTTTCCAGCTGGGCCGAAGCGGCGCTCCTTCCCAACTTACCTTGCCCGCGGCTCTGAAGGAGGAGGGCGGCTGCGTGCGTCGGCTCCCCCTCCCCCAACTCCCTCTAAGGGCTCCGCGGCCTCGCGCCCCTCCTCACAGGGGGAGTCTCATGGCGGCCGCCGCCTGGCCAGGGACTCCCCTCCCCTTTCCTCCCCCCGAGAATGGTTTGCTTTTGTTTTTACCTCACGTCGCCCGCGGCCGCCGTGGCTCCAGGTGTTCCAGCGCCGCCAGCGTCACAATGTTCCTCCGCCCGGGAAGAGAACGGCCCCGAGCAGGGGAGGAGCTTCGGCCGCCACCGTTGTTACCTCAGCCTGCCCCCCAGCCCCGACCGCCCGGTTCCCCTCCTTTGCCTCAGGCCGGCGAAAGACCCGGGCGGCCTGACGGGCTTGTTTGTTCTTCTGGGCCCGGAGGCGCCTGGCGCTGCTGTGGCTTCCTGCGATTGTTCTCCCTTTCTCGCCACCAAAGCGCCGAGACGGCACTGCAGCTTGGAAGTGTTCCCGCTGCTCCCTCCCGCCTCTCCCCAACAAATAAAATAGGCTCCTGTGCTTTTTTTTTTCCTCCTTCATTCAACAGGTGAAGCTCGTCCCACTTCACCTGATGGAATTGGTCGGAGAAGGGCGTCCTATTCCATGATGGTGATATTTATTGCCTCAGCCACTCTGGGCGGCTTCAAACATACAGGGACACTGGGAGGGTTTGTTGCTGGATAAGCTTCTGGAGGAAAAGCGTAGTAACCCTCTTCCCACTTTATTTATATACCACCTTTAATCCTCCAAAGGTCTCAAGGTGGTGTGTGCATGGTTATCCCCTCCTCCCCATTCATCCTCACAACTTCCCTATGACACAGGTTAGGCTAAGACATAGTGACTGGCCCAAGGTGAGCTTCATTGTGGCCAGGGGGTACCAACTTGAATAAAAGGGGAGGTAAGCCCTGCCTTGCATAATCGATCACATGATGCGGTGCACACACGCCGTTTGAATGGTGTTGCCCATCAATTTTAGGAGGTCAAATTTTTTTTTGGGGGGGGGCCAAAGGGCCCTTAGGAGTTGGCTCCTATTGTTAATGGCTGAGTAGGGATTCCAACAGCTTCCCTATGCAAGAAACAGATTTGAAACATATTTGAAACAGATTTTCAAACATATTTGAGAATATATTTAGATATGTGCCTAAAGATCAATCTTTCCCAGACATGGCACCCTCTGGATGTTTCATACTACGACTCCCTTGAGCCCCAGTCAGCATGGCCAATGGTGTGGTGGGAGTTGTAGTCCAACATTTCTGGGTGCCAGGCTGGCCTAACCTCTCCTCTGATTTACACTCATTCTAATTAGCAGGCACTGCAGAATAGTTGTTTTCTGGGCAGCACCCAAAAATAGCAAAAAACAGTTTACACTCGCATATTGGAAGGAAGGATGTGGGAGATATAAATAAATAAATAAATAAATAAATAAATATATCCTGCCATTGGTTTGTCTCTGGGTAGCATGATCCATCTGGAAAAGAAAAGAAAAGAAAAGAAACAAAGCTATAGAGAATATAAGACGGTTTACAGTGGGGGCTGCTTCATTAGGTATATGGGGCACTATCCAACCATCCTGATACTGCCCTCAGCTAGCCCCTCACCTGCCTGCCTCCCTATGTACAACCAGTCTAGAGAATGGCACTGTGTGTTGGTTTCCTGCTCCTTAGACTCAGCTTACCCTTTGTAAAACTTAACAGGGAAGCTGAGATCAAAACTATAACTGGCACTTCCAATGAACACGAACCACCACTGTCTCATTTCATTGCATTTATTTGTATGCCACGTTGCCACACACACAAAAATTATGCTCAAGGCAACTTGCACAAAGAAAGCAATACAGTGGTACCTCGGGTTAAGAACTTAATTTGTTCTGGAGGTCCGTTCTTAACCTGAAACTGTTTTTAACCTGAGGTACCACTTTAGCTAATGGGGCCACCTGCGGCCACCACGCCGCCGCACGATCTTTTCTCTCATCCTGAAGCAAAGTTCTTAACCTGAGGTACTATTTCTGGGTTAGCAGAGTCTGTAACCTGAAGCGGATGTAACCTGAGGTACCACTGTATATTTCAAAACAAATGGTACAAAAAGAGTTTCCTAATAACATAGCCAAACAACATAATAGCAAACATAATAACTTACAAAAATCAACATTTCAGAACTATAAATATATCATGATTACATAAACAACATCCAGGATCCAATAACAAAAATAACAAGGGAACTTTGCAGTTTCTGCTTGGTCCTAGAAACATGCCTCTCATGATATTGCTCTCAGTCCTTCTCCTGTAGCAACTGTCTGTTTAACTCCCCACTCCACTTTACTTCTAAAGATCACAAAAACTCAACTACACAAGCAGCAGCACTGAGCATTTGATTCTTGTTTTGAATGCCTAAGTTTCAAATAACAATTACCCGGTATGTGTAACTGAACAGCAGCTGGTCCAGTAAGTATGTGTAGGTTTTTGGCATTAGAATCACAAACCTAAGCTTTCCTCTAAAAAAAGTGAAAGTTTGAAGATGGACATTAACAGTTCAAGAGGTAAAATATAATTATGAATATGTTACTTAAAAAAAAAATCCAACATCATTTCCCTGCTATCTCTGCCCATGCCCAGAATTTTCAGTTATAAATGTCTGTTATATGTTGCAATTGTACTGTTTTGCAATTGTACTGCAGAAGGCTCATGGAATGTGAATGCTATCGTTTTAAGAACAGTATCCTTTTTTCCTGCTGGGGTTTAGTACAGTGGTTTACTTTTGCAATATTCTCATTATTTCAACTTCCACTCTCTTCCATATCTTTATATAGTGCACTGTACTGCACGCTGTTCGCCTTCCATTTAATTTTCTGTCACTGAAAGCCTTATTCCTTTGCCAATATTTTGGTATGTAATGTACATGCAGACAACAAAGGAACCTGGGCTGCTTTTAATTTGAATAGCAAGACTGAAACATCTTGAGTGAAAATCTAGTGGATGTTCCGTGGAAATCTAACTTACACAAGATAGGAATATTCCTTTCTTTTACTGAAATGGAACAACATAGTGGGAGGAAAAGAAATGGCAAGGCATGGGGGTGGATCTGTGTGAGTTCTCACTTTAAAAGAACAAAATCTGCCGTTTACGCATCCACTTGCAGTGTTAATTTGTTCATGCATTTATTACATAAATAAAATTTAAACTTAATTTCATCCTTGATATCATTAAGCGGTGCAACTGCTTTGATTAGTCATAATTCAAAATGAACTTTATAAATCTATTTGTAATGCAGGAGAGATTTTGTTCACATTAAGGATACTCAGTTTAAATGCACTTTATGATTGTCACACTATTTATGATTATATTACTCAAACTGTTGTGTACAGGCATTCATCATTTGCAGGGTGAGAAACAATCACATTTATATGTTACTGTTCTTCCAAGGACCTTGGAGTGGCACCCATGAGATTATTTCATTCTTTCCTCATAATAACCCTGAGTGCTACTACTACTACTACTACTACTACTACTACACACACACACACACACACACACACACACACACACACAAGCAATCAATAACAATTGTAATATTGCCTCAGGGAACAATGTGAAAGAGCCTGCACATACCTCAAGCTCATACTTTGCCTTCTTTTTTTGCACCACAAAAGTCTAAATTCAAGGAACTGTGGTTTGTTTGAATTATGACTAATGATAACAAGCCAGGATCAAAAGCATGTACTCAGATCTTGACTTGTTCCAAAACTTATAGTGAATACAAACCACAATTTACTGGGCTTGGAGGTCACAGGGAAGAGCAGTTAACTTAAAAGTGAACTCCTTCCACATAGTGGGAAATGATAGCTTTCCACAAAATCTGAACATATACACAGTGGTACCTTGGTTCTCAAACTTGGTTCTGTTCTGGAAGTCTGTTCCAAAACCAAAGCGTTCCAAAACCAAGATGCGCTTTCCCATAGAAAGTAATGAAGAATGGATTAACCGGTTCCAGACATTTAAAAACAACCCATAAAACAGCAATTTAACGTGAATTTTACTATTTAACAAGACCATTGATCCACAAAATGAAAGCAATAAACAATGTACTGCAGTCACACAATCAATCAATTAGTAGCTGAACTGGGTTCCACACAGTCACAAAAACAAAACAAAAAAGAGCTGCAGAAACAAAAACTCAAAATAAATAGCAAAAACAGGCAGACCTTAGTGTAATACTAAGCTTCTGAAAAAAGTTCGCAAACCAGAACACTTACTTCCGGGTTTGCAGTGTTTGGGTTCCAAGTTGTCTGAGTACCAAGACGTTTGAGAACCAAGGTACCACTGTGTATAATCTCAGTACATTACCATTCAGTACAGCCATGTAATTTTTCTTATTAATTCCCCAGTATTGAACACATTGATTAAGCATTTTAAATTTATTTAAAGTGCTTTTTCTACTGTCCCTAAAACGAATAATTCACATTAATTTCAAACAGCTAATGACAGAGTTTATTTTCCCACAATTTATTTAGAGTTGCTGTCCGCTGCTACACTGAATTATCAGGCACCTTTCTGCTATCAACAGACGGAATGTCAACTCAGTTTCTTCAATGCTGCCCGGTTTTTGTAAATATCCCAGAATTATCCATCTAACAGACTTGCTCAGGTTCTGAAATGCAGAGAATTTAAAAGAAGCCCCGATTAGGAAACAAGATGGCAAGAGAAACATTGAGCCAGTGTGGTGTAGTGGTTAAGAGCGGTAGTCTCGTAATCTGGGGAACTGGTTCGCGTCTCCGCTCCTCCACATGCAGCTGCTGGGTGACCTTGGGCCAGTCACACTTCTCTGAAGTCTCTCAGCCCCACTCACCCCACAGAGTGTTGGTTGTGGGGGAGGAAGGGAAAGGAGAATGTTAGCCGCTTTGAAACTCCTTAAAGGGAGTGAAAGGCGGGATATCAAATCCAAACTCTTCTTCTTCTTCTTCTTCTTCTTCTTCTTCTTCTTCTTCTTCTTCTTCTTCTTCTTCTTCATCTGTGTAGGTATTAGGGCTGCAGTTGGATTGAAGAAAATGTGGCAACAAACTAATATGGATATTCTTTTGGAATTCACTGAATCACCAATGGACATCTATGATGCTGAGTCCTATTAACTTTAGGGCCCTTTGCTGGTGTAAACAGGTGTACTGATGTAAAACTAAGAAGAAACTATAGAATTTCTGAGCTGGTAACTTGGCTAGTGAATGAGCGCAAACCAGTTAAAGTTAGGTGCACTTAAGGATCATTGAAATAAATGGGGTGTGAGTGCTTAATGGTGCACAAGTCAACCATTCTCACCCAGGCATACATATATAATATTTTCTGGATGGAGTTCAATGACTCCAAGGTCTTTTCCTGTAAAATATATTTCACCTATCTTCTCTATAATTGACATCAACTGCACCTCCTGCCATTTCTCAGTAGAGCCGTCCTAAGAGGTTTTTCCTCTTTTGAAGAGATTTGCCAACAATTTTCGTTCACCATCAAGGCTTCTAGGTAAAATGACCTAGTTCTGTGGGGAAATTACAAGGTGTGTTTGAAAGTAACTTCCCAGCTTGGTTTTTAAAATGCTATACTACCTTTGGTTTTGCATGTCTGGGAAATAAAGTTCAGACTCAGTAACTCTTTCCCTTCCCAACTTCTCACTGCCTTTTATTTGAACTAACTGCCTACAGTACCTTATAATGTTACAAAGATAAACAAGAAGTAGGACAGGAGATCGAAGAAGATACTGATCACTGGAGTATAGTAAACCAGTAAGCTTCCAGATAGTCTACTGGATGTGCTTAGTGGTAAAAAAAGGACGAAGCAGAAGTTTCCCCCCCGACAAAAGGTGCATTAGAAGTTTGGTTTAAACAATATATATATATTTATATATATATATATATATATATATATTCCACATAGGTTGTCCCTGTAGATGCAGATGGAGAAAGGAAGTAATGTCTGACAATCACACTTGCAGCATGCTCCCAGGTATTGGTCTGTGGTCACATGGTAGTCCATTCTTTACCAAACAAATCATTACCAACCAGTGGGGCCCATCACAGCATAGTCACACAGAGTCAGAAGTTACTTTGCACGTATGGTCACATCTGTAGAGATGCTTCATGATTTTGGAGAGCCTGTAGGGGGTGATAGAAGAAGGAACTTAGAATTTCCAGACTACGACTGGGGAGCCATTGTTTCTGAAGATGTTGTTGGACTCCGACTCCCATGATCCCCCACCATTAGCCATGTCTGCTGAGGCTGATGGGACTCGGGCAACATCTGGAGGGCCGCAGGTTCCTTGGTCCTGATGCAAATGCAGTGTCAAATCCAGGAATGGGATACCTTTCAGCTAAGAGGGGACATAGTCTGGGGAGAGTCCCAAGGGCCAGATAGGACTGAATCCAAGCCCTGGGCTTGAGGTTCCTCACCCCAAGGCTAACCCATGCAGGAAGATGCTCTGTTCTCTTTCACATGTTCTATAGTAAGAAGCTGGTCCCTTTGGTTCTTGGGGAACCTATGCCAGAAATTCCAGACAAGGAAGCCATGCAATATAAATGTTTTCTAGTATAATGCTTTTAAAACATTATAGAGTTACACACTTCTTTTAAACACATTCTTACACACACACAGAGCCACTGAATATCATCAGCTGGCTCCCATACTCATCACGTTGCTTGTTCCCAGTCCATCTGTCTCTTATACCACTCATGCCACTTCTGTCTTTCCTCCTATATATTTCCTTCTAGTGTATCTCCTTCTGAGACCACTATGTGCAAAGCAGACAGGAACTTAGAAGGACACCATTCTCTCTCTCCCACTCCCTGCTTTTAGCAACCTTCTGGAGGTTGTGGTAGCAGCACAGCGAGGTCTCTTTAATGAAAGTCTGAGGGAATGCACGGGCTACAAAGAGGGTGTCTATCTCTTGTTGTTCCTGCCATAGCTAAGGACTACGCCTGATGTCAGGTGGGCATGGCTTGGCCAAAACAACCTAGTTGGCCAAATGGAGAGTCCTGGCAGGCCTCAATCAGGGCCATGGGCTGGAGGTTCCACACCCTTGGTTTACAGGGATGTGCTGATCTTTTTCCTAGAGTGATCACCACCACCATGAAAATGATTCTGAAAATTAGTCCTAAGAGACACAGAGAGAAAGTGAGAGGCTGCAACTTCAATGGTTAAAGCTCAGCCCTTGGTTTGGCAGTAGATCAGCCAGCTAAGAGCACAATCTACCTGAAAATTGTGCTGTTCTATTTTTCTTTCTTTTGAATTTTGAATTTCTTTCTTTCTTTTGAATTATGGTCTGGAGGAGACTCTTGAGAGTCCCATGGACTGCAAGAAGATCAAACCTCTCCATTCTGAAGGAAATCAGCCGTGAATGCTCACGCGAAGGGCATATCCTGAAGCTGAGGCTCCAATACTTTGGCCACCTCATGAGAAGAAGACTCCCTGGAAAAGACCCTGATGTTGGGAAAGATGGAGGGCACGAGGAGAACAGAACGACAGAAGACGAGATGGTTGGACAGTGTTCTCGAAGCTACCAGCATGAGTTTGACCAAACTGCGGGAGGCAGTGGAAGACAGGAGTGGCTGGCGTGCTCTGGTCCATGGGGTCACGAAGAGTGGGACACGACTAAATGACTAAACAACAACAACAACAACATTTTTTTTTCCTATTTTGCATTGGATATTGTGCTGTAAAGTTTTGTTAGTGAGGTGAAGTTAAACATACACACTCCCTGTTTTTTGCGTCTGTTTTGTTTCTGGTATACAGTAGGAAAAAGTGAAAAGTAAAACATTAAAATGCCCTTTCTCTCTGACTATGAGGGGAAATGTTTGTTTATTAAATTGTAATTTGCTTTTCCTTTCAATAGCCGCAATATTGATCCGTTTTTGGTAATATGCACATTAATTTTTTGAATTGGTCAGAAGGTGCATGGTTAGGCCACTCAAAATACTCTGGTATGTTGTCACCGTAAAATAGGATATTTAGGTCTTTTTGTGTCATCTGCAGAAGATTCTCTTTTGCTTCTGTCTCTCTGTAGTAACTTACTTGGGTTGCCAGGTCGCTTCTCTGCTGACAGCTGTACCCGTTGTCTTGTTGTGAAGCAGCACTTGTTTAAAGAAGAAAAACTGTATTTTGTCTGCTGAGAGCTACCAATTGCTGTGGAAAATAGTCTTTCCAACTCCATCTCTAGGTACAAGTGTCACTCATTATCTCATGCACCTTTGCTGAACTGAGAAAAAGTGGCTGCAATTCTGATTTGCGAAAAGTGGCTGCAATGTGAGTCCAACAAAACTGCTATTTTTCAAAGTGCGGATCAATCGCTTATACAACACCAAGGACAACTTCTCTCTTTTTCAGGGCAGAGATCATCTGGCTCAGAAGATAACCTGCACTCTAATGTGTAATAAGGACTGTTTCCTGGACCATGTAAAATAGTTATTATTTTCTCCTCTGAAGACTTATGGCTTAGATTTTCTGGTTCTCTCTCAATAGGCAGTTGACCTAGTCTATCTGGGTTTCAGAAGAGCCATTGATATGATATACTCTGCAGAACACCACATCATACAGAGTATTTCTGCTAGTGTTAAACTTTATAGGAAACCGTTAAAGGAGAGGTGGGAACTGCAAGCCCAGGGACCAAATGCAGCTCTCTGGATTTCTCTATCAGGCCTTCGAGACTCCGTCCGTGCAGGCCATGCCTCCCCCTCCCAAGGCCATGCCACTCACCTGCCCTGCTCCACACCCTCCTTGAGTGCTTTCCCCTGACTGGAATGTGTTTTGAACTGTGACTCTTGCTTCCTGGGTTGCGACACTGTGGCTGTGTTCACAAGGCAGTTTATTCTGTTTTCCTGAGATTTCCCTAACTGTTGATTTCTGCATTTATACTTGATTATACTTTGGGACGCGGGTGGCGCTGTGGGTTAAACCACAGAGCCTAGGACTTGCTGATGAGAAGGTCGACGGTTTGAATCCCCAAGATGGGGTGAGGTCCCATTGCTCGGTCCCTGCTCCTGCCAACCTAGCAGTTCGAAAGCACGTCAAAGTGCAAGTAGATAAATAGGTACCGCTCCTGCGGGAAGGTAAACGGCATTTCTGTGCGCTGCTCTGGTTCACCAGAAGTGGCTTAGTCATGCTGGCCACATGACCCGGAAGCTGTACACTGGCTCCCTCGGCCAATAAAGTGAGATGAGCACCGCAAGCCCAGAGTTGGTCACGACTGGACCTAATGGTCAGGGTTCCCTTTACCCTTTACCTTTATACTGCATTTTACATGATGTAAAAGCCATTTCTGGAAATATAGCAGAACACAGGGCAAGTTCAGTGCTCATTTCTGTGTTATTTGCACTCTCCTCCTCTGGAAGTCTGTCAAAGGTAAAGGACCCCTGGACTGTTAAGTCCAGTCAAAGGTGACCATGGGGTTGTAGCTCTCATCTCACTTTCAGGCCGAGGGAGCCGGCGTTTGTCCACAGACAGTTTTCTGGGTCATGGGCCAGCTTGACAAAACCGCTACTGGCACACAGAGGACCAGGACGAGTGCTAGAGCACACGGAAATGCCATTTACCTTCCTGCCGCAGCGGTACCTATTTATCTACTTGCACTGGTGTGCTTTCGAACTGCTAGGTTGGCAGGAGCTGGGGCAGAGTAACAGGAGCTCACCCCATCACGGGGATTCGAACTGCTGACCTTCTGATCGGCCAGCCCAAGAGGCTCAGTGGTTTAGACCACAGCGCCACTATAGCTCAACTGAAGAGCACATACCTTGTATGCAGAGGGTTTGAGGCAAAATCCCCAGGTAGGGCTGAAAAAAAAGTCCTTACTGGAAAATCTGGAGAGCAACTGCCTGTCATCATAGGCAAAATTGAGAGAAATGGGCCAATGGTATGATTTAGTACACAGCAGCTTTCTGCCACTCATGCCCTCAACTTGCCTCAGTTTCCCCCCTTGCAAATTCTTGTCTGCCAGCATAACATTGCTCTCTGCAGGCAAAAGGGGTTTCAAGAAGAGCTATCCTATCCAGCACAGCAGAATTGACTTGAGGATAGGCTGACTCGGTTAAATTATTAGATCTTGTTATATAATGCCTCTCTGTAATTATAACTGCTACCCTGTTTGTGATTACAGAGGACTTACATTACAGCCTCTCCCTCCTGCTTCTAAATAATCCTCATCTTTCCATCTTTGGTGTTTTCAATTAAGATTTAATGCATTGAAGCTATATTTCCCCTTCCCTTCATGGTATTCATTAGAGGACATTATATTTTCCAAACTCCACTCTGCTGAAAATAATTACATTAGATCAATATAGGGATGCCCAGTGGATTGTATTACACAGCTCATCGGAAAGTAGTGCAAATATATATATTTTCCCCCATAAGGTCTGCATTAACCAGCTCAGTGACCAGAAGTGGGTTGATGATCTAAGGCTTTTATTTTTAGTGCCTGAAACTTCCACTGAAGGCACCTTGAAGGGAAAGAGCTGTTGGGGGACTGTTCTGCAGCAGTTAAGTGGTCTTTCAATTTTGCTTCCTGAAAGAAGATGCAAGTTGGGTTATTGCTGTCACAGTTTCTCCAGAGAACTTGGTTGCAACCAGGGTTGCTGGGCTGTAAGATCTTAGGTCCGTATAGTTAAAGCCATGGTTTTCCCAGTAGTGATGTATGGAAGTGAGAGCTGGACCATAAAGAAGGCTGATCGCCGAAGAATTGATGCTTTTGAATTATGGTGCTGGAGGAGACTCCTGAGAGTCCCATGGACTGCAAGAAGATCAAACCTCTCCATTCTGAAGGAAATCAGCCCTGAGTGCTCACTGGAAGGACAGATCCTGAAGCTGAGGCTCCAATACTTTGGCCACCTCATGAGAAGAGAAAACTCCCTGGGAAAGACCCTGATGTTGAGAAAGATGGAGGGCACAAGGAGAAGGGGACGACAGAGGACGGAGATGGTTGGACAGTGTTCTCGAAGCTACCAGCATGAGTTTGACCAAACTGCGGGAGGCAGTGGAAGACAGGAGTGCCTGGCGTGCTCAGGTCCATGGGGTCACGAAGAGTCGGACATGACTAAGCAACTAAACAACAACAACAAGAAGATCTCAGGCCCATATTCTCACAAGCAGGTATTAACTGAACATCCTACAGCAGCACTGATAATATCTGGTGAGTGTGTGAAGGCAATATGTCATGAGCAGGGAACCTATGACCCATAGGACATTCTTAGATTCCAACTCCCATCAGTCCCAGGCAGCAAGGGGCAATGGTCAAGGATGAGGGGAGTTGTAGTCCCAGAGCATCTGGAAGTACACAGTTGCCACATTTCTGCTTTCGCCCAGTTGTCTCCCTTCCCTAGGTCAGCTTTTTCAGGTTTGAATGCTCAGAAAAACCTATCAAAGTTTTTCAACAGATTGATTGATCCAGTTCGGGCAAGCGAATGGATACTTTGCCCAACAGCACTGTTGTCCCAATGCCTCTTTCAGTCTTAAAGTTTAAGACCAAGGACGGAGAACCATTTGTGGCCCTCCTGATGTTCTCAGACTCCAGTTCCCATCAGCTCCAGCCATCATGGCAAAGGATTATGGGAGTTGAAGCTCAAAAGCATCGAATGTAAGAGACTTTGAGTTTGATAGGTCTGACTAGGTAGTGTGGTTAAAGTTACACCATAAATTCGGCTCCTTTTCACTGTGTTTCATTGTCCAAGGGTTTAACCTCAAAGCCAGCAAAACGCTGTTTGTATGCGGCAATAGTGACACCTGGCGGCTGTTTGCATTCACCACAATAGTTTCGCAATACACAACCTCTGTAATAGGATTGTACAAAAGACTTAACCAGATTACGGTTCTTGTACAGAGCACAGCACATTTCCATGTTCTTGTTGTTGTTTTAAAGAGAGCACACGCCTCTCTCAACAGCAAGATTCCTCCCTCCCGTCTAGGGATGAGGATTTTTTTTTTTTTGATTCAGTTCATATTTAAAGACAAACCTACCTAATTCCTGATGAGTGGAGGATCCAATCCTGCTTGTGTCTGCTTCTGCAGAGCATTCTTTGTGGCAAACATGGTGTGGAAGCAGACTCCTGCAGCCAGCAGGATTTCACCCTCCACTCACCAGTAGGTTTAATCCTACTCAGTTTGACTGTGTGTGTGTGTGTGTGTTTTCCCTTGCTGGGAACAGGCACATCCAGCCAGTGCTCACAATGCATCATGGTTATTGTAGTCAAAAGGTTGCATTAGTGCTTAGTCATCGTCACCCCACCTCTTTGCTTAGCATCATACTTGGGGATTGTCATCCTCAGGCAACTGTCAAGGTCCCAGCATTCCTTGCCACCATCTCTGGACCCAACACTTCTGACCAGTAGTATCTGAGGGGGCCCTGGACAAGAGGTGCTGAGTTGAAGGCATGGTTTCAAATACAAGCTGAGTTAAATGCATATCTGTTGGATTTAATTCTGATATACCAAACTAAAGAGATTTCCCGTCTATTCAGAGGTCATTCTGGTATCTATAGTGAGAATTGCATCATGGACCTAATAGTCTGAAACTGAGCAAATGTGTTTAAAGCCTTAAATATATTGCAAAATAGGTGAAAAGCATATGCTTTGTGAATTTTCCCAACCACTGAAAAAATTGCGTGGCTACTCTTCTGGTGCAATTTACAGCTAGGGATGTGTGAATCTGTCAATTTCCAGTTTCTCTCAGATTCTCATTTTTCAGATCACTAAATTTCCACATCAGATGATGATGATGATTACTATTATAAAATCCTAACAAAAATACATCACCATTTTAAGGAACATTTCTCTTACTAAACACATTTTTTTTTTGTATGCAGCTTTGACTAAAGCACACATATTGGGAAGTAATTTTCCCTATTGTAATACACTTGTGTATTCCCACTAATATAGGCATTTTTAATAGGGTTGTGCATTGGGACTGATCAAATTCTGGATCCTGAAATGAACCAGGGTGATTAAAGCCAACCTGGGTTTCCCCCAGAATAGATTGAGTCAGCCCTGGATTACTCTGGGTGCTTCCATTGCAATCCAGGGCTGTCAAAAGGATGGAACAGTTGGCAGTGAAGTGGCCGAGAAGGAAGCATGAACAGGTTGCAAGCAAGCATCTTCTCCGCATATTCTCAACCGCATGTTTACTGTGGTTTGGGTTTTCTGCAAACTCCGCTCTAACATTTACAATTTTGTACACATTGTTTCGTCAGTGAAACAAAATTCAGAGATGGGTGAATTTAGAAGGACAGTCATCTTTCAGCTTGCCCACTGGTTCAGGAAGAGCAAATTAAGTAGTTCCTCATTAAAATGTAAACAAAGCCAAGTGTTTCCCTGCCCCTATTTATGACTAATAGCATCTAACCCCCTAAATGGCTGAGTGGGGACTTAGAAACATGCCCCCTCACGCAAAGAGCTAGCTCTTGAAATATACTCGAAAGGAAACCATCCCTTTCACTAGCTATAGGAACTGAAAGACCACTAGTTGACTTTGTCTTATTTTCTGCTACGGAGATGAAGGCTCAAATGGGAAGGGGAGATGTCCGCTGTTGCCCTGAGCTCATCAAAACTCATTCCAGTTAGGAGGGCTCCAGAGACTCGTGCTGAAGCAATTAGAATTACAAGCTTTGATGAAACTAGTTCACCGCTGCATTCTTCATTAGTCATTTATGATAAATAGTTCTCAAGCTACTTCAAGCATCCCCAAACTACCTATTTTTTCTCTTCTCGTGTTGGAAACGCCTCCCGAGATCAAGCCTATCTGCCACATTCCCAGTTTCCACAGCAGGGCTGGGGGACCTGTGACCTTCCAGATATTGTGGGACTGCAACTCCCATAGAGATGGGTGAATCTGTCAATTTTACTTTCATTTCCCCCATCTTAAACACATTTCATGTGTGTTCATACAAAGAATCCACAGTCTATGCAACAAATACAGCAGTGTGCTTTTGAGCAGTGCTGCAAAGGCCTTTCCACACAATCTGGGCTAATCCAACCATTTCAGTTTCTCTTTTCTCCAATCTTAAATTGTGGAGAGAACTACATCTTCTGTACATATACCACATCAATTTGTACAGGGGTCTCTCTTACCATGAGTGTTTATTTGTACTGTTTTAAAACCTATTTTCTTTTGTTTTTGTTGTATGATTGCAAATCGCCTTGGGACTTGCATGAAGGGAGATTAATGGATTAATAAAACAACAACAACAAGAATAAATCTCACTCTTACATTTTTTTCTGGCTAGTTTAGAAGAGACAGCTTTTAGTCCATCTGAAACTAAGTCAAAATTGGGCATATTTGCACATCCTTTTCATCCAGCTGTTTTCCATGTTTTATTTGCACTGATTCAGGATTGCATTTCGAGAACAATCTTAGGAACATAGGAAGCTGCCTCCTACTGAGGGCTTATCCTTACTTATCTTTTGCCCTGCAGTTTTCAGGCACAGGTCAGTGCTAAAAAAATCTGTGCCTAAGCGTGGTTTTTGGTTTGTTGTTATCCTGGAGCTTTCCCCATGAAAACCCACTCTTTATCACCCATTTGGAACAAACATCAATTCAGGTTTTCTGCGGATTGCTATTTGCTCTGATTAAGCTTTAAAGAACAGGTTTTCATGGGAAAAGCTCCATATGAAAAACAGGGCACCCTGACATGGAGCTTCAAAACACAGAGCATGCCTGGAAAGAGTTATGATAAGGCTTCAGTGAGACCATTGGTCCATCAAGCTCAGTATTGCCCACACAATGTTCTCAGCAAGGAGTCTCTTCTGGTCCAACCTGGAGATGCCAGAGATTGAACCTGGGACCTTCTGAGTTATGGCTCTTCTCCATCCTGAATACCCTTTTTAAGGTAAAGGTAAAGGTACCCCTGCCCGTACGGGCCAGTCTTGACAGACTCTGGGGTTGTGCGCCCATCTCACTTAAGAGGCCAGGGGCCAGCGCTGTCCGGAGACACTTCCGGGTCACGTGGCCAGCGTGACAAAGCTGCATCTGGCGAGCCAGAGCTGCACACGGAAACGCCGTTTACCTTCCCGCTGGTAAGCGGTCCCTATTTATCTACTTGCACCCGGAGGTGCTTTCGAACTGCTAGGTTGGCAGGCGCTGGGACCGAGCAGCGGGAGCGCACCCCGCCGCAGGGATTCGAACCGCCGACCTTTCAATCGGCAAGTCCTAGGCGCTGAGGCTTTAACCCACAGCGCCACCTGCGTCCCCTGAATACCCTTTTTAGGGGTGTTCAAATGAAACACCTTTCATGCACTGAGAGGGAGACTGGGGTCTTGTTTGCCAGAACAAGAAATGTCATCCCAGAGCTGCAACCATATACATGTCTATCTGTTTCTTGTAATGTTTTCCTGAATGGATTCCTTACATTTCTCAATCTGCATAGTTTGGTGTGTGTTGTCAGAATTATTTTTTGCAACAAGAGCACGGAGTAAATTAAGCACAGAGGTTTTACTGATCCAAAGTATCTGTTTCTCATTGGTGAATCAAACACTCTCCAAACCCAGTTTTATGCTTGTCTATCTGTCCGTCTCTAAATAATATATTTGATGGCTGCTTAACCTTCTGTTAACCTGCTCTATTAAAATTCTTCAGACACACAGTAGCAATGCTCATAATCTCCAGTTCATTATCTTAATTAGATCTGTCCTATATTGTCCCACTGTTCATTCTCATTAGTTTTTAAAGGTGATCAGCCTCCAAAAAGGAATATGAGCGGAATTCAGTGGATTCTATTGTGGCTGTTTGGCTCTCATCTACGTTTGGATCTTTCAGGTGTAATAATGACAGCGCTACTGGTACATTTAATTAAAAGTTACTTTCAAATGACGCGAATGCCCATTTTGGAAAATGAAGACAAAATTAACTCGGGGATGTAAAAGGCCTGTAATGGAACTGAACTGAACTGGGCTCTGTATCAAAATATAAATGAGACATGAAAAATGTTGCAAAAACGAAAAACCCCAGAAACACTTTTTAAGCAAAATTCCTGCCTGCGCCGAGAGCAGTTTGTTAAGGGCAAGTGACAGTTTGTGTCAAGAGGACGATGTATGATTATGTCATTCATTTCATTATGGCCCCATTAACCATTTCCCCTATGTATCATCACAACAGTCATCTGAGGTAGGGTAGGCTGAGAGAAAGTCACAGCTAAAGGCCAGTTACTGCTATCAATGGTTACCTGCCATGATGACTATATTCTACCTCAACTTTCAGAGGTGAAATCTGAGGTTATCGGTGTGCCCTCAGACAATAGCTCCTGTCCTCCCTAACCTCATGCAATAGGGGCTGATCAGAATTCAACACCATTTGGAAGGCACCAAGATGGCTACCCTTGCTTTAGATTACAGAGAAATTGTGGACTTGTTTACAGGCAAGTCTAATAAGTCTTTCTCTCTGATGCAAGCTCCTGCATGAAAAGATTAATGTGATTAGAAATTTAGAACACTTTTTTTCCCCCTGGGAAAAGGCTTCCACTGGCTTTTTGTAGTCAGGCTATTATGTTTCTGCATCGACCAGATTGCCCACTGCCTGATAGTTAACCTCGAGTAGGTAATTAAATAAAATGAAAGAAAAAAGAAGATGAGTGCTTCCTGTCTTCTACTCCATCAGGATGAGTCTCTTTTCTTCCCCCTCTGAGTCTGGCAGTCGGGAGGGGCCGGGGGGGAGGGGAGTCCGTTTGATTTCCCTTTGTAAAGAGGCAATTGCAACATTCAGCGAGCAAAGACAAGTGTCACTTTAAACACAAAGTCCAGGCTTGTTCAATCCATAGCGGAGAAAAGGGTGAAGTTGTGCAGCTGGGTGGCGATGCTTCTTCTCAGCAGCTGTCAATGAAAAAAGGACACGAGCTCTCTCTAGACGTCAAAAGCTTCATCTGAGGATATCATGCATATCTTCGGATAATGGCAGACGTTTTCAATGCATCCCAAATGGTTGCATTGGGACTGGTTCTATTCAGATCTTTGTAGCTTTCCTGTGTTTTTATTCCTTGGAACCCAGGGGTTCCAGAGGCACCATTGCGGATTTAAGTAGGTGATAAACAGACACCTACATCTCTATTTGCTTGTGAGGTCAGAAGGCCATGGATGTCATGGGGTTCTGAGGAAGAGTGGGCAGGGAAAGATGCAGACCACCATGAGCCCAGAAAGCTGCCTTATCCTGTCAGACCCTTTGTCCAACTAGCCCAGTCTTGTCTACCCTGACTGGCAGATGTCTCTGTGAAATTTCAGGCACTGAGTCTTTCCCAACCTGAATTGGAGATACTGGAGATTGAACCTCTGAACTTCTGCATGCAAAGCAGATGCTCTACCACTGAGCTTTGGTCCCTGTGTATGAAGTGATTGCTCAGTGGAAGAGGATACAAAGTCATGGTCACATTGTGCCTCTTCTGCTTCTGAACACCTGGCATTGCTACTGACTCAGCCTGACCTTTAACCAACCTTCTCTACTCTACCCCGTTCTTCTTGACATTAGTCATTCTTGCAGAGCCTGGGAAGTTTAATAATAATAATAATAATAATAATAATAATAATAATAATAATAATAAATTATTTATACTGCCCATCTGGCTAGGTGTCCACAGCCACTCTGGGTGGCTCCCAGCAGAAGACAATAAGACATCAAACATTAAAAACTTCCCTAAACAGGGCTGGCTTCAGATGTCTTCTAAAAGACAGATAGTTGTTTATTTCCTTGACATCTGGTGGGAGGGCGTTTCACAGGGCGGGTGCCACTCCTGAGAAGGCTCTCTGCCTGGTTCCCTGTAGCCTCACTTCTTAAAGGGAGGGAACCGCCAGAAGGCTCTCGGCGCTGGACCTCAGTGTCTGGGCTAAATGATGAAGGTGAAGATGCTCCTTCAGGTATACCAGGCCAAGGCCATTTAGGGCTTTAAAGGTCAGCACCAACACTTTGAATTGTGCTCAGAAATGTACCGGGAGCCAATGTAGGTCTTTCAGGACTGGTGTTATGTGGTCTCGGTGACCATTTCCAGTCACCAGTCTAGCTGCCTCTTTCTGGATTAATTGTAGTTTCCAGGCCACCTTGAAAGGTAGCTCCACATAGAGCTGATTCTGAAGTTCAGGTTCAACATGTCCCTGGAGGAACTCAAAACAGTTCACAAGCATCCCTTTAGCAAGTGAACTAGATAGAACTTTCATGGCTGTTTCTGGTTTTTTTAGTGTTTAAACTCTTTGGGTCATAGAGTCATAGAACTGTAGAGTTGGAAGGGATCCTGAGGATCATCTAGTCCAACCGCTTGCATTGCAGGGATATGCAGCTGTCCCATACAGGGAACAAACTTGCAACCTTGGCATTATTAGCACCACACTCTTAACCACTGAGCTACCCAGGCTGACAGTCTTAAGGCTTAAAGAGCATAATGGTTAGGTAAAATAAATTACCCACATTCACACTGTGGGTTTCTTTTGCCTTAAGTATGTTTTAATATCCCGACACAGCAGCTTGTAACATTCTGAATGCTGATCAGAGTATTGCTGTTGTTTACTGCTGCAGGATAACCCCGTGGGAACTTACTGATGAAGGAAGGGGCCCACCAGAGAATGCTTTGCCAAGCCCCTCACCCACAAAAACTGGATCCATTTCTTCTTTTCTCTTCCCAAAAAACATGGCCTCCCCGCTGCATTGAGCATCAAGAGAGATCTGTCATGGACATAAGAAGGCTTTTCTTTTAAAAATGCCTGTGACTGATCCGTTGGAAAATATTTTATGTGACTTTGACCAACTGAGACTTTTTAATGTTAATATCTGCAGGTGACAGAACAAATGCATCAACTTTTTTTGCCCCCCAGTTTTGATCTACAATTATCTCTTTGAAGATTGGGAGAAACAAGCTCTTCAAGGAAATAAGAAAGAGTGAGAGAGATCGAGAGAGGGAGAGAATTTGATCGTCATGCAAGGAAAATATCAAGATGGATAGAATGCAGAGATGAACACTAAATGTCAGTCTCTGGACTATAATGAAAATGGTCTGCATTCCTATTATTTCCTGTCCTCAGGTCTCATTATAGTCATTTTACCAATGAATACATGCATAGTATGCTATTTCCTTTTCTCATTACCATCTTTGTCATGGAAAAGAGGCTATCAGAATCTTAATGACTCAGTTATTTAAGCCATTTCTGTATTCTTTATATTTTGAACAACCTCTCTGTTTCACTTCTTCCCCACAGGTTATTAATGCCGAGAATGGGAATTACCATCAAATTGCTGAACAATGAAAAGGCCAAAGTATCAGGATTGCTATTATCTCCGCAACAAAGATTATAACAAGAGCGAGAAAGAGGGCCAGGATGAATTCAGCACGTGTCTCCCCAAGGCAACTGACATTAACAAATATGATAAAGAGCTGGATCTGAAGTCCGTGGAAGTGAAGGGAAAGACTTCCAAGGTCCCCAAGTTACTCACCCTGATGATGAGGTGCTGTGTTAGCATTGTTGTGTTAGCTCCCTACTTCTGCGAATGGTGTGGAAGTTCCAGGGGCAGTTTGGCTTCCTTTGAAAGGAGAGCTGTCTAGAGGCAGAGGGCTAAGCAGAAAGACTGCCTTGAAAGAGAATGGCATCAAACATCTGTCTCCCTATATATCTTTTAGCTAAATCCCATTTTGAAAACACACATTTAAATGTGGTGTGTGTGTGTGTGTGTGTGTGTGTGTGTAATGGGATTTCCTTGTGACTGGTTTCCTTGTGACTGAATAAAATTATACTGTGGTCCAGGTTGCATTGGTGTTTTGCAACTTTGACCTGTTGCAGGACCTTAGCCAGACCTTAGCAGAGCATATGCAGAGTTCCAGAAAGCAATCAGTTGCAGGCAGGATGGACGAAGCAGGAGCAATACACTGCTACTAGTAACTTGGTTACTTAGAGGTGTTTATTATTTACAGCGGTCTCTACAAGTTACTATATACAAGAACAGAAACGGATCTTAACTAGCTCTCTCTTAACAAACTCCAAATGACTCTCAGAACACCACACTGACCAACAAACACTCCAGTCAGTAAGGTCATAAGTTATCATGCCTGTGTGAGACCTCCAAGGCTTCATATCTCTAGGCAGAATAACCCCTCTCTGCTCAGTCATCTTGGCTTTCGGCCAACGCTTAATTGACTCTGTGTGAAGCTGCACAGAATGGCACATAGTAAAAAATCCCAACAGGTTGTGTGTGCTGATCGCGGAGGGATGAATGTCTTGCTTTGCCTTGTAGATCCCTGGAGGGTAGACTTCGTGACTTTGGGGTTCATCCCCATACTATGCTTCTCTGATTTCTGATGGAGCCAAAATGGCACTGCCAACATGCAAGATAAAAGTATAGTGTGCTTGGAGGAGCCTCAAAGTTTGCAGAAGTACAATGAAATTAGAGTTTTAGAAAATATGTAAGACCTCCCCTTCAAAAAACAACAACCAAAAACCTTAATGAAGTCAGAATGTTCTCAGTGCCCAGAGAATGCTGAGGGGGAGAGGGATGGAAAACTGTTGGTGGAAGGAGAGGGAGACTAGAATACTGAATAAGGAGCCTTCTACGCTATATCACAAGGGTAGCCAACCTGGTGCCCTCCAGATGATACAACTTCCATCATCCCTGACCATTGGCCATGCCTGCTGGGGCCAATGGGAGCTGGAGTCCCATGACATCTGCAGGTGTCAAGGCTCTCCCCTGGCTGCAGCAAGAGCAGAGAAAACAAGATAGAGTCTTTTTTTAATGAGTTTTATTCAATACTAATAATGACAGACAAAAGAATGCAAGAAGCCTCAACGAAGGCGTTGCTCCAAACTGGGCTCCTCCTCCCTCCTTCTGTCAGGAGTCCAGGTTCCCAGCTCGATAACACAGTAAGTGTAGGTAATTAAAAAGGAGGATTTATTGCAAAAACAAACAGATAGCTCTGGACGGCTCTGACAAAGCCGCCTACATTATCACTCAAGATGACCCTTCTGAAGACTCCTTCCAGTTCCTACAGAAGATATTGAACCTTCACCCCTTACGTCTCTTGTTTTGCTTCCTGTCTAGCAGCCCTCCCATTCGCCGATCCTTTGGACTTATTGGATCAGCTCCAACCTCTTCCTGTTCTGAAAGACTGTCTCTGTGCCTGTTAGCGCCTGTTTGAGCTTTCTGAGAGCTTTGGCTGTGTTCCAGCCCACTCTCAGTTGTTCCCCTGGCAACCAGCCATCCAAGGTCAGAGGGAGTCAGCGCTGGCAGCTCTGGCCTCTGCTCAGCCTGCATCAAATCTAAATCTCTCTGTTCCTGCCCGTATTCTGCAGCTGGCTGTAAAGTTCCACTTGGAACTGGCTCATTCCTGATACCTTCCTAGCAAACAGCATTTTCCCTTATGGTGGCCACTCGTGGCCAAATGTCTTTGAGTCCTTTGTTCCTGTACTCTTAACGAATACCACATTTTGGGAGAAGGGGGATCAGAAATACTTTCCAGTGACAACGTGTCATCTGGCTGCCCGGCTGCAGTTCCCCCCATTTCTTCTAACACTTCCCAACTTTTCTGTTTGTCTCTCTCTGAGCTGTGACTTTCCTCAAACCCTTCAGACCCCTGTTGTAATTCAAGGCTGTCTCCCTCTTCTCCTGCAGTGTCAGGAGAAGGGATGTGTGTGATCTCCACCATTCCTCCTCCTCCATCTCACCCTCTTGAGTCCAATCCCTGACATCAGGGCACCTTGTTGGCCACCCCTGCTGTAGCGTTTTGTCCCATGTCCAACTTGTGCTTCTCTTGCTTGGGCATCAGAGCCAGTTCAAATGTTATATTGTACCAGGCACAATATTGCAGAGCTGAGATTCACTAGCACACACTCTCTCTCTCTCTCTTTCTCTCTCTCTCTCTCTCTCTCTCTCTCTCTGTGTGTGTGTGTGTGTAAATGCTCATCAAATAGTAAAATCCAGATTGCTGGTGCATGGATCTCACCCACAGTCAGATCCAGGTGTTTCAGAGATCACTTCAGGTCACTTTGAGAGAATCATGTTGAGATGTGTGAGTCAGCAATTTGGTGTTAACATTATTAGTGGGTATGCAGGAAAGCACAAGTAATTTGTGTGCATTCACCATGCCTCCCGCAGTGCAAAATTCAAAACAGCCCTTGGGCTGCCTATGTATTAGGGGAGATGACTCTCAAAGGGTGAGTCACCCGAACAGCCACGATAGCCCACCAGGACTACAATGTCTCATTGCAGATCTGTAAAAAGAAGAATGGAGAAATTAAAAGTGACATTTTTAAAGCCCTACCTTTATAATCCAAATGTATGTGCGGGGAATTTAATTAGCGTCATAATTTTGCTAAGTTCTAGCCATCCCCAGAGTAACTTTAATGTAACTTCTGAAATTAATTAGAGCATATTATTTCTTAGAGGAAACAACCCTTCACAGTCTGTTTTGCAGTCACTGTTTCTTCATGTTATCTTTGAAACATTCTCCTGATCTTCAGCAGAAACGCCAACTTAATAAAGTTCTTAATATCAAGTGAGGCTGCTTGAAGCCTGATGAGCCAAAACTGTGTATGCCATTTCTCTCTATTGCTAAGCCGGAGTTTCTGAAATACTTATTAAAAGGGTTAGAAAATGAGACAGAAATCAGCGTATTTTATGAAAAGAATTACTCATTTTCTGAGCCCTCCAAATTGTCCTAAAGAAGTTCCATTTGTCGTTTCCAACCCTTTATTTCCCCTGAAACGGAATCATAATTCAGTTATCTGTTTAACTCACTTTTTAGAACATGCACTTTTCTTGATGGCAATAATAATCAACATAGATAAATTAAATTAATAGCTTTACTGATGCAATAAATTAAATCACTGTCTCTCTTTATCTGTCATCGGAGTGCAATATCACATGACAGGCTATCAAAACATTCATTTCTGGGTCAGAGATTCATGTATTAAGTTGGAAGCGTTCCTTATTTCATCTACTATTGTTACATAAATAGTAATGATAAGGACAAGCTGCAATAAAATGTTGCTGTGTGAACAAGGTCAGCTCACTTATAAGCTAAAGTGAGCTGCTTGCCTCAAGTGGTTGGTTACCAGGGTGGCGGATCAATGCCTCTAGCCCAGGTGTCAGCAAACCTTTTCAGCAAGGGGCTGGTCCACTTTCCCTCAGACCTTGTGGGGGGCCGGACTATATTTTTTTGGAGGAAATGAACGAATTCCTATGCCCCACAAATAACCCAGAAATGCATTTTAAATAAAAGCACACATTCTTCTCATGTAAAAACACCAGGCAGGCCCCACAAATAACCCAGAGATGCATTTTAAATAAAAGGACACATTCTACTCATGTAAAAACACGCTGATTACTGGACCCTCTGCGGGCTGGATTTGGAAGGCGATTGGGCTGGATCTGGGCCCCGGCCCTTAGTTTGCCTACCCATGCTCTAGCCCATGGGTCGGCAAACTAGGGCCCAGGGGCTGGAACAGGCCCAACTGCCTTCTGGATCCGGCCCGCGGATGGCCCAGGAATTGCTGTGTGGATCATCAGCGCACATGGGTTGTTTCCCTCTCTCTCACACGGCAGTGGTGGTGTTTCCTCCCTCCCTCCTCCTGGCTTCTCCCTGCCCTGCCTACAGGAGGAAGGGAGCTGGGCTTTGTTGGTGCCAGCAGCAGCAACGCTCGAGCGGCCGCCATTTAAAGCAGCCACTCTCTGGAGCCCTTTCAATCACCGCTCAGCGTCCCTCTGCTGCCAGCCCCTGCCACTCACAAGACATAGGTAAGCAGCCACCGGGGCTCGTGGTGCTCTTGCATCATCATTTTTTTTCAAAATATATTCTGACCCCTCACAAGGTCTGAGGGATAGTGGACCGCCCCACTGCTGAAAAAGTTTGTTGACCCCTGCTCTAGCCCATCATCAGAGGCGCCAGTTTCTCAGGATGATGGGGCTAACACAACGTCCTGACATTGTGTGGGCAACGTGTGAGGAGCCAGGGGGCGGAGCCAAATGCCTTCTGAACATTGAGGGGGCCCAGCTTCCTCAACCCCCTCACATTTTGGGGGCACTGATGCTTCAGCCCCTAGGAGCCGGAGCCTATGTCCATCACCCACTGTTTCCACCCCCCATCCCCTGCAGAGCTGCAGTGCCTTTTTGGTGGTGGCGCCTGCCCTGTGGAACGCCCTCCCATCAGATGTCAAGGAAATAAACAACTATCTGACTTTTAGAAGACATCTGAAGGCAGCCCTGTTTAGGGAAGTTTTTAATGTTTGATGTCTTCCATTTTTAATCTGTTGGGAGCCACCTAGAGTGGCTGGGGAAACCCAGCCGGATGGGTAGGGTGTTATCATTATATTATATTATTATTGACCGCTTGCTGCTGCTGACCAGCCAGTCATTCCCCAATATAAGAACAACAACAACTTTATTATTTATATGCTGCCCATCTGGCTCTGTGTGGCTCCCAACAAAATATTAAAAACACAGTAAAACATCAACCATTAAAAACTTCCCTGAACAGGGCTGCCTTCAGATATTTTCTGAAAGTCAGATAGATCCAGTGGTTACAGAAATAATCTACTCAGATTTGATTTCTACAGTCCTTTATAATTCAGCATGTACTTTAGGATCTAGTCCAGGACAGTCTACCTTAATGGGGTTTTTCCAAGGGCTCAGACAGTGGTTATTCCCTGCTTGCTACCTAAGACCCCTTCAATTGCTGTCAGACCCCAAACACCCATCATTCCCCTCCATTTTTCCATTCCAGCTGGCACTGATGGGAGTTGGAGTCCACCAGCACCCTTATTTTAAACAGAGATGCTGTGCTCTTCTGCCTGCCAAACCTCTCCTCTGTGACTGAGACATGGTCCATTCCCTGCCCCCCAGCCCTGGCCCATCAGCTGATCCCCACATCTTTCCATGCTGTTCCTCTCCTTCCGCTCCTTGGGGACCAGCCATGGACTGTGAGGGAAGGAAAGCACGTGCTTCTTCCAACTCATTTTCAATGGCTTATAAATAGAAGCAGAAGACTAAGCTTAAATAAAT
Organism: Podarcis gaigeae; assembly: GCF_964106915.1. Lineage (NCBI taxonomy): Eukaryota > Metazoa > Chordata > Lepidosauria > Squamata > Lacertidae > Podarcis > Podarcis gaigeae. The sequence continues at coordinate 29,919,026 of NC_139688.1, forward strand.
GCCTCCTTTAATAAAAAGTGTCCCATGTGCCGAAATAGGAAGGGGGAAAAACTGTTTTCATGGAAATGTTCAAGAAGTGATTTCAGGAACAATATCGGAAGAGTGATGAGATTATTAATGAGTCAGGCTCACACAGCTGGGCCTGAAAAACAGACTCCGACACTTTCCATTTTAAGATGATTTCCCTCTCTCTCTTTCTCTGTGATTTACTTTGCTTCAGTCCAGTTCTGAATGGGTTTGTACATTGGATAACAGCCAGAATAAGAGAAACACGTTTTTTAAAAAATGCAGTTGTAGCCTGTCCATCTCCCAGGGAAGGGATGAGGCACCTGTGGTCCTCTAAATGTTGCTGGACTACATATCCCATCATCCCCTGCCCATTGGCTATGCTGGCTGGGACTAATGGGAGATGGATTCCAACACCATCTGGAGGACCTCAGGTCCCTTGCCCCCCCGCCCCCCCCAAGGTCCTGGACTGGGTAAATGCATTATAATTATTTTACCCTAGACAGGGCCACTGCAGGTTTTGAAAGGGGCTTGGGCAAAGTGTTCTAAAGTACACCCCCCTCACAAGTTAGTGAGCTCAAGTTTGCAATAACAGTTAGAACATCATAATAATAATAAAAAAATTCCTTCCAGTAGCACCTTAAAGACCAACTAAGTCAGTTTTTGGTATGAGCTTTCGTGTGCATGCACACTTCTTCAGTTAGAACATAAGAACAGTTAGCTGGGTCAAGACAATAATAAATTTAATAATAATATTTTTTTTTTATTTATACTCCACCCTCCCCAGCCAGAGCCAGGCTCAGGGTGGCTAACACCAATAAAATCACAGCAAAAACATAATAGGGGGGAAAAAACCAATTTAAAATACAGGTTAAAATGCAATTTAAAATGCAGCCTCATTTTAAAAGCAGCTGATAAATCAAGACCATAAGGGAGGGAAACATAAGGGTCAGAATGAGTCCAGACCAAAGGCCAAGCGGAACAGCTCTGTCTTGCACGCCCTGCTTAAAGATGTTAAGTCCCGCAGGGCCCTAGTTTCTTGTGACAGAGCGTTCCACCAAGTTGGGGCCAGTACTGAAAAGGCCCTGGCCCTAGCTGAGACCAATCTAACCACCTTGTGACCAGGGACCTCCAAAATGTTGTCACTTGTGGACCTAAAGGTCCTCTGTGGGGGCATACCAGGAGAGGCGGTCCTGTAGGTACGTGGGTCCTAGGCTGCATAGTCCAGCATCTTCACTGTGGCCCATCTAGACCAGCATCTTCACAGTGACCAACCAGATGCCCGTGAGGAACCCTCAAACAGTACCTGAGCACCAGTAGCGTAGCGTGGGTTGTCAGCACCCGGGGCAAGGCAAGTAATTTGCACCCCCTAACCTGTGGATTTTAGCAGGGGGCAGAGAGCTGCGAGTGTGAGCGCCCCCCCCCCAGATGTTGTGGCTGGTGCGGCCGGCCCCCCCTGCACCCCCCACGCTACACCACTGCTGAGCACAAGAGCTCTCTCGTCTCCTAGGGTTTCCAGCAACTGGTATTTCAAAGCATTACTGTGTAGAGGAGAAGGAAGAGAAAAAGCACATAGCTTAGAAGCCCTCTTCACACCTTCAAAGAGGTGGGGCACATGGGGCATTGTGGGCGGAAGGAGGTAACACCACTGTATTAGCTACTCATCTTTACATGTGTTATTCATTCATAAAACCAGAACAGAACTTCTGGGGTTTATTCATTCCTGACCACTTCCTCCCATGTTTTGGCCTTGCATTTGCAACAAGAGCACCAGGATACGGTGTGCTTATGTTCGTAGGAAGTAGTTAAAGGAAAAAGAAAAAGAACAGTTGTGTGCATTTGATACTCTTTTTTTTTATTAGGATAAGGAGGGCGATGGGAAAATCTGCATTTTGGTTGAGAAGGGTCATGGCTATCTTATTCCCTATCTCATTCCTTCCTAGACAGCTCTCTTTGATGTTGCAGTTCAAGCATATCACATCAAGCTCTTGTGACACACAGCCAGATGGGAGAGGCTAAAAGTCAGCCCAAGCATCGATTTTGAAAAAAACACCCACCCTGGCAGATTCCAGGGATCCATATTTAGCGCCGCTCGCCTGCAGCAAACATCTCAGGCTAGCAATGTTCAGAAACCAATGGGCGGAAGAACAAAGGAGGCAACCTCTTGTAAGGTTCTTGTTGCCAGTGGTCATTTGTCTTTTAATTGTTACAAGCAACAGCAGACAAACTGTTGGAGGCGGTATGTGCCTGAATGCCAGTGTCTGGAAGCCACAGGAGGGCAGAGTACTCTTGTGGTCAGGTCCTGCTAACAGGCATTGTTGTCAGGAGCTCAGCCTACACTCAAGTAGGACCCTGGCAGAGACACATGCCTGACTGGCATGTTCTCTCCCTCCTGGCCGATCGTTTCGGAGCTTCAAAAGCTTTCTTCAGCCCAAACATCACAGCGACCTATGCCAACAGACACCGGCACATTTAGGGATCTACAGAGTCTCCGCAGTTTGCGTAACAGACCTCAGCAACTCAGCATTTTGGCTAATCTACTTTATTTACATATAAACACACATGGAGCACTGTACCATGGCTCCCTCTCTCTCTGGCATCAGACAGCAAAGAGAAAGAACAAAGGACAATAATCCCCCTTCATGGAACACAGTAACACAAACATCCCGTCTCCGTCACTTCCCACTTTGTGGAGTCAAAACATACCACGTCATGTGAAAGACAACAATCCCATGACTGCAATCAAGGAGCAGCAATTCTAACAGGCATCTGCTTGGCTACTGTGAGAACAGGATGCCAAACTAAGATGGGCCAATGGCCTGAGCAAGCAGGGCTCTTACGATAAAGATGATAAACTAGAGAAAAGCACACGCAGATCAACAACGCTGGTATCTCAAGTAATATCTCTTTGATTCTTCATTTTGGCTGATTAGGTTTTTAATATGTCATTAGCAGTGTATCCTCTATCCTGGTCAACATCTGAATTTATTTGAAATTGTTACACCCACACCTGGTTTTATACATGCAATTGTTTTAATTGTTTTTACATTTGCAATTACTTTGTATATGGTTTATATTGTATTGTGAAATTGCTTTGAGATGCTTCATAGGAACCAATTAAGAAATGAAATAACAAACAAACAAATAAACAAGCAAACAAATAGAAATGTGTAAGTAAGCAGTTACTAACTCTTAACAGAGAACAGTGAACCATGGTGAGGGAAAAGCATTATTTTTCTGAACTTCTTCCTAGATTGGAGGGGTGGTGGAATCGCTTTCCCTCCAGATCTTTTCTTTTTGGACCAAATGCTTTTGGCACAAGATAGTGCCCTTCACTATACACACACACACACACACACACACACACACACAGAGGTCTGACAGCCAAGCTCCTGCTAGGGACTTCTTCTTTGTTCTGGACCAGACAGTCTATTTCTGCTTGGTAACAGCAAGCCTAATGGACCCTTATTATATAGCTCTCTCTGGAAATCATGCCAGTGCTCCTTCAGAATTGGCCGAGAGCTGTGTTGAATCAATGAGGCAGCTGGCACCCTCCCCGGAGACTGAATGCTTTACCTTTTTGATTCATGCGCTCTATGCGAGCAGAGATCCAGGATGCCATGAGTGATTTCTCTTAGAGGCAGGTGAGAACAAAAGAGCTTTGTAAACCCAATTCAATAGAAGCGGCAGACATGGTGCTCTATTGATTACGAAAATACATACGCAGTCCAGAAGCATTTTCTCCGTAATTGATTTCTGGGCGAGGTGGAGCTGAGAGTCCTAACAAATAAAACATTCCATACCGGGATTGCCCTGCCTATATATATATCAGCAAGTGTGTAGGATCAGTCGCAGCTTCTTATAAACCGAGTTCTTTGCTGAACAACATTTGCCCACTGTAGATTATATACTCAGTCCTAGAAATGATAGATGGAGAGAGATGGATTCTCTTGCATTTCTGGCCATATAAATTCCAGAGAAATTATTACAGATGCATAGAAGTTCTGGGAGGGAGTTGCCCAAGAGTGATAAAGAGATATCGGGGAAAACTTACTATTATTGTTGCTATCTTGATTTATGTCCTCTCAAGAAAGCATGTAGAGTTTTATCCTCCTGCTGTTTTTATGGTTCACAACAGCACACTACCCTCAGGTTTGAAGATGGCATGGGAAGCAGTCTTGAACCAATGCCAGCAGTGACTCTCTGTCAGTGCCCAAGAGGCTTGGTAACAAAGCTGAGAAATATGGCTGGGTCATGTTTGACTGAAGAGACCAGACCTATGAGAGGGTGGCTGAGAGCAAAGACTAACTACTTGCCGCCTCCTAGTTAGGTTTGTCTTTTTTCTCTGGAAGCAAGCTTGGATAGCTGCCAAAGCAAACTCTTTTTCATCCCTACCTCCCTTTGTTTCTGGAGAAGATATATATAATTGCTTGCATTTGGGCCAGGCTTCTTTTAAATGTGGCTGGTGTTTTTGTTTTGTTTTGTTTTGTTTTTGCATGACTCGGGGATAATGTCCATGCAGTCTGAAGGTGAGGGTGCTGGGAGGCAATCGCTCAGTGCTGCTAGGCAAAGAAGCAAATTGTGATTGCAAACCAAAGAATCTTTGTCAGGCTGTACAAAGCGGGCGTCTCTTCTTTAGGAAGGCTGGAGTCCAACACTTCGGCGTAGCATATAATTTTCTTATGCTGAGGGTTCATGCTGTGGTTCCAGCAAATATACCTTTGACTCGCATAATCCTTTAATATGCATTTCAGGAAAGGCTTTTAACACATAAAGGATGCTAGACAGAAGTTATGAAGAATGCTGATCCTTTCTGTGTTAAGAGAATTAAGCTGAAAGAGCAAAATCTAGCCCGCCAATGCTTATGTTTACCAAAATACAATAAGCATTTTAAAGACTTTCATTGCCTCCTTTATATAACCTATTTATTAAATCATGCCCTTGCTTGTGGCCTTTCTTGTACAGTGGTACCTCGGGTTACATACGCTTCAGGTTACAGACACTTCAGGTTACAGACTCCGCTAACCCGGAAGTAGTACCTCAGGTTAAGAGCTTCAGGATGAGAACAGAAATCGTGTTCCGGCGGCGCAGCAGCAGCAGGAGGCCTCATTAGCTAAAGTGGTGTTTCAGGTTAAGAACAGTTTCAGGTTAAGAACGGACATCCAGAACGAATGGATGTCCACTGTAGATGGATACCCAGGTTGTTATTTACAGGAGTGTGCTAGCTGGTGTCTAACTCCAGCTGTCCATGTTGTGAACAGCACATAGTATGAGAAGAAGTCTCAAGTGAGACTCCCCTAGCCTTGTTTAAACTAAAGCACATAAAAAGCCGGCTGGATCAGGTCAATGACAAATGACAACATTCTGTGCTCACAAGTGGACAAGCAGATGCCCGTGGGAACCAGCAAGCAGGACTCAAGCCCAAGAGCCCTCTCTCCTCCTGGGGTTTCTAACAACTAGTTTTCAGAAGTGTTACAGCCTCCAACCGTCGAGGAACAGTATAGTCAGCACGGTTAGTAGCTCCATTTTGAAAAATAAGCATATCTTTCTGCCTGGCTAATTGTTAAGCGGGCCAAGGATGTATACAGGGCACTGATGCTCCCACCCACCCACTTTTAAACATATATACAGAGCCATGGGTTCTAGAAACTTGAATTTCTAGTGAAAGCTGAGCTTCTGCACCCACGCAGAAGTCATGGCCCCCACACAGCCCAGCTGTAAACTTCTTGGCCCTTTCCCCTTCCACCCACTACAGCTTTTATTTCATCTCAATAGGATGGAGGTGTGTTTCTCCTTCCCAAATTGATGATGGCATCTAAAACACTGGATAGTCCATCCCAGGCATTGGTAATCTCTTTAAGTGGTTCCATATTTCCCAGGCACCTTTCTTCTTCAATCTTTCTGCAGGGCCTGCAAGACAGAGCTGTTCCACCTGGCCTTTGGTTTGGACTCAGTCTGATCCTCATGTCTTCCCTCCCCTTACGGTTTTGATCTATGGGCTACTTTTAAAATGAGGCTGCATTTTAAATTGCATTTTAACATGTATTTTAAATTGTTTTTCTGTTCTTTTCTCTCTCCCCCCCCCTTATGTTTCTATTGTAATTTTACTGGTGTTAGCCTCCCTGAGCCTGGCTCTGGCAGGGGAGGGCAGGGGATAAATAAATTTATTATTATTACTACTACTACTACTACTATTATTATTATTTCTCCCTCCTCATTTTCCTTGCGTGATGTCACTTTCCTCTCTGCCTGTGCTTGCCATCTCATCTCCTAGCAGCCAATATACGGTGGAGCAACAGGTGTTTCCATTTTGAGTCTTCTGCCATTGGACATCAAAAGATGTCTTCCCTCATGTTCTCTTTCTTCTCTGCCAGTCCCTGCTTCTGGGTCAATGACCTTCCCTGCTCCCCATTCTTTTACAGTGGCCTTTCCCTGGTTCCACCCCACGCCTTACCATCAACTTGCATGCATTTTCTATTTGTGCACCTCACCTTTGCTAGGAGGACTTTGCTCTTGCCACATCAGACATTTTGCCTGCCTTATTCAAAACACTGCCTGCATCCCCCTTTATACTTGATAAGAACCCCTCTGGCTGGCAACTCAGTTGACACTGTTTAGCATTTCCTGGAAGAGTGGTAGCATTCAGAGTGGCTGCACAGAATAAGACAAACAACAGGCTGGCCCAAGGTAATTCAAGGTCAGCTTTGGGGCTGAGTGGGGATTTGAACTCCAGTCTCCCACATCCTATTCTAACACTAACCACTGCACCACGTTGGCTCTCAATGGCTCCCAAGACATTTTTTTGCTGCTTGAGGCAAAGGACTACTTTCCCATTCCACATAGAGAATCCAAATAGATGGACAATTGAATCTTCTTTAAGAACGTAAGAAGAGCCTGTTGCATCAATCCACTGGCCCATTTCGTCCAACTTCTTGTTCTCACAATGACCAGCCAAGTGTCTATGGGAAGCTGTCAGGCTTCAGGGAAATGGATCCCTCCACCAGTGGCAGTAATTAAGTAGATCAAACGAAAGGAGCGCTCTTACTAGATAGTTCTTAATAACCACAGTGAGAGACAAAGGAATGAATATCTCTCTAAAATGGCGTTGCTCCCAGTTAAGGTTCAGCCCCTCCATCCCCATTAATCTACGTCACTCCTACGTCATGTAATCTGAGTTTGTTGCCTCTGAGCTTTCTGTTCTATCACTCTCAGAGCCCGTCTAGTCCTAGGTGAAGGGGAGTCCAAGGACACTGAATCTACCAGCTGTCTCTTTCCTGGTGTTCCCCCTTCTAGCTGTTCCTCACCCAGTATTTCCCAGCTTTCCCCCTCTGGACTATGCCCCTCTGCAAACCACCATTCTAAATCAATCAATCAATCAATTTCCTTTATTCGACCGATAGTCAGAAATAAAACACAGAAATAAAACACAATACAGAATTATGAACTAAAACATCATAGGGGTACATGAATAAGGTAGGGCCACAGCACTAAACCTCTCACAGATAACCCATTCTAAATCAATACTGTCCTCCTGCCCTTGGGAAGGTTCAGGAGAAGAGAGGGGTGGCTCCCACAATTTCTCCTCAGTCCAGCCCCTTACAGAAGCCCTCAAACATGCCCTGAACACAGTAGCACTCTTCCCTCGTGTGATTTCCAGCAACCGGTATTCAGCAGCATTCCTGCCTCTGACAATGGAGGCAGAGTATACCCATCATGCTAAACCATGGTTTCAGCCTCCAAACAGGGGCAGACTTTGGTCTTTCAAATTTCAGTGGCACCCTGATTGAGGCCAAAATTTGGCACCTCCGCCAGAGAGCCAGGGTGGTGTAGTGGTTACAAGCGGTAGTCTCGTAATCTGGGGAACCGGGTTCGTGTTTCTGCTCCTCCACATGCAGCTGCTGGGTGACCTTGGGCCAGTCTCACTTCTCTGCAGTCTCTCAGCCTCACTCACCTCACAGAGTGTTTGTTGTGGGGGAGGAAGGGAAAGGAGATTGTTAGCCGCTTTGAGACTCCTTTGTGTAGTGATAAAGCGGGATGACAAATCCAAACTCCTCCTCCTCCTCCTCCTCCTCCTCCTCCTCCTCCTCCTTCTTCTTCTCGCCTTCTGTTCTGCTCAAATCACTATGACAGAGTTGTGATGCCCTACATGCCCCCTAGGCTTGGTGCCCAGTGCAGAGGAACTGCTCGGGTTGCCCTAAATCTTCCCCGTCAGAGGAGCTGCCCTCCAGCCGCTACCCGCCTTCTCCAGCCCCGCAAAGCTGCTAGCAGCGCCGTAGAAAGGTCGGCAACTCTGGGAAACGGGGGGGGGGGGGGGCGGCACCGGAGGGATCTTTGCACCACGGTGTCGGATATACTTAAGACGGCCCTGATCCTGTTCTCACAATGGCCAACCAGTTGCCAATTGGAAGCCTTAAATATTGGAGTTTGGACAGCATCGTCTGTTGCAAGGTGGTACCTTGGGTTACATACACTTCAGGGTTACAGTGGTACCTTGGGTTACATACACTTCAGGTTACATACGCTTCAGGTTACATACTCTTCAGGTTACAGACTCCGCTAACCCAGAAATAGTGCTTCAGGTTAAGAACTTTGCTACAGGATGAGAACAGAAATTGTGCTCCGGCGGCATGGCAGCAGCAGGAGGCCCCATTAGCTAAAGTGGTGCTTCAGGTTAAGAACAGTTTCAGGTTAAGTACGGACCTCCGGAATGAATTAAGTACTTAACCCGAGGTACCACTGTACAGCAAGGTAAAAGGAGCACAGGACAGCATCTCACATAGCTGTATTCTTGCCAGTGCTCTCTGTTCAACACAATTCACTGCCCGAGGCATCTTCCTCCCTCTGCCTAGTGGTAAGCCAAAGATATTGCTATATAAAGCAACAGGCTAAAACACGGGCAATGCAACAACAATAACCCATTTGTGGAAAGAGCAGCTATACGAAAATTAGTTTGTTGGAATAAAGGGGTGGCAAAGTCCATTAAAAAAACCAATAACTTTTTGTGCAAAATATACAAAATATTGTTATAAGCAGAAAGATATACAGCAGATCCACAGATAAAATAATCATGTAAACTTACAGAACCACTTACAGATTTACGAGAACAATCTAATAGCTCATCTTCATTTATATGGAATGGTGTGATTTTCTGTTTTTTATGAGTACAAAGAGACTAGGAAAAATTTGTTGTGTTTATATTTCAATTACTCAAAGTTTATGGAAAGATTTTGCAAGAACAAGGTGGATTATATTCTATCATACTATGTTATACTATAGCTGTGTCTTCTGTGTAAAGAACTTATATTAATTTGATCTTGTGCTTTATTGTTTCAATAAAATACAAATAAACTCTATTTTTCAATGACCTGATTGCCTTTTTGTCGGCCTCCTCTAAATTTAATAAAGTCACCCATCCATTTCCCAAACTTTAACCAATCAGGAAGCAAGAGAAGGTAGCATGGGGTTTTTCCATTTTTGACAGGTCACTTTACAGAGACCATTGTTAAAGGGAGCAAGGATTTTGCATTGCACACTGAATACAAATACTGTATACTCTTGTCTGGAAAGCAGAGGCAGAGAGACTGGTGTAGAAGGAAATATTTTAGGGGAGCACCCGCTATCACTCACTGCCTCTTGAAATAATTTCTAAGCCCTCTCTTCTCCTTTATGTACATAAAGGATTATTTAGATTATTTAGGGTTGAATGGTAAACTATCTACAAATTTGGTTTAGTATAAAATAAAATTCTAAGAATTTGCCATGACTTTCAGATTTCAGACTAAGACGCAGTGTGGTAAGTCTAATATGCACAGCACAAACAGATTGGCCTTTTCTCATCTGGATCAGTTTGTTCAGATGTGTTCACTCGCAGCTCCATCGTGTCCCATTTCCCCCCCACAGATTTGTTTTTTAAACATGAAAAGTTTGCATTTAAATTCTACACCTTTCCTCTCAAAGTATGCATTTTCCTGTGCTTTTGGGGAGTGGGGGCACAGAATCAAAACTGCATCGCAACATTCAGAGAAACGTGTGACCTGATTGATAGATGCATTCTGATTACTATGTAGTCCTGGCCAGTGAATTAGGCTTTAAATTGCAGACTCAACAAATTCCTCCTCTTTCCTTAATACAATGCAGCAGATAGTTACAGAGATACATTACCACTCGGTCTCATTATATGATTAAACTTCTCCAAAGCGTAGTGGGATATACAAGAACAGGGTCAAGAGGCATTATTTTGGAAGGGATGCTATTCACGCCCCCCCCACCCCCGTGGTCCCTTTCCATCCCTTGTGTGCACTGTCTTCTTCCAGTTCCCTTCTTCATTGTGTATGGAGGTGATGAAGTTCCTTGTTCAAAGTCTCCTGCTTCCTCTCTCCTTCTCCAGCATCCCCTTGTCACGCGAGTCTCCCCCTCCATACTTTGCATTAGCAATTTCCTGCTTGGCTGCTCCTCCACTATAAAACAAGCTGGGAGATTTAGCGATCTCGCAGCACAGGTTGAGTAACAGCTCTTCCATTTCCTTTTCTGACAAAAATCTGCACCTCTCTCTCGCCTCGCGGAAGCCCTCAGCCTCTGTAAGTTCAGACTTCAGAAGCGTTGAGAGCAGAACAGCCAGGAAATCTGGCGGGGAGAGAGAAAGAGCGGCGTCAGCCATTTTAAAAAGGCTTTGTTCATTCCCATCTCCTCCACGCCATGGCTTGATTCTGGGTAACATGCTTCTAATTGCCTAAGCACCTGCGCTATGAAAAGAGATGTATTTTCAGTGCCGATGAGCTATATATAATAGGCACGCAAATATTGGCTTAATGCAGTCATTTAGAGAAGGCTTCATTTTGTGTACATGAAGGTTTGTGCCACAGCTGAAGCCTTGCCTTATGCTTCCGAAGGCAGCTGGAGCCAGACACCAGGGGAAATTCCTAGGCTGGTCTAGTCAGAGTTTAGCGAACCTGGATTTCTCTCTCTCTCTCTTGGATGTCCTATGAATGTAAGAAGAGACCTGCTGAATCAGACCCAAGGCTTATCAAGTCTAGTGCTTGGTTTCCTCCAGTGGCCAACCAGATGCCTATGAGAGGTCCATGAGCAGGACACCAAGGCCACAGCCCTCTCCTGCTCCACAAATTCTGCTATGGAGCCCAATGACTGTTTGAATTTTGGGTACCTCACTTCCATTGGCCGATTTGGCTAAAAACTAGAACTTTCCAAGGGCTCCAGAGGCTTCCCTGACAGAGTAGACTTGTCCAAAGGCTTTCTGTGACAGTGTGACACAATGATGTCAACATATCAGGGTGGTTTAGGAGGCCTCTGCCCATATATGGTGTGATGATATAATAACATCTTCAGTGTGGGAAGCTTCTGCCTAAGCCGCTCAGAACTGTGAGCAAATCTGTCAGATTCCGTTAACGCCTGAGGTGAAGCCAAGTCCAGCTAAAAATCTTGTCTTCAAATCTCAAAAACTGAATGTGTGAACCTGCTGGTCTTCTACAATGTTCTCTATAAGGAATTAATTCTCTTGCTAACATCCTGGAAGGGCTGCAAAACTGTCTTTCATCATGCTTTTAGGATTTCTCCATGGAATAATTTTTCTTAAAAAATAGGCTTTTGTGTTTAATACCATTTTCGGCATTGTTTTTCGCTCTGCTCTAAGATTATTTGAATTACGCAGGAAAAGTGGGGTAGAAATGCATTTATTTTATTTTAAGACAAAATAAAGTAGCTTTTCTTTCTTCTTCATGTAAGTGGGGACTCAGCTTACGTTAGTCAATAAACAGCATTTTGAATGTGTTATAAACATGCAACACCAGATGGTGCTGTAGAGCAGAAACCTTTTCTATGCAGTTTTGCATAGCGCTTTTCTTCTTTTGTTATAACGATTTAATTTCTGACTTATTTACATCGGTTTTTTTCCCCAGGATGGTGTCAGAAAGGGAGAAAAGAGGAAGTGGGGTGGTTCAAAATGGCACACAATGTATCAATTGAACAATAAATGTAGCAAGTAAAAAATACTGGAAATGGTCGCAAATAATTATAATATGAAATAGCTGTGACTGTTCCTGGACTGGGATGGCCTTACCACAGTGGTCCATGCACCAGTAACCTCATGCTTTGATTACTACAACACATTTTACATGCAGCTGCCCTTGGATCTGGTCCAAAAGCTGTCTCTAGTGCAGAATGCAGTGGCCAGGCTGCTCACCGGACAGGAATTTCATTAGGTCACGATGTCCCTAAAAAGATGGGTTTCTGCTAGGTCATGGTGTTCTTTATTGGCTAGTTTTAATTGCCAAATTTTAATTGCCAATTATTCTTTACATTGGATGGTGAGGTAAGTGTTGTTCGTTCTAAAGATTTATTGCTTACCACAGATACTGTAGAAGCTTTTAAGGCTTAGTTATAAGAAAGCTAAGCGTTTCTTGGGTTGCTTGATTTGAGAGAGAGCTCGATTTGAATCTGACTGAGGAAAGTTTGCTATCCCAGCAATGAGGTTTGGGGCCTGTTCCATTTCATGTGTCATTTGCTCAGACGGAGGTAGAAAAACTCAGGGCATCTGTCACACTTCCTTCTCTAGATCCTGTTAGCATCCTGTGCATCACCCTGAAAAGCCCTTGGTTTTAACATCAACCAAATGTACTGCATAGAAAGTGCTGCCACAAAAAAGATACAATACTAGATTAGGGGCAGTGCTGGATTTATGCATAGGCTAAGTAGGCTGAAGCCTAGGGCCTCTAAATCTAGGGGTTCTCGCCAGCCCTCCCGCTCCCCAGCGGGCAGTATCCCCTCTCCCAAAACTGTAAACCCAAGACCTTCATGCAAGGGCAGGGCAACTCAGGCCCAGCAACTATGAGACTCAGGGCTGGCCAGTGGGGCCCAGTTTGAAGCAGTGGGGCACAAATTGATATTTTTTTTTTGTAGGGCCCCATTTTCACAGCCAAAGTCTGCAAAATCTTATGGATATAAATAAAATCCATCTAGATTGCCCTGGTGTGGGACCTTGAGGTATGGGGAAGAATGAAACTTTCCTTTTGGGGAAGAATTACAACGATAAAAATGAATGTGCTACCGAAGATGTTATTTCTATTCCAAACAGTTCCAGTAATCAAGGGGGCAGCAATTTTTTAAAAGTGGCAAAGAGAAATTTCAAGGTATATCTGGCAGGGTAAGAAGCCGAGGATAAAATTTAAGATTTTAACAGATGCAAAAAAAAAAGAGGAGGCTTCACCCTGCCAGACCTGAAATTATATTATGAAGCATCTTGCCTCTGTTGGTTAAAGGAATGGATAAAATTACAAGATACGGATGTGTTAGACTTAGAAGGTTTTGATAATAGATTTGGGTGGCACGCGTACTTGTGGTACGATAAGAAACAGGTCCACAAGGGTTTTGAAAATCATATTATAAGAAGGTCCTTGATTGAAGTATGGGAAAGATACAAAAATCTGTTGGAACAAAAAACACCTTATTGGTTATCACTGCTGGAAGCGATGAGCGTGAAGAAAGTCAATATGACAGGGGTTGGGTAACATATGAGAAATTAATATGTAAAAGTGAAGGAAAATAGAAAATGAGACCATTTGAAGAAGTCAAGAATCATGTGAATGACTGGCTGCATTTTTTTCAAATTAATGAGATGTTCAGAAAAGATTTAAATGAAAGGGGCTTTGCTGATAAAGAATCCAAATTTCAGACTGACATATTAAATAATGACTGTAAGATCTTAGCAAAAATGTATAAGATATTGCTGGAATTGTAGACGAAGGATGAGGAGGTAAAATCTGTGATGATTGATTGGGCCAAAGATATAGGACATAATATACAAATGGAGGAATGGGAAAGACTTTGGAAAGATGGTTTAAGATTCACTGCATGTACTGCTAGAAAATGTTATGAAGATGATGTATCGATGGTATATAACCCCCGTAAAGTTAGCAAAAATGTAAGTAACAATAAGTAACAAATGTTGGAAATGTAAAGAAAAGGAAGGCACTTTCTTTCATATGTGGTGGGAGTGTAAGAAGGTAAAATGGTTCTGGGAAATGATTTATAATGAATTGAAGAAAATGTTGAAATATTTACTAAGAAACTAGAAGCGTTTTTACTAGGTATTACAGGGAATGAGATAAACAAGAAAGAGAAGTTATTTTTATACGCAGTGACTGCAGCAAGAATATTGTTGGCCCAGAAATGGAAACAAGAGGAGCTGCCTACGATAGAAGATTGGAGAGCCAAAATGATGGACTATGCGGAATTGGACAGAATGACAGGAAGGATTCGGAATCGACGAGATCAAAGATTTACAGAAGATTGGGAGAAGTTTATTCAATATTTGCAAAAACTAAGTGATAACCAGATTACGTTTGTAAGTTTTAAGGAAGCTCTGTGATGTGAAAATCTAATAATAAGTATAAACAATGAAATTGAAGCTACCAGAATAAATAACAATAAGTAGGATTGTGTTAAAAGTTATAAAATGAAGGAAGTTCAGACAAATTGAGGGAAGTCAAAAAAATGGGGTTAAGAGGTAATTAAGAAGTTTGAATGTACAGGCAGTCAAGTCTTGTATCCGTAGCAGTGGCCAGAGGAGAAATGACCGCTGGGAGGAGTGCAGAGAGAAGGAATGCTGTGGTGCATCTGCAGCAGCACAACCAAACGCCTTCATCTTCCCCAGCTGCAATAAAGCATGTCTCTCCCGCATCAGTCTCTACAGCCACAGCAGGAGCTGCAACCTTCCAACAGCTTGACCTCACCCCCAAAGGTGCAGTCTTTCATTGTTTCCTGAGAAAGACGGATGCCAACCTTAACTTCTGTAAACCTTTTGGGATGGGGTGGGGCTGTATTGTTCTGAATTAAAGACCGGGTGAGGTTTCTTTGTTCAGAGCACAGGTATAACAGCATTTATCATTTTAAAAAATACTGTACTTGAAAATGATTGAGAGTTTCCTTTTCAGGCTCTGAGTAATTGGGCTCGAACTCTGATAGACAGTTTCAGTGTCTGTCTTTGACTGTCAGGCTTGTGGGCTGTTGATAATAGTTTAAACGTAAATGCTTCAGAACAACTGTGTGTATATGTGTGTATTAAAATCAAAGTTATCCCGTGCCACACCAGCTACATCTAGATCTGTACGTCTTCATGTTATCCAGTTGCTACATGATATTAAACATGGCCACAAGATGGCGGTAGAGGATTATAGCAATGCCGTGCAATTAAGAGGGTTTTGTAAATCACATCCTTGTCCAAGTCAAAATAAGAAAGGACTTTTACATTAAATGATGCACGTCTTTAAAATCGGTCGTTGCTCTTTATTCAGATGTGCCTTCGCTGCCTCAACTGTTTTTTTTTTTTTACAATTCTGTAAAGAGTGACACAAAGAAGGAACAAAACACTGTACAGAACATTTCAAAACATTTTTTTTAAATGTGATGTATACTTTTTTTTTTTGCTACTTATCTGTTGTCAAGAGCTGCCTTTCACTCCCTTTGGTGAGGAGGATGGGCTGGTCACAAATTTGAAACAAACAAACAAACAAACAAACAAACAAACCAACAAACCAACAAACCAACAAACCAACAAACCAACAAACCAACAAACCAACGAACAATAAAAGTAAAATGGGAACTGGTTTAGGGGAAGGGGGAGGTGAGTTGAATACCCTGCTTGAGCTCTTTATGGTCTGGCTGGTGGGATTTTCAAACAGCAGCACGCCTGCTTGGAGGAAAAGTTACACTGCAGCTTTTTGTTGCAGCGCCAACTTGTATCTAGAAGATGCCAAATATTGGAGTCAGAATAATGAAACCATAGAATTGTAGAGTTGGAAGAAACCCTGAGGTTAATGTACTCGAAATGTTGACTTCAGATCTCCAGTGTGTACACATTGGGCAGGCTCCTTGGGGAGAAGGAGCCATTCAGCCCAGCTCTGCTGTATTGCCTTTCCAAGCCAGAGGGACACAATCTCTCTTGGACAACCTTCCAGGGGTGAGGCTGACTAGAGGCAAAAATGGACAGAGCAACGTACCTTTGTCCAGGAAGGCTCCGTTCCAGCTATGCAAAAGGCAGAGCTTTCCACACACAGAGACAAGCACACTCATCCCTACATCCAGGCAAGGAAAAAAGCATCACCCCTGTTGAATCGCCCATTCCAGCCAGGCAAAATCACCAGCATGGGGTGGCATGGAGAGAACCCCAAGGGTCAAACAGAGAGGCTTGGAGGGCTGGGTTGGGGGCCTAAGGTTCCCCACCCTTGCTGCATAGTCTGTGCCCCTATCAAGGTGGCTTGAGTAAGGCTCCTGCTTCAATCTCTATTCTCTTCAGCAGCAGCCATCTGGGAAGAGTGGGGAAGGGCAGCCTGTTGAACAGCTCTTACTGTCAGAAAGTTCTTCCTGATGTTTAGTTGGACTCTCATTTCATGTAACTTGAAGCTCTTGGTTTGAGTCCTACCCTCCAGAGCAGGAGAAAACAAGCTTGTTCCCTCTTCCATGTGACAGCCCTTGAGATGGGTATCATATCTTCTCTCAGTCTCCTCATTTCCAGGCTAAACATATCCAGCTCCTTCGACCGTTCCTCATAAGGCTTGGCTTCCAGACCCTTGATCATCTTGTTTGCCCTCCTCTGCCCACATTCCAGCTTGTCAATATCCTTCTTAAACTGTGGCACACAGAACTGTGGGTGACCTTCATGCTGGAAAGCCAGGTAAACGAAGTCATGGATTCTATTGATGCAACTTGCGGTTCTCTAGCAGCGAAGCCTGTTGGATTCCTCCCATCCTGGGTAGGGCAGTTGAAACAAGCCGATGATCAGAAAAGGTCTCGGTTCATTGCCTCTATGAATGCACACAACTAGCATTTCTATTAAAATGTCCAGAAAAAAATTATATTTTTAATGTGTGGCATTCAACCGTGAAAAGGGACACTAGACAGGATTAAAAAAGAAAGAAAAAGTAATGTAATTTCAAAGTCAGAAGAGACGGGGATGGTACTAAGGGTGAGAATGCTTTCCTTGCTCCGTAATTCAAATCATTTTCATAAATTAAATTAAAAGTGAGCAGGAAGCAGAAAAACATGTCGCCGGCTTTTATTTATTTATTCCGACTTAGCCAGATGTGCTGCAGTTTGGGAAGAAACTGCAAGCAATGGATTGATGGCAACTGCATCTATTGACCCAGACAGGGGACTGAAGTGGGCTTGGCCATCGTTCACTCGCTGAGTTACAGCAAAAGGGTAAGGATGCATATTGTTTCAAAAAGATATCACACAGAATGTGCACATGGTGGTTTCAATTTACGGCTAGCCATGGAATTGGCTCCATCAATAACATCAGGAGGGACAGGACTGGTGGATAGATGTCCAATACTCTTCCTTGAGCCACAGTTGCGTTAATCTGAAGAGCTAGTATCTAAAATAGCTAAGGGTGTTTTCACAATGAAAGCTAAAATGCACCCTTTAGACCAAATCAACCCCAGGGCTAATTTAATGCTTTATGACATACAGCTAATAGCTCAATTAGTTACTTAGCAGCCCAGCCGTACCCATGGCTACTTAAAAGGAAGCCCCATCGAGTTCAGAGAAACTGAGGGGTCATATACCCTTTTTCTTGACCTGTATTTTGATCATATCATGTACTGATTAATTCCCCCAGGTCCAAGAGCTTTCCTTGTTGCCTCGTGAAAAATTGCCTGCTGAAATGGGTCTTATCAGATGCATGGAAAATCTGAAGAGAGGTTTTGCTTAGCAAGCTCTTGATACAGTGGGCAAAATCAGATTTTGCTAAGTCAAAGCCACAGAAAAATGAGAAAAGCTCTTGGACCCCGGGGGAATTAATTGGTATACAATCTGATTACTATATGGGGCAAATGAAGTTGTGGCTGAGCCCTTACTCTCAGGTAAGTTGGTTTAGGAGTGCAACCTAATTGATTTTTAATTTTTTTTATAAATTAAAAAAGGCAACCGGATATTGCTAACAAGCCTCACGCTTAACACCACGTCATGGCAGCAGCACTGCTTGCTAGGGATGGAGAAATCCATTGATTGCAGTTTCTAAGTCCTGCCCCTAATCTGCAGTTTGCCACATTTCAACATCACTTTTCAATTTATGTTGTTGTTGTTGTTTAGTTGTTTAGTCATGTCCGACTCTTCGTGACCCCATGGACCAGATCACGCCAGGCACTCCTGTCTTCCACTGCCTCCCGCAGTTTGGTCAAACTCATGCTGGTAGCTTCAAGAACACTGTCCAACCATCTCGTACTCTGTCGTCCCCTTCTCCTTGTGCCCTCCATCTTTCCCAGCATTAGGGTCTTTTCCAGGGTGTCTTCTCTTCTCATGAGGTGGCCAAAGTATTGGAGTCTCAGCTTCAGGATCTGTCCTTCCAGTGAGCACTCAGGGCTGATTTCCTTCAGAATGGATAGATTTGATCTTCTTGCAGTCCATGGGACTCTCAAGAGTCTCCTTCAGCACCATAATTCAAAAGCATCAATTCTTCGGCGATCAGCCTTCTTTATGGTCCAGCTCTCACTTCCATACTGTATCTATTTTAAAGATCCGAATGAAAATCAGTGTTTCTCCCAAAGTGTACATTTCAGCAAGCATACCAACCGAACTGACTTTCTCCCTGCCCTGACTTGTAATGGCTTATAAAGTTCACAAGATGGTGAAGTTCTCCTGGGTAAAGGGAGACCAACAGGAAGGGCTAGCAGGAAACGCCTCCAGGTGTGCCAACATTCCAGGCTATTGTCAGAGGTATTATGCCTTTGAATCCCAGTTTCTGGGAGTCACAGGTGGGCAGAATGCAGGTTTCCCATGGGCATCTGGTTGGTCACTGTGAGAACAGGATGCTGGACTACAAGGGCCATTGGCCTCATCCAGCAGGCTTGCCTTATGTTCTTATGGAGAGTAAAAATCACAGCTTTTCCTGAGAGTGTTTTGAGAAAGCTGTTAGTCTCATAGACTTTGATCCCTGAATGACAACAGGTTCTATAAGGGTCATTTCCCATCTTATACAGTCACAACACAAGACTGAGGCAGCAATTTGGGGGGCAGTCTTTGCCAAATCTAAGTATATAATAAGGAAGGGCTAATAATATACACTAATATTTCCCACCCAAGGGCATGTGTATGACTAACAAGCCTCTTCTAATCTCTTGCCATTCCTAAATTTTCTTTGAGAAAACATGTTCAAGCTCTCACCAACGCAATAGCATGTCTCATTAAACAGGAGAATATGTCTATATCTGTTTCTATATGTACACTGTGCTGTACCCCACAACCTTACTGTACTAGCAACTCTACTGTATTCTTGAGAAATGTGGACCACTTATAAACACCATCTCCAACTCCTTGAAAGATTCCATCAACACTGTCTCTGAAAAATTTTACGCATCACTCAGGAAGATAGGTGAATTAATGCCAGTGTACTAGAAGAAGCAAAGATCACCAGTGAGTGTTCAACATCAACTTTGTTGGATTGGTCATGTTGTGTGAATGCCTGTTTATCGTATTCCAAAGCAACTACAGTGGTACCTCGGGTTAAGTACTTAATTCGTTCCGGAGGGCCATTCTTAACCTGAAACTTAACCTGAAGTACCACTTTAGCTAATGGGGCCTCCTGCTGCCGCTGGAGCACAATTTCTGTTCTCATCCTGAAGCAAAGTTCTTAACCCGAAGTAATATTTCTGGGTTAGTGGAGTCTGTAACCTGAAGCATATGTAATCTGAAGTGTATGTAACCTGAGGTACCACTGTACTCTATTCTGAACTTAAAAATGGTAAGCATAACGCTGGTGGTCAACAAAAGAAGTTTAAAGACTCTCTCAAGGCAAATCTAAAAAAGAGTAGTATAAACACTGACAACTGGGAAACACAGGCCTGTGAGCGCTCCAATTGGAGAACAGCCTTTACCAAAGCTGTCATGTGTTCTGAAGACGCTTGAACTCAGGACGCAAGGGAGAAACATGCTAAGAGGAAGGCCTGCTTGGCAAACCCTCACCATGATCAACTCCCACCCAGAAATCTATGTCCCCACTGTGGAAGGACATGTGGATCCAGAATTGGCCTCTACAGTCACTTACGGACTCACTGTTAAAACTGTGTTCATGGAAGACAATCTTACTCGGCTACGAGTGATCGCCAAAGAAGAAGAAGGAGGCCCCACATGAACTGACACATCAAAGGAGGTACATTGCAGAAGTCCCATTGACTGCGCCTGACTATAGTGTTAAAGAAAGTCACATCTAGCCTGCTGCAAGGTAGGCCAATGTTGCTTCTTCACATTCCTGCTTCTGCCTATCACCCAGGGAACTTTAACTGATAAGCAAAGTTTTTCAGCTGGCTTCCTCTCCTGGTGTGGCTGCTTCAGTGTTGTTCCTTCTCCAGAGCTTCCACTCCTGTCTCCTCAGGAGTAAATTGTGGTCAGTTGCTGGTTGATGTTGACCCATGACATGGTCTTTTTGGTGGTGGTTCCTCAATTGTAGAATGTCCTCCTTGGTAAGGTGTACCTTATTGACTTTCAGAAGAAGCTTAAAATCATTCCTGCTTACCCTTATTGATTTATTCCTGTAAAGACTAATTTTTCTGTGGGGACTCTAAATCTGCCCAGGAGAACACTGACCTAAACTGATATCCCTCCCCACCCCACCCATGCCCTTGGCCCTTAACAGTTACATGAAAGGGGAAAGTTCAGCATGCGCATCTTTCTCCTGGCATGCAGTTGCTGTGCAGGAGAAAGATTTGCCAGCTGACTTCCTGCCTGTTTTTGTGTGTGTTTGTTTTTAATAGCAGGGACAATTAAAGGCACAGGAGTCCTGCCAGGAAAAAGTTGGCAACCTACTGGTGTATGACACTCAATTAACCTCTATCCAAAAGCTGTGGCTTAAGCAGGCCAGGGATCAAGTCAAATGAACTATGGATTGACTCAGACTAAACCAGTCATGCTTTAGTCCTGTCCAGATCAGTGGGACAATTTAGCTGACCAGCTTAAGTGCCGTTGACATCAATAGGATTACAGCATGACCAACTCAGTGTAGATCCAATGCTATGATAATAATGTTTGTTGTCAACTTCTCTTTGCCTTGGGGAACCTGTCAATTAATCGTCCCTAGGGTGACCAACATAAAGAATCCCACTAATTGGATTTTAATGACAAACTTCACTTTAGTCACACAGCAATTTTTGAAATCTAATTATCTCTTTAGGAGGACCACCCAATTCATTGCTTTTCTGCAATGTATTATTTGCTCACTCCTCACAAGCCTCTCCTTGTAATTTTGCTGTAAGGTATTTTTCTTGTACAAGTGTGCATGAGTAATTAAAAGTGTGGCATTCCACAGAGTACTGCTAGAGAAGACCTCTCGTATCTGATAAATTAACTATGTGAGATGTTAAAAAAAACAAAAACCCCAAACAAAGATGCATTGTATATTTTGCACTTCAATCTTTTTTCACATCGGCTTTCTGGTGAAGGAAGCCCATGAAGCTGGAGCCTGAGGTAAATTTACAGTGCAATGTTATACATCTCCACTCAGAAGTAAGTCCCATTCAATTTATGTAAATGGCCTTTGGGGTGCAGCATTTTTATACATGACCTCAACAGCTACTGCTGAGTTGTTTGTTTCTAGGTAGCTTTGGAACACAGACTTTGCTTTTCCAAACTATATGAGAGAGAGAGAGAGAGAGAGAGAGAGAGAGAGAGTATCTAAATTAATGCACTCAACTGAAGACACTTCATCATACAGTGGTCTAGTTTTCATGTCATGCAAAACCAGAAGTGGCTTGCTTGATGGCTGTTTTGCCCCACTTCAACTCCTCTGGAAGCTGCATGCCCAATGGTGGGTGTGGTCAAAAGCGGGCATGACCACCCTGACTTACTGACCATCAAGCACATCTACCATGTCATCATGCCTGAGAAGGTAGAGCTGGTCACCAAGTTCCCCTGATGCTGTTGCTCACATGTAGCTCTGGTTTCATTACCCTTTTTGCCTTTTTGGAGAGCCAGTGTGGTGTAGTGGTTAAGAGCAGTAGACTCGTAATCTGGTGAACCGGGTTCGCGTCTCCGCTCCTCCACATGCAGCTGCTGGGTGAACTTGGGCTAGTCACACTTCTCTGAAGTCTCTCAGCCTCACTCACTTCACAGAGAGTTTGTTGTGGTGTTGAAGGGAAAGGAAAATGTTAGCCGCTTTGAGACTCCTTCATGTAGTGATAAAGCGGGATATCATATCCAAACTCCTCCTCCTCCTCCTCCTCTTCTTCTTCTCTGCCCAGAAATTTTTGCCATTGCTGCTCCACAGGCACCCTTGGTATCTTGACTGGGAGTGGAATTATGGTGCTGCCTTTTAACAATGCTTTTTAAAAAAGAGAGCATTGCCCTGTTGAGTGTGGTGGTTGAATTCACACTGAAATTGAGAATGCCTTGATTTTACTGAAGGCTTTAACATTGGGATTTTCCATAGGGCTATATTAAACTCTCTGAGCTCCTATATGGGTTGATAATTACCGTATTTTTCCGTGTATGTGATATTTCCCCCCCCCCCCAATTTTTTAAGTTTAAAATTGAGGGTCATCTTATACACAGAATGTCGCAATTCTGCCGCCATCCATATTCTCTCCCCCCCAGCCTCCTCTCACTATTGGCCTCACGACAAACCCTTGTCTGGCACTCCCCCCCCCCAGCAGCTCCCACTCAGGACATTGTCCCTTCCACCCCCAGCTGCCCTCTGGCTACCCAGACCCCACATTTCCCAAGTGCACCCACTCAGGCATCTCTGGCAGTCACAGCTCCTTGATCAGCGTTTGCATGTGCTGGTGCTCATGGAGTAAATACGGTACATACCGTAAATACTAAGACAAAAGTGCAACACAAAGGTGGGAGAGCTGGAGCTGCAGCTGCAGTAGAGTTACACTGAGCTGACAGGAGCAGCCAACATTACACAGTTTGCCTCATTGTTTGATGTTTAAATATACGGTACTAAATATACTGGTGTTTTGAATATTTAATAAAATATCAAAGTTGTTCTGTTTGGTGTTTAAAATATTTATTTCTTAATTTGGGGCTCATAAAATAGGGGTCGTCTTATGCACGGAAAAATACAGTAACTGCTGCTGTTCTCTGCTAGTTCTGATGTGGTCTTTAACCTTAGATCAGGTGATTAAGGTATTGAATTGCAAATAGCCATTTTGAAGAGAGTTATGTTTGGTCTTTTGTTCCCAGCCAGAGTGGAAGTAAGATGGGATAAGGGTGCTCTTCTGGAGCTGCCTAGCCCCTTGGGGCTGGAAAAAAGGCTAATGAAGGCTGGAATGGGGGAGAGACACAGTTTTGATTTCTGGAAGAAGTAAAGTTATTTCTAAGATGCTGAACTTGTTCTGGGCATGTACAAGATCTTATGGAACTGTTTGGATACATCGTTTACTGTATTTTGTTCTGTTCTGAGGAAAGTTCTGTAAGTAAAGCTTTGAATCAAGCTTGTGGGTGGGCCTGGACAATGTTTGCTTCCAAAAGGAGTCAGCTTTTATGCATCCAGTCGCTTCTAGCTACGCAGTTTTAAGATCTGCAATATGCCCTCACTCTTAACTGGCTTCAAAACACGGCTGCTTGAAACTAAATGCTTCCTGCCCTTGCTCCAAGGGGTTCCTGGAGAACAGAAGTGTTGGCTGGGTGTTGTCATGAAACAGCCAGCGCCTTAAAATAAACAAGGAGCATGAGTGGGTGGGTAACATTTGCCCTCCTTCCTGTAACTGCCCAAAGCTTGAGTCAAAACATGTTAGTTGCAAGCGTGCAGAAGTGCCCTCCTTATTTTCCTTTCTGAAATGGCAGAGAGTCTGCCTTTTTTGACTTCCCCATTTCACAGATGGGGATTGGTCTTCTTGCTTGCTCTGGTATCCGTCTGACTTCTTCACTTGCAGGCAATAAAAGTCACCCGTTGTCCCTCCACCTTCTCCAGCCATTCCTCCTTCTGGGGTGAGAGCTGCCTGCTGTGGAAGATCTAGGAAAAGTATTGCTGGGATAATCAGAATCTAGCGCTTGAGGGACTAAGTGCTACATTGCTGGGCTGTCATTGAGGGAGTGAAGCTGGGTCTTATTTGACTCTAGCAAGAGGTGAATTGAGCCTTGATCAGGGAGAACAATTTTAACACATTTGGCTGCATGCACGCTGTCTTTTATCTATGGAAGGTTTTGACTGTAACAGGAAAAATGAGCATGTTATTCCTGTAGCGCATGTTTCTGAGCTCATTTATCAATGGAATGAGAAAAGTTGCAGAAATGGTAAGAAAAGGAAAAGGAAAGTTATAATACCCAAATCAGGCTTCTGCAATGCGTGACCCACTAAGGACTGTGCCCTACCAAGGCTTCATTTATCCCTCTGAGGTTTTTTCGCTGACCACCCAAGGCTGCAACAAT
This sequence comes from Podarcis gaigeae, assembly GCF_964106915.1. Taxonomy (NCBI): domain Eukaryota; kingdom Metazoa; phylum Chordata; class Lepidosauria; order Squamata; family Lacertidae; genus Podarcis; species Podarcis gaigeae. Next base: position 29,943,407 of record NC_139688.1, read on the forward strand.
AGAAAAGTTATTATTATTGTTGTTATTATTACTACATTTCTACCCTCACTTTTCCTCCAAGGGTCTCAAGCTGGCATACATGGTTCTTCCCCATCTCACTTAATCCCCCACAACCACCCTGTGAGGTAGATTAGGCTGAGAGGCAGCGACTGGTCCAAAATCAAACCCAGTGAGCTTCAGGGCCAAGTGGGGATTCGAACCCTGATCTCCTAGGTCCTAGTCAGCCACTCTGACCACTGCACTACACAGGCTCAGGTTGTCAAGCACATGACAACTGGCTAGTGTTGCTACAGGTTTTGCAAGGCTGCATTGAATCAAGTGACTTGGGTCTAAGCCAGGCCACACCCCCTCTCTGTAGGCCACACCCCTTGCTGGCTCTACCAGTGTTTTTGTTCAGCAAGAACTTTTGCTTCTCTGCCTAGAGAGCAGTATGTGGGTAGAAAGCAGCTTGTTGTACAAAGGTAAAATTTACATTCACCGGTCTGCCCAGGCCCCTCCACCCTTGACCTTGGGTTGAAAATTGTTCCCTATCCCTGATTTTAACCCAAAGCAATTCACAGTCTGATTCTCTCAGCCAGGCACAGTCAAACTGGTCCTCTCTGTATGTTTTGCACTCCTTCATTTGCAGCCATAGGCTTTGCAGGTTGTTCTGTGTCACAGGAGCACGTCAGTCAGTATTCACAAAGATCAAAGGTGGAGTTAACTCTTTACAGTGGTACCTCGGGTTACATACGCTTCAGGTTACATATGCTTCAGGTTACATACTCTGCTAACCCAGAAATAGTGCTTCAGGTTAAGAACTTTGCTTCAGGATAAGAACAGAAATCATGCTCTGGTGGCGCGGCAGCAGCAGGAGGCCCCATTAGCTAAAGTGGTGCTTCAGGTTAAGAACAGTTTCAGGTTAAGAACGGACCTCGGGAACGAATTAAGTACTTAACCTGAGGTACCACTGTATTAGCAAAAACGTGACCTCCACAGACTTGGTTGGATTGTCAGGCCTAATGAGAACAGCAGCTCATGCCCAGGGGTCTTCCTCCATGAAAATCATTTGCCAAGACTGAACATTCCCACCTCCTCACTAGGGCTTTCCCCAAGCAATTGGAGACTGAACCTGTATGCAGCCAACCTCTCCTCCACCCTCTTCATGTCTCTTCTGGTTCTGGAGACAAGCAAGGATGGGAGCTTGTCATAGCAGAAGTGGGGAAGACATCTGTGACTCTTCACCAGCCTGACTCATCTCTGCCTCTTCATTCCACTCTCTGGTTTCAGCTTCTGCCTCTGATTCTGGTCTTCTCTCTGCCACCAACTCTTCCAGCTCACTAAGCCCTGTTAGCTCTTTGGCTTCCAACACCTCCTTCTGGAGGCCAGCGTGGTATAGTGGTTAAGAGTGGTGGACTTGTAATCTGGTGAACTGGGTTTGATTTCTCGCTCCTCCACATGCAGCTGCTGGGTGACCTTGGGCTAGTCACACTTCTCTGAAGTCTCTCAGCCTCACTCACCCCACAGAGTGTTTGTTTTGGGGGAGGAAGGGAAAGGAGATTGTTAGCCGCTTTGAGACTCCTTAGGGTAGTGATAAAGTGGGATATCAAATCCAAATTCCTCCTCCTCCTCCTCTTCTTCTCCCTCTATCCCCTCCCTCCATCATTGTCCCACCACTACTCCCCAGGCTCTGAGCCTTCTTCCCTTGGTGGTTCTCCAGCTGGTACCTCTGACCATTCCTCTGTGTCCAACCAGTCCATGACATTCTGCTAAGGCACTTTGTCCTTGCAAGTTAGCGGCAGCTCCCCCTCCAACATCCTAGCCTGGTATAACAGCTGCCTTCAGTTCAGCTGCATTACCATCCCTCTCACCCTGGGGCCATGTAAAATTCACTGCACCACGATCAGAGGCAAGGATGCTTCTGAATATCAGTTGCTGGAAGCCACAGGTGGGCAGAGGAATGCTTGCACCCAAGTCCTGCTTGCAGGTTTCCCATAGGCATCTAGTTGGCCAGATGCTGGACTAGATGGACCAGCAAGCCTCTTCTCTTCTGGCAAGGAAGGACCAGTTGCCCACCATCTGCTATTATGAAGGATTTTATGAAGCTTTTTTGCCTGTTTCATAACAGCCACAAAACTGAGCCATAACATAAAGCAAGGGAGAGGATAGAGAAGCTTCCTTGGCATGGCACTGTGCTCCGGTTGCAGATGAGCAAGCCACTGAAGCAGCTTAGGGTGATACATAGGGTCGTTGTGGCTTCCATTGTCATTTAACTCAATGAAGCGAAATTGGCATAAAGTTACAATTCCAAGGAGACGCAGTAGGGAGTAAGCCCCATTGAACTCAGGCTGGGTTTACTTCTCTCGGTAAACATGGTGGGATTGAGCTGTCAGTTGTACCGTTTTACTTCATTGGGTTGTGGATCGGGCTGCCTCTTATTACAAAATAAAACGGTATATTCTTGGTCTTCTTAGGTGGTAAATGCTAATTGGGTGGATTAAAGAGGCGGCAAGAGGGCACAGCTTGTAGAATGATATCACACTTACAACCTTTAAAGATTCTTATCTTAGGTATGCAGATTTCCCTGCACAGAACCATAGAATTGCAGAGTTGGAAGGGACCACGAGGGTCATCTAGTCCAACCCCCTGCAATGCAGGAATCTTTTTGTCCAACGTGGGTCCTGAACCCATAACCCTGAGATTAATAGTCTCATGCTCTACCAACTGAACTACCCCATATGCTCTAGATAAAAGTTGTTTGTTCAACAGGCACACACCTGGTAGTCATCTGTGATGATAGGATAGGCCTGGTTTGGGAGCTCCAGCTGGTGCAGAATGACACAACCAGACTGTTTTGGGGGCGCATAGCCAACAGAGTATGTGGCACCATTGTTGAAACATCTATACTGGCTACCCATCTACTGGTAGTATTGTGGTTTTCCTGAATTGTATTCATTTTATTGATTAATTTATTGCTGTTTGCTTTATGTATATATTATTGTGAGCCGCTTTAAACTCAACATTTGTTGCTGGAAAAGTGGAATACAAATATTAAATCAAAATCAAACCAAAATCCTGTGGGAGTGAGTTCCATAGTTTACCTAAATGCTGAGTGAAGAAGTACTTCCTTTTATCTGTTTGGAATCTTGTTCAGCTTTGTTAGATGTCCATGAGTTCCTGTATTATGAGAGAGGGCAAAAAACTTTTCTTTTATCTACTTTCTCCATGCCATGCATAATTCCATAAACTTCTAACAGGTTACCTCTTTCTTAACTAAAAAGTCCCAGATGCTGAAACCTTTCTTCAGAACATTGCCACTCCATCCCCTTTATCATTTTGGCTGCCCTTTTCTGAACCTTTTCCAACCCCACAATATCCTTTTTTGAGGTGAGGCAACCAGAACTGTAGACAGTATTCTAAATACACTTGTACCATAGGTTAGTATAACAGCATTATGATGCCATTGGTCTTGATTTCAATTCCTTTCCCAATGATCCCTAGCATGGAATTTGCCTTTCTCACAGCTGCCACTCTCTGGGATCAGCATCTCCATTGAGCTATCTGCTACAATGCCAGAGTCCCACTTCTGGTCAGTCATGAGTCACAACCAGCTCAGACCCCATGAGCAATTAAGATTTTTTTGCCCATTAGAACAGGGTATTAAAGTTCACTTGGGTGGGACTACAGCAAGCCCTGTTACCTTTTCAGCTTCTGATGCCTCTTCTTCCCAGTCTTCTCCCTCTGACCACTCATAGTTGTCCCACCACCATCACTACCTGGGCTCTGAGCCTTTTCCCCAGCTGGTTCTTCCTGCCACTCTTCTGTGTCCAACCAGTCCATAACATCTCCTTGCTTACAACCATTCAAACATTAGCACTGTCAAGGTCAGTCTCATCCTCCTAAATTTCACCATTGCCTTGATAAAACACAACAAGGAGATGGGTGGGGACAAAACCAGCATTAGTTGGGTCTACCTATCAATGACTCCAGCTCTGCCTGCCATTGGCTTCATCTACTCTTGCCCTCCCTGTTTTCACCCAATGGGCAGCAGTCTCCACTGGTGGTCAAGCATCTGCTTTGCATCCTGAAGGTCCCTCATATATCTAGGAATGGTTGGGACAGACCTTTGCCCAAAACCCTAGAGAGACATTGTTGTAGACACTGCTGTAAATGGACCCATTGTCTGAATCCAAGGCAACTTCCAAATCTCCTCTGACCCTCCTGTCCTTCTTTGTTAAGATATAAGACACTTTCCATTTAAACCTGCATTTCTTCGGTAATAGAGGCAGACTCCAGGGTTCTTTTTGCTCACTTCCCAAGATTGGTTCCCCGCCCCCCACAAAAGGATAGGAATGAAAAGTTACTCTAGATTTTCACACAACTTAACTTCCCAGCTGCTTCGTTGTTGTGATTCTCCCTTGAAGTCAATGAAGCTAAACTGATTTAAATCTGGTCTGTAGTTCTGAATTATACAGATTGTCTCATTCCCCCTTCTTTTTGAGCTCACTTCAGAGACCAATTTAAATCAGAATGCCTGGAACGATATAGGCACACTTCAGCAGTAAGTTCCATTGCAATCACTGAAGCTTACTTCCAAGTAAACACCCCTGCTCTCCAATTCCAAAGCTAGGCAAACACATTTTTTTAAAAAGGTTTCCAAAATTCATCTCCGTTTTCTCCATTGGAGGGGGAAATGGCATGGGTGATAGGGCACACATCTCTTCATTTAAATCTGAGGTGTGGAACTTGCAGCCCTCTGATTGTTAGACTCCAAATCCCATCAGCCCCAGCCTAATGAACAATGGCTAGGGATGATGGAAGTTGTAGTCCAGCATTGCAACTGAACTTCTTGAATGCATAAGGCATTCAGGTGGATCAGGAGACCTCATCCAGCCTGCCAAGCTTTCTCTGGTGGCCCACTGGGCCCCCAAACCAGTCTTTTGGCGGGGATGAGTAGATTTATTGCCCTTTTCACCATAGCACTGGGCTGGGCAGAGACGTTTCTGCCCAGTCCAGCTCTATGATGGGCATGCAGATAATCCCTCCCACTCCACCATGACATCACATTATCTGATGGAGTGGGGGAAGGGGCACTTGTCATTCTTCCTGCTAGAGTGCTGCAACAGCAGAGTGGAGAAGAGAGAGATGGGGAGGATATTTGCTTCCCACACCAGCACCCTAATGGGGAGGGACAGTTTTCCTGCATGCAGGTACCACTGTCTGCCTGCTTGTGCACAATTGTCTGTCTGTCCATCTGTGCACGAGTGCATTGTGTGTGAGAGGCTGAGTGTGGGTCAATCACACCCACTTTGACAATGCTCTTTTTTGCTCTGGCCGTGCCCACGGTTGGCTTGTGGCTGTCAGAGGGTTGGCCAAGGCCAAATGTGGTCCTTGCGGAGGGGGGAAATGTTGGCCACTCCTGATTCAAATAGAATTCTGTGCTTGCCTTAACAATCCCATGCATGTGATGTTAAGCCAGGAAGATGTGAGGGTTACAGTGGGGGACGAGGACTGAAGAGACCCAGATTCAAATGACTCCGCCATGGTGATCTCTAGGGTGACCATGGGCCAGGCACCTGTTCCATGTCTAACCCACCTCAGTGCCTGGGTATAGCATGTACACAACCTGTCTGACACTGGCTGACACAATTAAAAGGATTGTATTTTACTTTTAAATCAATGACAAGCAGCCTACGCTTTTCTCACCATGAGGCAATGTCTGGCAACAATTCAGGTCAACAGCCAGTTTGAAATTGTGCCAAGAGCCATTTGACTCCCATTGCCCCATTGGATGATTAAGAATTTCAGCTTTCATTCGAATCAATTTTCTAGTCCTCGTGATTCGTTCAGCAAGATTAAAAAGTGCCAGGAAGTACAGTATTTGCTTAAAAACAACAACCATAGACACAATACAGAGCTATTGAAAATGGTCCTAGGAGAATGTATACAAATCACTCTAAGTACCCAGGGAAATTTCTATATAAATATAATAGTAATCACTACGATATTTTACTGCAGGTGTGGAAACCTGTGGCAGGGAGTTCCAGTATTGAGGGTGTGGACTAGATAAGATCCCTTCTAACTCTAGGAATCTAAATAGGACCTTAAAAATGTTACCTTGTGGAATGCTCCTGTTCTGGGTTCCAGCCACTCCATTCCATGGCCCCTCCCCAGCCATCAGCCAGCCAGCATTTAGTGACCACTGAGCATGCTCAGTCCGCATGTGGATGCTTTGGGAGAGTTCCTTCTCCCCTTTTTTTTTGTTTTTCTTCCCCTCCTATGGCTCAGTCAGTGGAGCATGAGACTCT